>NC_133818.1:16896744-17214661 GCF_043250625.1 Sebastes fasciatus | reverse complement strand
TTATAAATTTATATTTATATTCTAGAACGAGAGCAAACGTAACTCAATTCCCCCCCCCAAAAGATCAATAAAGTATTTGTGATTCTGATATTTGAAGTTTGTCCCGAAGTGGCCGCTGTATTGATCCCCTCCACCTTAAAGAAGGAGCTTCATTGAGCTGTGAGTGTGACTACAAACAGAGTTCACTCCACCACGGAGTGGGAGGGTAGAGGGGCCGGAGTGGATTTGGGGCTTAGTGTGTGAAAAACAGATAAATGGCTGAGATTGATGGTAAGTGCCTGGAAACCACTTGTGAAGTAAATGTAGTGGAATGGGGAGGGATAATGTGACATCTAGTGGCGGAGTGTTATCAATGTTATCAACAGCACCTTTCAATATTTTAGGGCTGCAACTAACAATTATTTTTATTATGGATTAATCTGCTGACTACTTGTTTGGTCTGTTAAATGTCAGAAAAGAGTGAAACATGTGCCAATGTCACAAAGGCCCAGAATGACGTCCATGACAACCCAGATATATTCAGTTTACTATGATACACACTTGTTCATACTGTAAATATGGCAATTACTCCTGCTTTTCTGCATTTATTTATTTGAACTATACTCCGACACTTATTTTTATATGTTTGGTATTTTTTGTTTTGTTTTAAATGTGTTTATTGTTGTTGGTTATGATTGGAGCATATTGTTTTATGCTAAATGAAGTACCTGTGAGGGTTTCTGGACAATATCTGTCATTGTTTTGTGTTGTTAATTGATTTACAATAATAAATATATACATACATTTGCATAAAGCAGCATATTTGTCCACTCCCATGTTGATAAGAGGATTAAATACTTGGCAAATCTCCCTTTAAGGTTAATTTAGAACAGATAAAACATGTGTGATTATTTTTGCAATCTTTTTATCAATTGGCATCCCTAATTTTAATATATTTTTTAATGTGTGTGAAACAAATACACATAAACATATAAAAACAGAGAAAATCCTCACATTTGAGAAGCTGAACCTCGAGACTATTTGTGTGAAAAACGACTGAAAAACGTGAATGATTATTCTTTACTTGCTACCAAATTTCATGGCAAATAGACTGTTTTTCAACAAAAACTGCAACTTTTAGACTCCGGAAAAAGCCGATGATCAGAGCTGCAACGATTAATCGATTAGTCGTCAACTATTAAATTAACAGCCAACTATTTTGATAATCGATTCATCAGTTTGAGTCATTTTTTAAGAAAAAGGCAAAATTCTCTGATTCCAGCTTCTTATTTTCTACTTTCTTTCCTCCTCTATAACAGTAAACTGAATATCTTTGACAAAACAAGACATTTGAAGACGTCTTTGGGAAACACTGATCGACATTTTTCACCATTTTCTGACATTTTATAAACCAAACAACTAATCGATTAATCGAGAAAATAATCGACAGGTTAATCGACAATGAAAGTAGTCGTTAGTTGCAGCCCTACAGATGATGGGAGGGAAAAATCCATCGGCCAAAGAAATAAAGATGCTCTTTAATTTTGAAAAAATAGCAATAAAACTGCAACTGAGGACAAGACGAGTGTACAGATATACTGGAGGTGACTTACCGACGGTCTGTCTCGACTTGCCAAAAGGAGCCGGGGAGCTGTAGCTGAGGTCGGCCCTCTCCAGGACTTTGCGGACCAGGCTGAAGCCGTTGCTGTGGACCCCGGAGGAGGCCAGTCCGATCAGCAGGTCCCCCTCGGCGATGTCCCCCAGCCTGGGCAGCAGAGCCCCACGCTCCACCGCTCCCACGCAGAACCCGGCCAGGTCGTACTCTCCTGGAGCGTAGACGCCCGGCATCTCTGCCGTCTCACCACCTGGACAAGTCAAGATACGTTTACATATATTTTGGTTCCAAAATGTGAGTAAACCGACTACTCGTCTCCTCTCTCACCCAGCAGGGCGCAGCCGGCCATCTCGCAGGCCTTGGCGATGCCGCCGACCACCGAGGCGGCGACGTCCACGTCCAGGCTGCCGCAGGAGAAGTAGTCGAGGAAGAAGAGCGGCTCGGCGCCCTGAGCCAGCACGTCGTTCACGCACATGGCCACCAGGTCCTGACCCAGACCGCCGTGCTGGCCGCACGCCTGGGCAATCTGGGGATACATATACTTGTTATCAAAACTACATTTGTGGGAGGTTTTGGCACCTTGACGGATTCAAACTTAAATGATAATGAGCTTCTAAGAGTCCATGAAATGATCCTGGATCTTTCACACTTTAAATTAATGACATTTGTATTTGTTTTTAAGAAGCCTTTGAATCCGTCTACAGATCAGCATGAACTCCCCTGATGCTCCGTTACGTCTGAGCCTAATCTAATTTGATCCATCCATCCTCTGAATGCTCTAGGTCTCTAGTTTGATCCATCCATCCTCTGAATGCTCTAGGTCTCTAGTCTGATCCATCCATCCTCTGAATGCTCTAGGTCTCTAGTCTGATCCATCCATCCTCTGAATGCTCTAGGTCTCTAGTTTGATCCATCCATCCTCTGAATGCTCTAGGTCTCTAGTCTGATCAATCCATCCTCTGAATGCTCTAGGTCTCTAGTTTGATCCATCCATCCTCTGAATGCTCTAGGTCTCTAGTTTGTGGCTGTAAAGTTTCATGAGGCTGTGATGTGGTGACCTAGAGGTCACCACAGGTCATTTTATACAGTGAGGTATACAGACATTTATACTGCATCCAAAAACTGCATGTGATTATCATAAAGTGGGCATGTCTGTAAAGGGGAGACTCGTGGGTACCCATAGAACCCATTTACATTCACATATCTGGAGGTCAGAGGTCAAGGGATCACTTTGAAATGGTCATGACAGTTTCTCCTCACTAAAATGTAAGTTCGGAGCGTTATTTAGCCTCCTTCCCGACAAGCTAACATGACATAGTTGGTACCAATGGATTCCTGAGGTTTCCAGTAGAACTTCACTCTAGCTCTAAAACTTGCTACAGCCTCTGAAAGTTAGTTAAGTCGGCCAGGATTGCAGGTCTCAGGGGGCTAAAAGATATGAAACCAGTGGACATAAAGATTAATAGACGTCAGCTGACAAATCTTTCATATTCTCCCCCGAAAAGGTGGATGAAGGAAGTGCACCTTGAGTTTGGTCCCCACTCCGTCCGTCCCAGACACCAGGATAGGGTCAACGAAACCTGCCGCCTTCAGGTCAAACAGCCCAGCGAAGCCTCCCAGTTCTGCATTACACCCTGGTGGGAAAAAAAACACCATTCACGGCCACGGTTACCGCTTCATCCATTCTTTCTAATTTCACTGTTTATCTCGGCAAACACACAAAATTAAAATGATTACTGAAAATACAGCTTTCTTAATGAGGAAACAAGTTATTCTAATCATTATTTAAATGACGTTACCAGCGCGGGACGTTGCCTTGGCCAGAGGCTTGATCATGTCCACCAGCTTGTTGCCGGCAGCGATGTCCACCCCGCTGTCCTTATAGGTCAGACCTCTGTCAGAGACACAGTGAAACACCACACACTCAGCTACGACAAGTCTTAAAGAGGAGGCTTCAAAGTGTTAAAATCAGTACGATTTCAAAGAAATACGAGGACACGAGTACATCCAAAGTGAAGTTTATTATTCATGAAGTTCAACAAACACAATACAGAAGCAGACAGGGAATGTTTTAGAGTTTTGTACCACACCTGTGTTGGTTCAGGTGGGCGATGGCCCGGTGGCCGATGTCGCGGCGGTACACGGCGCCCGGGAAGCCTATAGCCGTCACCCCTTGATTGGCCGCCTGCAGGGCCACCTCCAGGGACGGCCTGACCGCCGTGACGGTCAGCACCCTCCCGCCGCTGGACACCACGGCCCCGTCCTTCAGAGCTGTGCCGGCGTGGAAAACCTGCAGCCCCGAGTCCTGAACCTGGGACAAACCTGAGGATGAACACAAGGAGGTTTTTAGGTTGTAGCGGGCTCAGTTTTAAAGCTAGAGTGAAGGTACTGACATCATATGAAACTACAAAACCTCAGGAATCCATTGGTACCAACCAATTGGTGCCATGCTAGCTTGTCACGAAGGAGGCTGAATGACGCTCCAAACTTACGCTAAATTTTGGCGAGGGAGAACTGTCATGGACATTTTCAAAAGGGGTGACTTGACCTCTGACCTCCAGATATGTGAATGTAAATGGGTTCTATGGGTACCCACGAGTCTCCCCTTTACAGACATGCCCACTTTATGATAATCACATTCAGTTCGAGTTTGCCATGTTATGATCTGAGCATATTGTTTTATGCTAAATGTAGTACCTGTGAGGGTTTCTGGACAATATCTGTCATTGTTTTGTGTTGTTAGTTGATTTCCAGTAATAAATATATACATACATTTGCATAAAGCAGCATATTTGTCCACTCCCATGTTGATAAGAGGATTAAATACCTGACAAATCTCCCTTTAAGATGATTCATTTGCAATTAATCGTGATTAATCATTGACAATTGATCATTGAAACCTGTCATGGGGAGAGGCCCAACATGCTGCCAAGGACCGAATACAATGGAGAGAGCTCATTGAAGCCTTATGTCCCATAGGGGATGAAGAGGAATGATGATGATGAATCATTGACAATCATGCGATTAAATATTTTAATGGATTGACAGCCCTAATTTTAATATATATTTTTTTTCTGTGTGAGAAACAAATAAACAAATAAAAACTCCTCACATTTGAGACGCTGAAACATGAGACTATTTGTGTTGAAAAATTAATACATTTTGAAGAGATAAAAAAATGTGTGATTAATTTGCAATTAATCACACTTACATATTTTAATCGATTGACAGCCCTAGTAGATATATAAAAAATATCATATAAAAATACAGAATATAAACAGGTATAAGGGTAAGGATAAATATTTTTTTTAAGATTATAACAACTTTCAGAATGTCAAACACTCTCTGGTTTCAGCTTCTCAGTTGTGAAGATTTGCTGCTTTTCTTTGTTTTCTAGGACAATAAACTGAATCTCTTTGGATTTCGGACAAAACCAACAATCTAAATATATCAATTTGTGCCATTTACAAACTGAATACTAGTAAATATGGATATTTTACATGCCAAACAATTAATTCCCAGGATAAGCTGCATGTATAGATTGCATTTCTGCGTTCCCTGACAATGAAAAAAAGTCAATTTAGTAGAACAAAAAGAAACCACTGGACAGAAATTTTGGCAAGGAGTGTCTTGCGTACCTGTGATCTCTACTCCCTTCTTGTAGGAGCCGGGGTAACCAGCGCTGGCCATCACCACGGTGACTGCAGAGCTGTCCTGGTGCCACACGGGGGCGTTGGAGACCAGCTTGCCGTTCACGGTGTTCAAGATCACTTCATACAGGTCGCTCTTCAGAAGGGGCAGCAGCACCTGAAAGAGTGACGGCAGATGTTTGATGTTTATTTCATGAGGAGATCCAGCGACGGGTGACTGGAGTCAAAGAAAAACCCACCTGACACTCCGGGTCTCCGAAGCGACAGTTGAACTCGAGGACCTTCAGCCCTTGCTTGGTCAACATCAGCCCTGCGTACAGCACGCCTGGAAAATAACAACAGAAAATATAGAAACTCACCATTGCAAACATTGGAAGAGATGCAGGGGGAAAAAGAAGAGCACTTGCCCACATAAGGAGTTCCCTCCTCTCTCATCCCGTCCACAGTCTTCTGAAGGACCGTCTCTCTGATCTGCTGCAGCAGCTCCTGGCTCACCTGCACAGCATCCAGAGTAGCATTAAACATGGCTGCACGCCCCTAGAATCCTAGAAATAATACAACAAAAAGTAGAGGAGAACCAGGCTGAGAGGAAGAGGAAGTGTGTACCTGAGGGGTGGGGCAGTAGGCCCCCATGCCGCCGGTGTTCGGCCCCAGGTCGCCGTCCTGCAGCCGTTTGTGATCCTGTGCTGGAGGCATCGCAGCCACTGAGGAGCCGTCAGTGAAGCACAGACACTAGAGAACGAGAGGGAGAGGGGTTAACATCCTAATTTTATACAATGTCATACCTTAAAGGGATAGTTGGGGTGTTCTGAAGTGGGGTTGTATGAGGTACTTCTCCATAGTCAGTGTATAACCTACAGTAGATGACACCGGCACGCCCCCAGTTTGGAGAAACAGACGGGAAGTAATGCTGTGGACGGGGGCAGCAGCAAAACGTATTTTAGCCACTCGCCTTGCGACAGCTATACAGTTTATCTTTCTTTCTCGCCAAAGCAACCAGACTCCATTGAAAAAAAACTGTTTTTTTCACCTCGCAGGATACGGAGGTCTACCGCTGCCTCCATCGGTTACTTTGTTTGTGTTGTTGTGTGACTTTGGTGAATCCAAACTAACCCTTTAAAGTCACACAATAACACAAACTAACTAGCCGATCGAGGCAACCCCCGTGTTCTGAGAGGTAAAATTACAAGTTTTTTCAAAGGAGTCTGGTACTTATTTTTGATTGTATTTACCTTCGTTTGCAGTTTATTTTCAGTACTTTGACATTATGTTATTCTATTGTTCTTATTCTATGTGCATTATTTTCATGTTATGTTGGGGTGGTTAGGGATGCGATGGAGGGAGAGCCTTTATGTGTTGATGTGACTATGTTGATTGTTTTGTGTCGTTAAATTGTTTAATTTATTAACACTATTATTTATGTGCTTAAATGTTTGTGATCTTCCGTGTTTTGTGCCAAATGATTCAATGGGTTCATCCTCATGGTGGCTGTGTAGAGAGCATAGATGGATACAACTGCTTCAGTGCCCTGTCAGAAAGGTGAGGGCAAGGTGAAGTGGTGAAAATATTCTAAATCTAGCGTACACTTAAACTGATATGGATCTTTTTTAGGCGTCTAAAATCCGTTTTGCTGCTGCCCCCGTCCACAGCAGTACACTGCTTTGCTCCCATGCTGGTACTCCTGTCCGCCGACCGTCATCTACTGTAGGTAATACACTGACTATGGATAAGAACCTCATACGACCCCCCTTCAAAACACCCAAACTATCCCTTTAAAGAGGTAAAGTTGGCTCAGTTCTGTTATGGATTCCACTGAAAAAAAAGGTTTGACTCACAGACACTTCCTCTCCCTCCAGCAGCTCTTCAACCACCACCGTCTCTCCTGCAGATCCAAAGGCCCGGTCCTGCAATGTCAAAAAAACAAGGTTCACCTTTGAACACGAGGAAACTGTGGAGACTGGAAGATTTGGTTCCCTCCAAAAAAAAATCCTGAAAGGAGCTTCACACAATCATCAACCTTTATATCAATTAATTGCTGGCTAGAAAATAACATTCGCTGCAGAATTTAATTATTATGTATAAACCCGAGCCAATAAAAGAATCCACAGACTGGTTGGGGAAAGTTAAACAGCCTTTAAAACATACTGGTAATTGAATCCAATTTGATTCTAGTGGGGACTGATCTGTGGTCAGCTGCCAGATCTCGATGAAGGTGGGCTTCACTACATTCATTTTTCCTCTTCCTCAGCAAAACATTTAGCTAAATACTGCAGGACATTAGACTAATAGAACTGCCAGGGATGAATGACACAGAAATAGGCTGTATTAGAAACCGCATACGAAACTATTAGCACATATTGATTTGGCCAAAATGCAGTATGCAGTATGCCAATAATACCAGGATGTCGTACTAATTTGGAAAAAAGCTCCAGTTTGCATCGGACCAGTCTACCTCACCTGCTGTATCCCACAATGCAATGCTCTGGACCACCACAGGCTACAGTTACAACAACAGCAGCAGAAAACGGCTTGTTTTTATATATTTTGTAGATATTTCATCACTAAGTTCACTTCTGAGGCGAGAAATCAACTGTGTAGTTTTTGAATATTGGCAGTTTTACGATATTAGATCGAACATTTGCTCCAACGTTTTCAGAGTTTAGAAGCTCCACAAACTGCTGTGACAGCTAGCTATAGCGACTGCCGGGGTCACTACCTCTCTA
This sequence comes from Sebastes fasciatus, assembly GCF_043250625.1. Lineage (NCBI taxonomy): Eukaryota > Metazoa > Chordata > Actinopteri > Perciformes > Sebastidae > Sebastes > Sebastes fasciatus. The sequence goes on along the minus strand of NC_133818.1, from coordinate 17,206,694 downwards.
GCTGGGCGGTCACGCTCACAGACCGCTGTGAGCTGGATGGAGCTCTCTAGAGACCGGTCTGTAGACGAGCGGCTTTTATTTCCTTGTTGAAGGATAGTTTGTTTAAATATCACAACACAGATGTCCCTTATAAACTTATAACTTATAACTTATAACTTATAACTCGCTCACCAGCTGGCCAGTGACGCTCACAGAGCAGCTACAGAGCGTACGTACTACTAGTATAGTACGAGGTTGTACTACTAGTATAGTATGAGGTTATAATACAGCCATAGTCTCGTACCTTCATGATGTCCATTACAGCCTGACAGGCCTCGTCCTGGTCTTTCGCCACGATGACTCCCTTCCCCGCTGCCAGCCCGCTGGCCTTCACCACCAGCGCCGGGAAGTCGGCCCTGGAGACCCCAAAACAACCACATCAACTCAGTAACGTGCAGTAAGAATCAACATCTCACAGAAAACACATCTGGAACAGATGCTGCATCGCTGATACGGAGCTTTTTTTTGTGTGTGCGGACCATTTAACATTTGCAGTGCACGATATTGTTTTATGGAATATGGCAGCTGTTGTTCTGCCCAAGATGGTTTATACGACCAAAGAAATGACTTTCACTGAGTAAAGAGGGGCTGCAACTCTTACGGTGGATTGTTTGAGGAAAGGCAATCATCACATCTTAGATCATTAACTCATGAAACCATCTGAGGAACGAAACCTCAGAGGAGATATCATTTCCTATTACGGTGCAAATTTTGTGTGTTTAATGGCTCTGAAAACAAAACTTTGCTGCTGGAAATCAAAATGGTGTTATTGTTTTACCATAAAAAGTGGGAAGCATGCATGTAGCACTTTCTTCCCTCTGCTAATTACTTCATTTATTAATCAGCTAGACAATGATTAAGGATATGAGGGACTCCACCTCTGTGGACATTTTTTTTTTTTTTTTAAAGTTATTTTTTTGGGGGCATTTTCCATTTTTATGACAGGACAGTGGATAGAGTCTTGAAAGGGGGGAGAGAGAGAGAGAGTGGATGCGGAAAGGGCCACAGGCCAGATTCGAACCCGGGCCGCCGCGGTCAGGACCAAGCCTTAATACCCGCTCTACCAACTGAGCTAACCCAGGCGCCTCTGTGGACATTTTTAAAAGAAACCTTAAGACGCATCTTTTTAGCTTTTACCTCTTAAGCCCTAAAGGTGTTGGAAGGTGTGCTTCTCTGAGACAGACATACCCAAAATAAATCAAGAGTAGCTCCACAACTACCAGGTCTATATACATGATCTTGGTCTCTATGGATCGGTAAGAACTCAGAGAATTCATCCCCAGTGTCAGTAATATTGTGACTGTTACTATGCCTGAGTAAACTGTGATGAACCAAAGAAAGAATTGCCATTTTTATCCTCACACACAATGGAGCCTTTGGTCATGACATTTACCCTGTGCATCATCACATTCTACCATTGTGATCAGTATGAAATCAATACAAATTGTATAATTTTGACTCCAAACGGAGTAGTTTTATTATAATAATGAAATATGATCAAGTAAAACTTAGATAATAACAAATAAGATCAATAACAATGTATGATGTCATGATGCTTTTTCATGCGTCAGCGGACTATTTTTCCTCATCTTCAAGATCTTTAGACCGCGATGGAAACGCAGACAATGGGCTGAAGGAACCTTTTAGTTCCCAGAACTAAAATGAGCAGGAACTTTGTGGTGGAAACCCAGCTCTAATCTACCACAGCGGGCCAAAATGAACACTGTACTGACGTGCGGATGTAGTTGCAGGCCTCCTGGGGGTCAGTGAAGGAGCCGTAACGCGCCGTGGGGATGCCGTGACGCTCCATGAATTCCTTGGAAAAGCTTTTGCTCGCCTCCAGCTGAGCGGCTTTGGCGGAGGGGCCGAAGCAGGGCACTCCTGCCGCCGTCAGGTCGTCTACGATACCTGGAAGAGACGTTAAGGTTGAGGGAAAGAGACGACAAAGAAAGGACCACCAGTTAGATGTGATGGAGCTCACTTACCTGCTGCCAGCGGTACCTCGGGTCCGACCACAACCAGCCCCACGTGATGATCCTTGCAGAACTGAGCCAAGATGGCGTGGTTACTCACCGATACCTCTGCATGGAGAGAGAGAGAGTGGAAGGATCATTTACATTCTTCATGCTATAACAACAATATGTCATTGATTCAGTGTTAATTCACACGTTTCTATGTGAACGTACTTCTCTTCACCTTCCACATGGGTGTCATAAATTTAGTGCTTTTATTGAAACAAAAACATAAAACATTTGGGTCCAAACAATATAGAAAGAAATGACAAAAAAATATTAAAAGATAATTAACACCACAGAATCCCACTAGTCATTTATTAAGACACGAAGGAGTCACAGTAGTTATGAATGATATGAAGATCAAACCATCTTTTGGGGGTGTAAGGAAGAAGTTTATATTGTATTATTCTAGAGTTTAAAATTCAAATGAATAAAGAATAAAAAACTAAATGCCCTCATACAACTATATAATACCTTGTTTGTGTGTAAATATGACTTTTTATCTGGGGTTACGGGCCAGATGTTGTTACCTTTGGACAGAGCAGGCTAGCCGTTTCCCTGTTTACAGTCTAAAGACTGTAAAGACTGTAAGATTCTTCTCATCTATTCTTCAGCCAATAAGCCTATTTCTAAAAACGTCAAAACATTCTTTTGGTAAGTACATTTTATAGCAAATAAGCCATAATATTCACTGGTTCCAGATCCGAAAATGTTAACCCTTTGAACTCTGCAATAGAAATTAAACAGTTTTGTTTTCTACTATTATTATTTCTTCAAACCATGATTGCTACTGACCCATTCAGATGTATAAACGTGTACAGTATGTGCGCTAGATGTGTGTTTATTATTTATATACATTTTATTCAATATGTTTTGTTTTTTTTAACATTTTTGTTTATTCATTTTTCTTAATTATTTCAATCATTACTTTGAATGCAATTTTTTTAAATAATTATTTTATAGACCACACAGTTTATTGAATAATGGAGAAAATAAAACACTGATTAATATACAATTACAATAATTGCAGCCCTAACTGATTCTGAACTGAGCTTCGAGGTGTAATATATTGTTTGTCATCCCAGATGTTAATGGATTTGGTGTTTGTATTTACCAGAGTTGCTGATCTTCCCACAGTTGGCCGTGCCTGCGTTCCCCGGGGCCATCAGGACTTGCTGAATCTGCGGCGACTGGGCCAGCTTCCAGGCCAGCGCGTGCTCCCGTCCACCGCCGCCGACCACCAGCACCCTCTCTGCCATGGCGCCTTAGTGACGAGAAAAAACATTCACACCTTCACAGCTATTCTGCAGAGCGGCTTCTCAGTCTCTTTTGTAAAGTAGCCATTTAATTGCATGCAAAGATTGACCTATAACAAAAGGCTGTGACGAAGCGTTGACCTTTTTCGAGGCCCGGGGTCTTACATTATCTTGTAACGCCACGCTAACACGGATCCAATCAAGTAGAACAAAAACACAAGTCAACAATTAAATGGCATGGTCGCCAGGCATGAATCACCAGCAACTGCTCATTTACATGAAAAAACAAATCAGGTTGATATACATTAAACTATTCGCAGTTTCTTCTGTCATGCAAGTATTTATTTTATTATTTGCACTTCTAAGGGATAGAAAATGATGATTTTGCAGCCATCTAAAGTGTGATTAACAGAGGATGTCACACTAAGAAGTTCTTACCTCAGAGTGGTTACTCAACAGAAACCTCATGACACACATTTGGATCAATATAATCTCATCAGTCTCATCAAAAACCTGATTTATTTGACTGGTTTTGGGGCTTATTTGTCCTCCTGAATATCCTTAACTAAAGCAAAAGACTCACTATATTCACTCTCATCTCCAAAATTAAGGCTTCACAATTAATCGAATATTAATCATGATCACAATTTTGGCTTCCCACAATTAAATGAACACGATCGACTGCGATACTGGCGTTTCAAGTGTGTGCTCATAGAAAACTGTAACTAATATTGATCTCAATATTCATCAAAATAATCGTGATTATAATTTTGGACATAATCCTGCAGCCCTGCCCTAAAATGTCACCTTTAACACTACGAGTGTACAACATTTTACATACAGAACAAGGCGAAAAGACCCTCTAACCCCTATCAACTCAAACAAACTTGGGTCAGAGGTCAAACCACCCCTATCTGCAGTGACCTGAGGATTGTGCAAGACCTGTATGTGCATTTACATTGTCAATAATGTGCCTTGAACACCACTAGGATGCAGATACAGTACAAAGGGACGAGTGTTGCCTTTTAATTGAAATCATTCCTCTCATGTGACTCACATGTCAGAGAGCAAATCAGATGCATGAGGTCTAACAATGCATGAGTTTCTAAACAGGAAAAAATATAAAAAATATGAGATCAGATGAGCATCTGTGATAACTTTACTGTACTGTTTACACTTTTCTTATCATACTGTGTGTGAGTACTTTTATTTTACAACATAATTAGAGCTTCACAAAGCTACTAAAATCTTAACTTGTGTAAAAGATTTCTAATATTTACTTACACTATGCATCAACCATATGGCTGCACAACATATGGCTGCACATGCACTTATTGAGCAGGTTAACAGGATGAATGGTGTTGTCTATATCCTGAAAAACATGAAATTAATTTACTTTACTTAATTAACTAACTTCAGTGTTTTTTCTGTACAAGCTAGTAAAGTAAGTAAGTAAGATGCATTTATTCTGCTTTTGTATGAAAATAACAGTTATGACATTTTGAGCAACATTAGTACATAATCAACTGGTGAAATGAACACCACACGTGCTGCTTAAACACTCACCTGTGTGTGTTAGTGGATGTGTGGACCAGGAAATAGCCGGTGCCCGGTTCGGTTCGGTTCAGGACAGCAGTCAGAAAGTTGTACTATACTATACTATGCTCTGCTCTGCTCTGCTCTGCTCTCAGCCTGCACACTGACCGTGGATATACAAGGCCTATGGAAGGAGGCTGGGACACGGGTCTTGGGGTTTGGTGGCATGCGCAGTGTAACTCAAACTGCGTTACGATTGGCTCAATTTCGACCAGATTCTACTGCGCATGTGCAATACCCCCGAAGATATGACGCGTTGATGACGCGTGTCCTAACCTCCTTTCCATAGGCCTTGAGTAGATAGAAAGTTAAGTTGTGTTCTCATCTCACCACACACACCCTTACACACACGCACCACGTGGATCCAATAGAACACAATGACGTACGGAGCTGAAAGCAAACATTAGCTAAAGTCCTAATTAGCATAAAAACAGTCGAATTCGTCATTGTCAATGTTTGTTTCTTACCTTTATCTGCGCACTAACATGTTTGTTTGGCGAGTTTGGGGATTTTTCAACTTCCTAGGGGTGTAACTGTCGAGTGCATCATGGGTATTGTAGTTAATTTAGCAATGGCGGTTTGTCGTGCCAAAGTTCGGTAGTTGCTCGAAGGGAGCCAGCAAACTGGGGGAAACTGTCGCGAGAGTTTTAATAGTAACTAATTACTTTTAATGAATTCATTAAAAAATAATAAATTAATTTTTTATTTACTTTGAATTCATTTGTGCAACTAATTTCGCTATAGATTTCCCAATTTGCAGGCTTCCTTCTCGATACCACCCAAGAAAAAGGTCTTACAGCTTCACCTCGCTTTCAAAATAAAAGTATTTTTTCTGTTTATGTCATCTTGTTACACAAAATATTTTTTAAATACATTTAATTTATTTACAAATAAATTATAAATAACTGTCAGAAACTGTAATAATAGGCATCCACTCATTTTCATTAATTTTAATTAACTAAACTAATTACTTTTAATTAAGTCATTAAAAAATAATAATTTAATTTTAATTATGTTATGCAACTAATTTCATTGTGCAAACAGACAATTGTTTAATTGTTTTTTTTTCATCTTTTCCTTTCATTACATTTTATTTGTTGTATAATTCATTTTTATATTATTTTCATACTGTGAAATATATTTACAATTTTTTTTGTAATGAAAAATCTGAATGTTTGAACTTTGAACTTTGTAAATAAAGTATTTTTAAAAAGACAATAACAAAGATGAGTCATTAAAGGAAAAATACTTTATGGCATATAAATTATCATATTAAATTATTGGTACAATAAGGATGTTATTTGGCACTACTAGTACTGCCAAAAGCACTTATGGAGAGTAACTAAGTGCATGTACTAAAGTACTCTACTTCAATATAATTTGATTTACTTTCTTTACTTAACGAGAGTATCTAAATACTTCTTCCACCATTGTGCCAACAGCCACCATTCAACCCTCCATATAATCCTATAATTTATTGCATCCTACTACACAGAGTACATTGGACAATGGCCATATTAACATATAATATACCTGACTTTAAGTATGGAAAAGTGAGCTGGCTCTGAGGAAAAACAGATGGATATTATTCTTTAATTGTGCCAACATCTAAGTACGCTGGCTGTAATGACTCTACCGCCGTCGGTGCTTAATGTGGCCTTTGGAGCAATCAGAGTGTGCTGATCCATCCCGACATAACAGCTCTGAAATATAAGCTGGAGCTCTGCCATTTATCGCTTTGAAAAGAAATCAATATGTTCTGAAAGTCAATCCTAAAGTTAACTGGAAGACGGTGTAAAGTGGCCAAATAGGGACTGATGGGATCTGCTCTCTAGTTAAGCAGCAGGGAGCAGATGAGGTAAATCTTTCACACAGTGAGTTACATGATGGCATAGATGTAGTAAAAAGAAGCATGAATGCTTCCTTTCTTCAACTGACACCAAACCCTTAATAACGCATGGTAAAAAACATAGATGACGGTGTGTTGGTGGAAATATTTGCAGCTGTTTGATGGCAGAAAGCAGCTGACAAATGAAGACCCACATGTGGGTCCCTTTAGATAATTTGCACACATCTGTAATACTTTTACTGTGCAAATATTTGTTCGTCTCCAACCTGCCATTTGCAACAATTGTTGAGACAACATCCTGTTTGGCAAAGACTACGATCCCGTCTTCTACCAGGCTGTGATCGAGGCCTGCGCTCTCTCAGACGACCTCAACGTACGATTACTGTTCTCAAGGCGTCAGTACAGATATCTGCAGATCCAAAACACTAGGATCAAGTGTTATTTTATGTTTTATTTTTCACATCACAATAAATAAGTCCATGTGTGTCAGTCCTGTCACAACAACGGTAGCTCAGGAGCATTGAGGAGTTCTTGTCCTAACTCTGACTCTCGTAGGGCGAAGAGCGTGACGCCTGAACTGTACGCCGCGGGGATCGTGATGTGTGTTAATTTGGGTTGTTCCTGCTCCTCTTCGAGGGCCATCTGCCTCACTTGACCTAATAGGAAGAAAATAGGGGTGAAAAGATGTTTAAGCAGATGAAAAATCTGCATAAATCGGCATAAATAAAACCCTAATTAACTGCGTCTACCCTCGATATCCAGGGCTTTCCACTGCGGGTCTGATAAGCTGGACAGACGGCAATCTGGCGTCAGTCTCTGCAGGACGTCTTCTCGACGAATCAGCAACACAGATTCACTGCACAGTCTCTGGTGCACCTCTGCCTCGCTTCCTAAAACAGGTAATTAATATATATTCAAATAAATATATATATTTGCTTCCTAAAAAGATAATTAATATATATTCAAATATACATATATTTTATTATTTATATAATATAATATATATATATATATATAATTATTATTTATATATATACATATTCTTTTATTTATTTATATATATATTTATTTTTATTATTATTTATTTATATATATGTATACATATTTTTTTTAATATACATATATATATATATACATTTCTTTTTATTATTTATTTATTTATATATAAATATAAATAAATAAAAATATACACATAAATAATATATATATACATAAATAAGATATATCTATAAATAAATAAACAAAAGAAAAAATATATATATACATATATATATATATATATATATATAATAAATATATAAATACATAAATATATATATATATATATAAATATATAAATAAATATATAAATACATAAATATATATGTATATATAAATATATATGCATCAACATCAGGAGATTCTCCTGAAAAAGTTGTGTCTTACTCACCTACATCTAAAGGATTGGTCATGAAAACAGCATTAGGTGCAACGCCAAATATGAGCTGATGGTGCCAGGCGTCAGGCACCTCCTCTCCCTCGGGCACAGCCAGCTGCATGTTCATGGTCGCCACGGGAACGGCACCTCTTCGGATCCAGCGTGCGAGCCAGGGGACCAGTCTGACCAGCCGCCGAGGGTACAGGTAGAAGAAGCGACCTATGACCTTCCCCACGCTGGCCTCCTGTGCTCCTCGGATGAGCTGAGCGTGGGTCGCACCTAAAAGGAGTCAGTTTTTCATCACCTTATTATTTTTTACTTTGTCTAAGATCAATGATTACAAGTTTCTTTTCCATCTCACGTGTGACGACAGCTTGAGCTAAACGCCTCAAATGTCGACGCAAAAAAAAAAAATTGTGTTACAGTGCTGAAAAAGTCAATTACAGTGGCTCCTCTGAGAGACATAAAACTCTTTGTCTAATTCAAGAGGGTACTTTTGAATTTGCCTGGTTGGCAGTGCAGCCAGCTGTCACGCTGGCAGGAAACCGCACTTATGGGTTCAAGACATTACGGAGCCTCGTTCGGCGGGGAAGTTATAGCCTCCGCTAACATCTGTGACACCTGAAATGGAGTCTCTGCGGGCCCGGTTAAGATATGCTACCTATACAAAGTCATGCTTTAATGTATTAATATTTCATTAGCTGAAATGTCACAGAACAGTGTGGAGCTCTGAGCTCAAGTGTTTAAAGCTGCCAATTTAGTCAAGTTTTGTCAAACAATGTAAGAAATCTTTTAAAATGTTACCGTCCAAATTCATTGTGAAGTCTAACAATTAAAAAAAGCCACTTTCAGACATGGAATATATACTATTTCTGGCTTTATCTGGTAAAGTGATGTTTTTTTGTCCATTACGTTACATTGCTGGTGTTTTCTTTAACTTATTTTATTTTCTTTCTGCATAAGAGATCATAATTCAGTGATACATTTATTATCATGGATGGCAGAACAAAATGTTAATTGAATCTGTCTCTACACTGTATTATAGACATACTTTGCTTTGTTTATATCTGTCTGGCATGCTCTTACCAACGTGCTTTTTTATTAGGGCTGGCGATACGATACGTATCACGATACAGGGGTAACGAATCAATATATTGCAATAACACATTTATACTGCATGCAAAAACATTTATGATTTTTGCCCCAAAACTGCTTGTGATTATCATAAAGTGGGCATGTCTGTAAAGGGGAGACTCGTGGGTACCCATAGAACCCATTTACATTCACATATCTGGAGGGTTATGTACTTAAAATATCCAAAGTACTTTAACTGAAGCTGTAAGACAAATGTAGTAGAGTAGAAGTAGAAAGCTGCATAAAATGGAAATACTCAAGCAAAGTACAAGCATCTTGAATATGTACTTAAGTGCAGTACTACTACAATACTGCCACAAAGGTGATGACAAATCTAGGGGTATATTTACCGGCTTCACTCCGGGACAGCAGGTAGTCGGGCAGCGGTGACTCAGTCCTCCTCAGGCGTGTTTGGACGCAGCGGTCCGCCTCCTCGGGGGCCACGTCCACGCCGAGGGCCCTCAGCACGTCCACCACGGCCGTGGCCCCGCAGGCTGACGCTCCGATCTGCAGGGTCTGCCTCTCCAGAGCCTCCTGGAAGGACCACAGCATGGCTTCATCTGCTCCTGTCTGCTCCTCCTCATCATCACCACCTCCATGGAGCTGCTCACACACTGACTCCATCTGAGAGCCTCACCTGGAAACACAAGGGGTTAACATTACATTACATTACATTATATACAATCTCTTGTGCATCTGTGTGAAGTGCATCAATGCATGTAGTGTACAATTACATTTCAGTGCAAAAATAGTTCAATATGAGCTAAATGTACCCACTGCCAGATTCAAAACAATGCATACATACATCATGACTGTTATATATACATGTGATAATCCTGCTCACATTCACAACTATAAGTCTCCTTCTTGTTTTAATCTCAATAAGCACTATAATGCACTTGCATGTGTGCCTTGACAGAGGTATAATACATCATTTCTTACCATCTCCCACAGTGACAGACAACAGACAGCGACAATAACAAACAAGCAGTGCGCATGCGCAAACTACACGTGGTTCTTCCTTCTGTGCTTCTGTGTTTACCTGCTGGACAGAGAGGCAGAGGGACACCTAGCACCCCTGCTGGCCAACTTCAGCCATGACAAATGATAAAGAAGCACTGAGGAAACACATCTGTACAAGTTTAACTCTACAGTAAAAAAAATCTATCTATGATCAAAAATATAAGACATATCTAAAGTAACCATTCTCAAGATTAAGTACAAATACAGACTGTTGTTGGATGAGAAGTTGCATCTCATGAATATATCTGTGGCTCATTTGAAGTTAATGTGAGATTTTGCATATTATGCACATCAGACATATTTCTTTCTATAGCACTATTTATTTTTATTGTATATATTTTGTTCTAGTTGTTTAACTTGTTGTCGGAGCCACGTTGGACAGGCCCACACAAGGTTCTGGCCAGAACTGCAACAGCTGTGCAGCTTGCAGGAAAAGGACTCAACTGGTGGCACCTAACACAGTGCTCCAGCAGCAGGACAGGACCTGAAGCAGTAGAGGAGGAAGCCCCACAAGGAGCCCAGGCTACGTGAAAAGAGGGTCACGTATATTTTTTATTTTTCATATACTGTATAAACTGTGACTGTGATGAGATACACATAAGGGAAAGAAGGTTACAAGGTCTTGCCTGTATTTACAGTTAAATCAGGCTAACATGGTTGTTTAGGTGGACTCATCTAGGTGGTTTTTGAAAAACATTATATATCACATTGTATTAAAACTTGTTGCTTAGAATAAATGCTAAAATAGATAAAAAGAGAAACCAGGGGTGGGGAGAATCCACCAGAGAGAAGTTTAACTTCCTTTCCCAAACCAGTATAAAATAGGACCACCCAGATAAGTTTTTCAGTTGCGCGCAGGAAAACAAACTAGAAGCATCATGCAGTACGGCAAACTGCTAGTAGCGTTTGTTGTAACATCTGTGTTTACCTCTCTTGTCCTCGTTCTTCTGTACAAACTTTCTTAATGTGATTTGTCATGTATTTTAAATGTTTTAGGGAATGTGAGAGAAAATACCATGACCCTTGTGTAGAATTTGTGTACTCAGATAAATCTGAATAACCTGGGAAAGCACAGACTGTACTAGTTTATATTCATTAGGGGAGCTACCTCACTACATCATTCTTTATAATCTTGGTTTAGCCTTCCCCCCCTTGTAGCCCACACCTTCCACCCTGCTTCTGAGTGAAAGCATTGTCTATTGTTAAAGAGTTACTTGTGATTAGCTAGTTTTAGCAGAGTGCAGAGGCGAGGATGATAAGTAATGTATCTAAACTAGTACAGTCTGTGCTTTCCCAGGTTATTCAGATTTATCTGAGTACACAAATTCTACACAAGGGTCATGGTATTTTCTCTCACATTCCCTAAAACATTTAAAATACATGACAAATCACATTAAGAAAGTTTGTACAGAAGAACGAGGACAAGAGAGGTAAACACAGATGTTACAACAAACGCTACTAGCAGTTTGCCGTACTGCATGATGCTTCTAGTTTGTTTTCCTGCGCGCAACTGAAAAACTTTTATCTGGGTGGTCCTATTTTATCAAGTTGGATTTATTATGTACCAAAGTGCTTACAATGACCTGCAATAACCTGATTGTTGGATTTGTTGCGCATGGAGTGATTGCGAGGAAAGGGAGGATGTACGTTCTGTTCTTTTTGCAAGGTCAAGGAGAGAAGGAGAAACAAAGAAGAAGACAGACAGCAGAAACATCACGTGCCATAAGCTCATGAATATTAATATTGTGTAAACCATAAAAACGCTGGATCAGGGATAGCTCGGGGTTCAGACTTCACGAACTGACCCATGCACTGTATGTTGTCAGGGACACGTAGACTGGATCCAGATATCTGTATACTCTTTTATTTTACTTATGCAACATTGATTGTTCGGAATAAATTGTATTATTATGCTTTAACCCGTCTGTTTGGAAAATCTCTTTGTCACACAAGATTAACCAGCACGTAACTGGGCCTTGACCTCTCGGAGGTAGAAGGCCAGTTCCTTCAACCACTGTAATTTAGTCATATGATTCTGTATATTCTCTTCCTGCACTGTATATGATCTATTTTTGTTATGATTGTGTAGTCTTAATTTGTGCAAAATAAATAAACAAACATTTTGTTAAAATGGAAATAATGAAAGATTATTGTATTTTTTTAAAGTACTTTTCAGGATTAGAATAGACGTATGTTGGTGTATATTGACTTTTTTGACGTTTGGTTTGGGCACAAATGTTAAAAACACACCCACCAGTTTTCAACTTTGAATTTCAGGCTTAAATTAAATCTCCAACATCAATCGATAATAACGCAAATATCGTTTTAACGCCACTAATTTCTTTAACGCATTAACACAACTTGTGGTAATTTTTAGGTTGTACTGGGTTCAGTTTTAAAGCTAGAGTGAAGATACTGGTATCATATGAAACTAGAAGGAATTCATTGGTACCAACCATGTCATACTAGCTTGTCGGGAGGTTAAATAATGCTCCGAAGTTAGGCTAAATTTTGGCGAGGAAAACCTGTCATGGCCATTTCCAAAGAGGTCCCTTGACCTCTGACCTCCAGATATGTGAATGTAAACGGGTTCTATGGGTACCCACAAGTCTCCCCTTTACAGACATGCCCACTTTATGATAATCACATTCAGTTTGGGGCAAGTCATAGTCAAGTCAGCACACTGACATACTGACAGCTGTTGTTGCCTGTTGGGCTGCAGTTTGCCATGTTATTATTTGAGCATATTGTTTTATGTTAAATGCAGTACCTGTGAGGGTTTCTGGACAATATCTGACATTGTTTTGTGTTAATTGATTTCTAATAATAAATATATACATACATTTGCATAAAGCAGCATATTTGCCCACTCCCATGTTGATAAGAGGATTAAATACTTGACAAATCTAATTTAAGGTACATTTTGAACAGATACAAAATGTGTGATTAATGGCGATTACATATTTTAATTGATATACATATATATATATATACCTATATACTGACATTATGTGTACCGACATTTCACTCAGTGTACAATTCTTTTAGGAGGAAAAACCAGGAAGTAATGTCTGCCAAGAAATGTTTACAGAAGTATCCTCTTTACATAGAAGTGTGTCATGTTTCTATACTATGAACTTTACTGTATATATCATCTTGTTTCTTCATCAGAAAATTAATATTACAACCTTGTATGAGTTTTCTCTTTTAGCAAAGATAATTAAATACATACATGTAAGCAAATTTCTTATGTTCACCAAACAATAATATGAATCTGGTTAGAAACAATGACAAAACCACCCAGCATAAGATTCCTCTTCTCTCCTGTGACAGTTTTTCCATCAGGACAATAGATGTCAGTGTTGCTACACCGGAATCCAGCGAGGTGCATCATATGTGGCAGCACAGCAGATATACAGTAGTGTTGTCACCAGGGTTGATGCTCGGTGAAACAGCCTGGGGCATGCTGCTGACGGCCGCCTCCTTCTTCTTGGTGTCGTGCACGGGCATCACATGAGATGGGGGCAGACTCTTTGGTTCTCCTGAGGCATAAAAGCTCCCCAAAAAAGGTCGAAATGAGGATATTGTGATGGGTTATTTCTTTGTTTTCCTATGACACAGGAAAGGGTGAGGTGTGTGTGTGTCAGTTGGGTTGCACTTGACCCCATCAAGGCGTGATACACCATGCTCCTTGATCTTTGATCCTTGCTTTTATACTGCAATTTTTACATCAATTTCAGTTTCCGTTTGTAAGTTTGTAGCAAATGTTCTATATTTAAGTTTATAAAAATATTAGTTTTATTCGTAGAGCCTCAATAAATTAGAATTTGCAGCACAAATTAAGCTCCAATTCATCCAAACAGAACAATTATCACCCAATTATTTGACATTAATTGGCAACATTGGCTCTTCCTCCAAGAGCACAAATGAGTCAAGTCGCCATCTGGTGGTGGAAAAGTGATACAAACGTTGATTAATAAATTGAAATTTGATGCTCTTGACCACCTTTCTTTGATCTTTCCCTCTGTAACGCTATCTGTGCACGATCAGCTGTCAGCGCGTGTAATCGTGAACTTGGTATTCGCCTCGTCTCTCCGCTTCCTCCTGGTTCTCTCTCCACACAGCTGCAGCGACGGCCCCTGGAAGCACTGAGAAGCAGAGTGTGATTAAAACCGACTGGGCCTCTCTCCGAACGTGATCCGGCAGCCGATATGAAGCGCGTCAACGGAGAGATGAGGAAGGAGGAGGAGGAGGAGGAGGAGGAGGGCGATGTCTTCACACATCTGGGATGAAATATAGAAACGGAGAGGCTGTCTCGGTCTCTCTTCACCTCAACATCACCGTTTGCTTTCCGCAGTCGTGAAGAGTTTTCCTACGATGAAGTCATCATACAGTGCTTGTCAACAAACATACAGCTCGATATTTCTCTGAATAACGTAAATACTTGAAATGTGGGCCGTGTTAATCATTTTTGGCGAGCAAGTTGAGGTAAAGCAGCAGCTCCTATCTGTCACTAAACACGAGCGAACATTTAAGACCGGCTCCAAATCAATGCCACAATTACCCAAACAAACAAACCAGACAGGTGGAGAGGACTGATTGAACTGTTTTGACGTGGCAGTTAAAGGCATGCTGGCAGGCCGGCTGGCAGCGGTTCACGACAGGTCTGATTATCTTTAACACCGAATCCTCAAATCTAAGTGTGCTGAATCATCAGTGTTGCTGAGCGAGGAGCTTTTAGCGTTGGAGCTCCCCTCGCTGGCCTCTGTAAAGTGAGAACCGTGAACTGTTGCAGGTAGATGCTGTTGAGATATTAACCTTATAAACGGTGGAAATGTGGGCCTAGTTTTGTACTGAACTTACATTTATGTGTCAGCGAAGCAAGCTCTACTCGCGGGTCTTTAAGTGCCGGGTCTATTCTTGGAGCAGCTTGCATTTTTGAGAAGACTGAAATTCCTTTATGAATGAATAGAAAAAGCCTATATTTATTGACAATGTGGCATTAATATTTATTTGTTTTTGACTTTATTACATAAATACAGAAAAAGTAGTTTTCCTGTTTTTTTAATGTAATTTCCCCTCCACAGTGTCAACGTATCCTCATACAACGGTACGTATGATATCTTACGAAAAGTTACTCCTGATTTTTCGTGCATTTTCCTACGAATGTCCAGCAATACGCGTCAATTTCCGCTCCAGATAAATAAACTTCTGTCTTCACAGGAAAAAACATGGTTAGGTTTAGGCAACAAAACTGCTTAGCTAGGTTTAGGAAAAGGTCGCGGTTTGGGTTAAAATAAGTATGCAAGTGGCGTTACTTAAAGCTGCAATGGGTAGAATTGGAGCAAACATGATTAAAGAAAGTTAGTTTTATAAAACGGTCACTATATCCTGACAGTAGTGCATGAGACAGGTAATATTAAAATTATTATTATTATATTATTATTATTATAAATAAATTTTTTTTTTTTTTTATTTTAATCTACTATGATTTTTATCTTATTATTATCTTATTATTATGATCATTATTTATTTATCCTCCTTTTTTGTTAATATTTATTTATTATGATAATAATTACTATTATTTTTTCTATATTTAGTTTTTCAATTTACAGTTACTATTTGTTATTGGTATTATTATAATACCAATAACAAATAGTAACTGTAATAATAATAATAATAATTATTATTATTATTATTATTGTTATATATTTAATTTAAAATGTTAATCTACTATGATTTTTATATAATTTTTTATTTGTTCTATTTTAATAATATTATTATTATCTATTTATTTTGTATCCTCCTTTATTATTATTATTATTATTATTATTATTATTATCATTTTTTCTATATTTTGTTATTTCAATTTACAGTTACTATCTGTTATTATATACATATTAATTTATTTGTTATGGTTTAGGTTGCAGTAGTCATTTTTCTTAAGGAAACAATAAAAGCATGATTAAAAAAAAAAGAAAAAATTGTCAACAAAACAACCCCCCTCCTGGTGGATGAAGACGTAGATGAGGACACCATGTCCTACTTTCAGCACCACCTGAATGTTACACCAAACATGATGACAAATTTGATTAATTGTTTCACTTTATTCTGATATTTTTCCACTCAGATAACACATTTCACTCTTCCCTATTGACTGTTGCAGGCATGTACACAGCTACGCACATTTTCCAATATCTTCTATTAAAGCGAGAAGCTGGAGGCGCTTTGAGATAGTTTTTCCTCCCATTACACAGTGTCCATATTCATTATGTCCTCTATTCAAAAACCTGCTCTGAAAGTGTCATTGTTGGCGATAGCTTTGTGCGAGCCTCCGGGTTATGACGGCTTCCTCCGAGCTATTCATGAAGACGCTTCCAGGACATGAATAAACAATCAGAGGAGGACTTGTCATGTGAAAACGGCATCTTTAGTTGATCCTGTGATCTTTACCTCTCTGCCACTTAGCAGGAAAAAAAGGGAGAAAATAGTGAATGTGTCATGTACAGGCCTGTAGTCCCCCTCCTTTGGAATAATAAGGGAGTCTATTTAAACACTATCTCCATGACCTCTTGGCGCACAGCAGCTGTGCAGGGATCTACAGGATTAACTGGCGCCTCTCAGGTAAGCTGATTCATAATAAATAGCAGCGACGCTTTGAAAATACCCATAACAGCACATTAGCATTGAAATGAGGGAGCACTTTTGTCAGAAGGTAGTTCTGGGTCACGGAGACAAACATTGAAAACTGCCGGAGGGACTTCGGCACACACTTGGCTGTCCCTTCCCCAGCCCCGTACGCCTACGTCGCCAGTGTCAATAGTGTTAACATCCTGAGCAGCGAGGGATGCATTTCTTTAGAGAGCTGGAAGCCATCCATTTCCACCTCAACCTTCACATTATGCGCAGACTTTTCTACATAAAATTTAATACAAAGCCACGAGGTGTGCGAGCTTCTATTCTCCGATTCAACTGGCTGTAAAACACGTCTCGCTGTTAACTTAGCTTTATATAGGCCATGACAGCAGGTACCCTCTCTAATCCTGCAGTAAAACTTCTCCGGATTTCAAAAAGGCGAGTGCATAAATAATAAGAAAGAACATTTAGTCTCTGCGAGGACAGCGTTTTTTGTCTTTTGTAACACATAATGTGCACTCCAGGAAACATTTAAGTGGCAGCTCTATGGGGCTCACAGGCTAAGAGCAAAATCATCATCTGCCTGTAATTAAAATTATAGAGGGAAACATAGCAGGATCTGAGACGCGGCTCTATACCTGCCAAGCTCAGTTGTCAAATTTTTTTTTTTTTATTCAAAATCCCATCAATGGTCTTGTTCTCTCAAGTGAATACGGCACCGGGCACAGATTGTTCTTTTTTCAACGGCAAACAGACGCTTTTTCCTGCCGCTTTCTGTTCTTTTATTTAGGAACCTATCACACTGTGTTCAGTCAGATGGAGCATCTGGAGTCGACATGCTGGGTGTCAGCCTCTTTTCCAGTAAAAAATCAAGTTTAAATCACTCAAGTTAAATAGCACCTTCAGATATTTAATGCTTATATGAATGTGTTGACCCAAAGGAGCATTTAAAGCCAGAAAAAATCCAACCAGTTGGAGAGAACGTTTTTCATTCTTGTCCAGTTTTGGGATAATGTCTACATAATAATATGATGTTGATATAAAAGGCTTACAATTAAATGACCAAATATAGCCTTAATCCAGACCTTTGACACGTAAATATATAAGAAAAGATAGCGTTAATCGGTTAAAATGCTTAATGTCGGTTAACGGTTAAACGGTTAATTATTGACATTCCTAACATGAATACAGTTGGGCTCATTGGATCCATAAGAATCTCAGCTTTACAGTGATACCCAATTTATGTAATTCTAAGACTGTTTAGGGACCCCAGTATGCAGAAATACACAATGTTTAGAATATGCAAAAATAACACATTTAAAACTGAAAACTTGTTTTTGCCCCAAACTGCATGTGATTATCATAAAGTGGGCATGTCTGTAAAGGGGAGACTCGTGGGTAAACATAGAACCCATTTTCATTCACATATCTTGAGGTCAGAGGTCAAGGGACCCCTTTGAAAATGGCCTTGACAGTTTTTCCTCGCCTAAAATTGGGCCGTTATTTATCCTCCAACCCAACAAGCTAGCATGACTTGGTTAAGTTAGGTTTACTAGTTTCATATGATATGATATGAGCCTGCTACAGCCTCTGAAAGACAGTAAAGTCGTGGGTCTCAGGGGGTTAATAATAAATAGCAAACATGGTTTCTCAAAGCTCCTGTTGTCCAGGCAAACACTTGAACTTTCCATGAACAAGAATCTTAACAGCAGCGTGGCGCGTTCATGAATACAAATCAAATCGCGTGCCACTTTCAATTACGTCTTCAAGAAATACTGTGACACGTCTTATTACCGTCATGTTATGTATCACATACTGTGCAGGAATGAAAGCAGTCATTATTAATGAATGCCTCATGTAGCTGAGATGAAGCTGTTGTTTAGGCGGATTGTTGCAAAAATGTTCCCATTAACATGTCAAATGGGGATCAGATCCAGCTCCCACTTTGCCTGACGACTGGAGAAACACTCTGAGCTAGCTGTGAGATGCTATACATCACCGCCTAACTGCAAAAACAAACTGTCCTTGGCAGATAATGTTCCATACAGTTGCTTGAGCTGGCTGATTTTCCCCTCCGCGAGACATTTGTCAGGTTTCTCTGACACCGGCACAATTTCTGCTCCTTGCTCGTATATCACAGCGCAAAAGGTGATGAGTTCTTTTCTGAAGATGTCAGCCTAAAATAGTCGTACTGACATTCACATATGACATTCACAAAGCGAGGAGAAAACTTTCTGTTAACTTGCAGCCCCGCTTCAACTCTGACGTGGCCGAGATGTGGCGGCGGCGAAGCCCTCACACGCCGATATGGCAGTTGTGACTGAAAGGTGCTCTTTAGGTTGAGACACCTGCGTCAGGCAGCCTGGCATTAGCTCATGATGCCCGCCGTGGTAGCTGTCACTACAGCTGAGCGTCTCCGTAACAGAATGCCATTTTCCCCCTGCTTCGTTTCACCAGACCCCTGCTGCTCCGGCCGCAGTTTAGCCATCAACCTCTGACATTTATCAGCTTTCCTCCAACCAAAAACACTTGTTCACTATCCAGGAAGAAACGGTAAAAGTTCAGGGAGGCTTCAAAAAGGTTTACGGAGGATGATGCACCTGTTTTATCTGAGCGTTTGGCAAAGAGAGCAACAGATGAGGGCAGCAGTTGAGGGTTCAGGGAAAGTGGCTTGACTGGAAATTTTGGCTCTTGCTTGCTCTACTCTGCAGTGGACCAGCTGTGCTATTTCTGTCCACAGACAAAACCTTTTTGTTAAGAAAGAAGCTGCCAAGAGGAAGGTGGAAATTCTCCCAGAATGGACTAAAAAAAAAACAGCCCAACAAAACCCACCTGGAGATACATGGATTCTCGTGACAAGATCACACGAAAAATCCCTCTTTTCAGGCTTCAAGTAATGCGTTTGTTACCGGCAAGCCAGAGCACGGACCAATCAGCATTCTGTGAGGAGCTACTGGCAGCTACAGGCGGGATTTATGTGTGTGAGACGCGACACGGAGAGACAACTGTTCGTTCTAAACAACGATGGCGGCTCCTGAAGAGGTTAGCGTAGCTGCAATAGCATCAGTTCTATCAGAGCTGGAGAGTATTTCATCAAAGAACGGCACTGCACGCTTTTCTCGATGGAAAATATGTTTTCGCTCTTCTCATGACTGGCTTCGGCAAGAGTTTGAAAAAAAAAAAATGACTAAAAGAAAATGACTAAAATGTGACTAAAACTAGACCAAAACTATGAAGGATAAAATTACTAAAATGTGACTAAAACGAATAAGAATTTTCGTCTTAAGTCTAAGACTAAATCTAAAATTGTTGCCAAAATTAACACTGTTATACGCGACAAAATGAACTGCAAACACACTGTGAAGGTTTTAAGACGAAAACACGGACAACTCCCAGACCGGACAACGCCGTAATGCCCTAAAGCATCCCCTGCTTTATGGTCTATCTGACTCTAAATGGGACCATCATTTACGAAATGAACATCATGCTGTATTGAAGAAGACTTGAAACTAGCGATTGAGACCATAAACTCATGTTTACAATGTTTACTGAGGTAATAAATCAAGTGAGAAGTAGGCTCATTTTCTCATAGACTTCTACACAATCAGACTTCTTTTTGCAACCAGAGGAGTCGCCCCCTGCTGGCTGTTAGAAAGAATGCAAGTTAAAGGCGCTTCAGCTTTGGTAGCCCACTGGGCATATGAAGCTACAGAAAGCAGCCGGTTAGCTTAAGGTAGCTGTTTCCAGTCTTTCTGCTAAGCTAAGCTAACCAACAGATCGAGCTCGGCAAAAAAGCAAATATGTCCTAAAATATTGATCTATTCCTGCAACCACAGCAGATAGAGGTGTCTGAAAAACTCATTTAGGAGGCGATGACAAACTGAATTTTGGCCCCTTCTGCCCAGTCAACCTCCTCTGTTTACTTTCCAAGAAAGCAGTAATGACAAGGATATCTGCTGTTAAAGACTAATACACTCTAAGGACCTCCTTATATAACCAAAATGTGGTTGAAACAACTGGGAACGGAGGACCAAAGGCATGTAAATTACAGATCTCTTAAAAGAGAATGCCGTACAGAGAAAAATCCTCTCTGGTTGCCACTCACCCTTTTTGGTAAACATGAAGGGTCGTGCTTAGATCTATTTCTCATCATGCCGTCCCTTCTGACTTCCTTGAGGAGCGCTCCGTGTTACGAAGTGATTGGGCCTCAAAAGGGACTTTATTTGTGTGACACGGGAAGAGAGAGAGAGAGAGAGTTTTTGAGGGCCCCATCTCCAGATCTAGAACCAATTTCTATGCAAATGCTACGACCTGATTTGAGAAGCCGCCATTGTTCGGCGTGGGCAGGCTTGAGGTGTCGTAACGCTCAGCGGGCCGACACATAAAGCACCCCATATGCTCATATTTCCTGAACTGACAAACTGGCCGTGTGATGCATTTTAGTGCATGCGCCTGCAGGGCAATACTTCACACGGCCGTGACAAACAGCTGTAGGGGAGAATCACACCTCAGGGTGGGGGCGGGGGGAGGCCGGCAAACTAATCGTGAGACTGCGGGGAAATGTTCCTCTTAGCCAATGGGGCAGAAACCCGGGTGCTCATATTTCTCGGCCGCTACGCCGAAGCCCCGAAGCATCATTCAGGTAACGAATATCACCGTCTGCTTGTTGCAGTGTTTCTCAACCGGGCAGCACCTTTTCATCAAGCGCTGCAGGGGACGTAGCAGGGAAAATGAAACATGTGTGGCCATGATGGTTCGCTGTTGTTGTTGCAGATATAGAGCAGCTGATGCGAGCAGAATTGCAGCAGCGCTACATTTCTAGACTGCATCGAGCATGAAAGCGGAAGAGAGAGGAGCTCCAGGATTTTCAAAAGAATGTATAAATAGACTGCAAAGGATTTGAGATTTGCTGCCTCGCATTTTCATTTACTTGCCGTCCTTCACACACTCATGCCCACACACACACACAGGGAAGTTTGTGTGAGTACAGAGGAGCGCGATGACCCCTATTTCACTTATGTGTTCCTGGATGAGTTCAGACACTGAAGGGAGCGTAAGCAATCTCGCCCGCAGCACCGGCAACGCGCCGCCCTGCATATCGTTACGTGTGATTCTGATTTAAGCAGAGACTACCTCCGTCCTCTGTGGGGTAAGGCCATATCGCACCTTCAATAAGATATTACTTATCACTATGCAAACATGCACTGAAGAAAAAAAGTTCTGTACGCTTGCCATGGCGGTGAGCGAGAGGAGCCAACTCCTCCACTTAATTACGTGCTCAGATGGTCTCGCTGACACATGGTACTGTAGATCAGTGGCGCTCAAAGTCCCGTTCAGGGGCTACTTGCAGCCCATGAAAGACTTCTGAGTGGCCCTTGAACATTTTCCGGCATGAAACATATTCTTGTCCTGGGCTGCTGAACTACCGCTACGTTCACGTAGATGACAGGATCCATAATAAATGTATATATCTATTATTGGAAATCAATTAACAAGACAAAACAATGACAAATATTGTCCCATAGAACCCATCTTCCTTCACATATCTTGAGGTCAGAGGTCAAGGGACCCCTTTGAAAATGGCCATGCCAGTTTATCCTTGCCAAACTTGAGTGCAAGTTTGGAGCGTTATATAGCCTCTTTCACGACAAGCTAGTATAACATGATTGGTGCCGATGGATTCTTTAACTTTTCCTAGTTTCATATGATACCAGTATCTTCACTCTAGCGTTAACAATGAGCCTGCTACAACCTAAAAATTGCATGTCGTTTTAATGCGTTAAAGAAATTGGTGGCGTTAAAACAAATTTGCGTTATTATTACTGCGTTAACTTTGACAGCCCTAATTATTATTTTAACAAATGTTAGTTTTGCCGATGGGATGGAGTATAAATAGCACAACATTACAAGGACGTTCCAAGTGTCGTGAGGATGCGTTTTAGGCTTTTCACGTGTTATTTGTACGCCGCGCAACAAAACTAGGGTAACGGCCGTAGTTAGGTTTCGGCAACAAAACTATTTAGTTAGGTTTAGGAAAAACGCCGTGGTTGGGCTTAAAATAAGTATGTAAACTAAGAAAAATATGCACAGAAACAAAAGATCATAATTAAGTAAAACACGAAAGTGACAGAAGTCACGAACGTAGCATACAAAACAAGACACCAGTCTCCTGGTTAAAAGTCCTGTGTTTGTTGGACCTATCCAGCTCCACTCCCGCCCACCATTAACGGTCTTTCTCGCTTTTTATTCTACGTCACTAGTAGAATGTGTTTACATTGCGCATTATCGTGTCGTTCATACACGTTTTCATGCAGGCTGCATATTAACACCTTATAAAGTCGAATAAACATTTTAGCAAACATTAGCATTCATTTGGAGTCATGTTTCGGGGTATATGACAAATGTAAGTCCAGTATTCATGGATTTTAATTCTTTTAGCTCACTTTTGGTCTCCACTGCTGAAAAAGAGTAAAAACAGGAAAGTTGCGGGCCGTAAAACCTAAACAATGAGCTGAACGAGCGGAGAGCGACTGCAGTCAACAACTTTCACATACACACAATAATTTGATCAATTGTTAATATAAAAATATTGATTGCAGCAGCTTTAAAGATACATATCCAAGTAAGAAAACATCCTCTTAACAATATGTATTGACTTGTTTTGAATCGCTGCATTAAAGCATCTTTGGCGCCAAAGCTGTCTCCACAATAAAAACAAAACAATCATATTTTACATTCCATCTTCGATATGATCCATACTCTACAATCAGATTAAGCAAAAGTGATATGTACGAGTAATAAATTATAGGCCTTCATTTCTGCCTCGCAGATAAAAATCAAAGGATGAAATGCAAATTAATGAAGCATTAATTTGTGCAGTGTTAGTGGCACGCCTGGATGAGCAAATTTCCACTTAATGTCATGCATTAAGAAACATAAAACAAATAACCAAGAAGCATTAGAACATAAGAATAAAGCATGAAACATACTCTGACACTTTGAATATAAATTGTGTACAAAAACCCTGACTTGTCCATGAAAAGTAGATTGGATTAACAGAGACAATTATAGAGAGGAGGATGAGAAGCACAGGGGTAACATCCAGGGTGACACATTTAACAAACTATATTTAATAAGAAATACATATTCTGAATGGGGGAAACAGTCATTAATAAGCACACATAAACACCAGACCTATTTGAATGGCTGAACTAATCGGAGATGTATGCTTTAATTCAGAGGTCTTGAACCAGTTTGCACAGTTGTCACTTTAAGGAATTCTCATCCACGTTGGCAAGATTTAAAGTTGATTCTTCGCCTTGGTAAAAAGCAGATGACGCTCATGTGATGGACCTTTAGATGACATTTGTTCATCAACTGCTGTTTCCAAGATCAAGAATGAGCTTACAGGTGAATAGGGTAAAGATTTTAACTCGTAGATATCACCATGAAACTTCCCCAGTCGATTACTGACACATTACTTTTTGTATTGCAAGTTTTCCGAAATGTTATGTTTGAATGTGGCATTGTCTTATTAAATATGTGCTACTTTTCATACATTTCCAGAACAGAAATGTGAACATTGGATAAAGCCAGGTTCAAAATTCTTGTTTGATTTTGTTGACATATTAGAGTCAAATGTTTTTACAGATGGTATTTTGGATCTCAGTTTGTATAACTCTGAAAATACTGTCAACAACCATACAAAAATCCATTTAAAATGTTCTATAAATCAGGCTATGAATGATATATGAACAAATCCCTCTGAAAAACCTTGAGAATATAGATAGAAATAAACTGGAAAGTTTGGTGTATGTGAGTGCTACTGAAGTGGAGATGTCTGGCTCACAGTCTGAGAAAACACTCCTTTTGAGAAAACAGCCTTTAAAAATATGGATTGTAAAATTTCACACATTTTGAAGACACTACAGGTGAATAAGGTAAAGAAATTTAAACTAATAGATATTAGTTGATACCAGTTGATTACTAACATTAAGACAATTATTTCTGGTATTACAAGGTTTCTGAAATGTTATGTTTAAATATGCAAATGTCTCATTAAATATGTGCTATTTTTCATACATTTCCAGAACATAAATCCAAACATTGGATAAAGCCAGGTTCAAAATTCTTGTTTTATTTTGTTGACATATGTGAGTCAAAGTTTTTACAGAGGGAATTTAGGATATCTCTTTTTATTACTCCATAAATCAGAAAATACTGTCAACAGCCATAAAAAAAATCTATTTTGGCCATGTTTTTAGGACTAAAATGTTATATAAATCAGGTTATGAATGATATATGAACAAACCCCACTGTAAAAACCTTGAGAATATGGATAGGAATGAAACTGGAAAGTTTGGTGTATGTGAGTGCTACTGAAGTGGAGATGTCTGGAAAATGGCCTTTAAAGATGTATTGTAAAATTTCATACATTTTGCAAAACACTACAGCTGAATAGGGTAAACATTTTTAACTAAATATATCACCATGAAACTTCCCCAGTTGATTACTTACATTAAGACAAATATTTTTTGTATTACAAGTTTTCTGAAATTGAAATATGCAAAAGAGGCATTATCTAATGCAAATTTTTGGTGAATTTCATAAAAATCTACAGACGCAAATAGACAAAGTAGTGAAATAAACAGCTAAATTTGTATTTTGGATGTTTTCTTTCTACCAGCCTGAAAGAAGACATGTTATGGAAGCAAAATAGATAAAAATCTATAAAGTGAATAATGTTTTTGCCCAGTGTCTCCCCTTAAAGCTCAACTTTTAAATCACTGTGAGAAAAAGTGGAAAAAGTGAAAGTCTATGAAAACTGGACATGTGCTAATGAAGATAATATGATATGATTGAGATTGTATTTTAGACTAGCCATGGAACATATTAAATACACATGGAACCATTTAAACTGTTGCATTTTGTCACCAAAAGGCTTCCAATTCTTTTAAAAATCCTTCAATCTGGGTCATTTTAGAAGAATACATGTCACTTTTTTTAATATATAAAATCACGGATATCTCGCTCTACACGTCTTCTCTAATTTTGATTCTCTTCTATCCGTGGATCAAAAATCACACCATACCGCTGATGGCTGTTTCTGATCCACTCAGCGCTGTTAACCTCATTTCATTCTCCGGATTAATAAGCGTCGGAAGAGTGAAGCCTCTCAGGGTGCTGCTGAGATCTTTGGCTCACTGGAAGATTGCTCTGCGCCGTCTCTCCCTTTCTACTCACTGGGTGTCTCATTACGGCGGTGCAGGAGCAGGTGAGGGATGAGTCTGTTGGAACACCCACCTATGGACATTTCAAAACCCTCTCTACTTAAAGCCTCATTAATAATCTATGACTTTTATCGGCCTCCATCTAGACCTAGACATTGCATCATAGGGCTTCTAAATAATCAACACAGACAGGTAAGGCAGCAGCTATAAAATATGTGATTTATCACCGCCGCAAATTATGCATGTCTCTAGTTAAAATGTCCTGCAAGTTCAAGTGTGTGAGGGAATGAGTCACCAGAATACCCAAAGATAGGGTCTGATAATTTCAATAAGTGGCAGTTTTTTCCCCCCAAGAACAGAGCATGAGCAGGAAAAGTAAGTCCTCAAGGTCAAAGTTGTCTTTAATGATGATCCAGGGTGGAAAGAGTACTAAATTATCCTCCTCAAAGTAGACGTACTGGTTTATTACATCATTTCCATTGGTTATGGTAACATTTTGTGCCGCCCCAGTATCCGAAGATTTAGAGTGCCCAAGGTGGAAGGTAACGTTGTGGAGGTTGAGGTGGTGGATGGACGCATAGCTGGAAGTCGTATAAATAGTACAACATTGCAAGGACATTCCGCGTGTGATAAGGACACATTTTAGGCTTTTAGCATGTTATTTGTATACGCCACGCAACAAAACTGGGTCACTACGTTACCGCAGTTGGGTTTAGGCAACAAAACCACTTAGTTAGGTTTAGGAAAAACATCATAGTTGTGCTGAAAATAAGTACGTAAACTAAGTAAAATACGTACGAAAACAATGTAACATAAGTACGGAAATTACGTCAGAAACGTCCCTAAAAAACACGTCACTAACGTAACTAATCGAACATCGGTCTCTTGGTTGAAAGTCCTGTGTTTATTGGACCAATCCACCTCCCCTCCGACCCACCATAAGCGGTCTTTCTCACTTTTTATTGTACATCACTAGCTCTGAGGTCTCCGGTCTCACTCCCAACTCGTCAAATACCGCTGACTGGATCGGAAACCGACGCACGGAGGCATCCTTTAGCGACAGTATGTGTGTCCTGTGAGTCGCTAGTCCCGTGAGTCGTTAATCCCGTGATTCGCTAGTCACGTGAGTCACTAGTCCCGTGAGTCGCTAGTCACGTGAGTCGTTAGTCCCGTGAGTCTTTAGTCACGTGAGTCGCTAGTCCCGTGAGTCTCTAGTCAGTAAAGTTAACGTCAACCACGAGCGTTTCCTAACCCTAACTAAATGGTTGTGTTGCCTAAACCTAACTTCCTATGAAAATGGAAGTCTATTTGACACGTCCAAAAGTAACTCAAGAGGGGTACCCCGCGCGTTGGTCTCCGATGCCGAGGGGCACTGACCAAGCGGCGGTATTTGACGAGTTGGGAATCAGAATGTGTTATGCAGTCACTACAGACTACATGGCGTACAAATGACACAGCAAAAACAACAACGCCGTTCTTATTGCACATTAACTGCCTTGCGAATAAGTGTGTCATTCATAGGCCTTTTTGCGCGACCGGGCTGGACCTGCAATGAGACGTATTTGCCTCTTCTTTTTATTTTTACTGTAACCACAATCTTCCATAACCACAGTTTATTTGCCATTACCATGATCTTTCCCTAATCTCAACCATACTGTAGTTGCCACGCACAGACATTGTAGAAAGTAAGAATTTGAAATATGGTTGCACTGGATGTAAAAATATGTCATTATTACCAGAACTACAAAAATAAAAGCTGGATGTATTCATTAAATGTGACTCAAGAAGGAGAGCTAGTCATGGTCTTAGTGAAAGGGTCAATGTACTTATGAGGAAGTAGTGGTGCACTCCAAAAACACAAGTGCATGAAACAAGTACTTAATTACAGTAAAGAGAGTACTTGGAATTAGTTATTTTCCACTGCTGGTAATGAACAGCTATCCTATCAAACATGGGCAGACAGTCATTTTACAGAAAGTCCTCCCTCCTATTTGTGCAGAGATCAGTGTTAAAATCCGACATGTGCAACACTCACATCTTCTTGACCTTGGTTCTTGTCTATAAAAAAGAAATGAGGTGGCCGGGTGGCCTAGTGGGTACAGAGACCTTCCTTTATCGGAAAGGTCACAGGTTCTATCCCAGCCGACAGCCAGTATGTATCCATCAAAAGCCGTTTATCCTCTCCAAACGTCCTTCAGCAAGACACTGAACCTCTTCCTGCTCACCCACTGTCACTCCGACACACAGCTACATATCTTAAAAGTAAAAACATTTAAAACACTAGACTGCGAGCTAGCAGGGTACTTGGAGTATTCGAATCATGCAGTGATTATACCTTAATATATTTATCTAATGTTCTCACTTTGCATTTTTATATCCTTGGGGAAATAATAACAACAATTAATATAAATATACTGTATATAAAATACAGGCCTCGAGCCTTTGCTTCATGGTAAAAGTAAAATACAAACCGTGTACGTATATGTCAATTTGTTACCATGAAATTAGTAGTATGAGCTATCATGCACTAACATACACTAAAAGGCATGAGAAGCTCTGATTACAACACACAGAGGGAGAGCGGCTTCATTCTCTGCTCAGGTAGACAATACTCCTCTTTATCTTTACATAGCAAACAGTTGTTTGCTGCTATATTAACACTCTGTATTTCGTATAGAGCACCTTTAAGTTTCACACATTTTTCAGTAAGATATAGCGACTCTATAGTGACAGCCGAGCAGAACAGTAAAGGGTTAAGGCTCCACGTCCACTACGGCCTTACAGCATCAGCAAATCCTCACCAACACATGTGTACAAAGTGTGCAGTCTGGACAAATCAAAGCACTCCTGCGCGCACCCGAATCCAGTTCAATCGACTTGTTTGATGGAGGTATTCATCAAATGTCAGCCTCTTTTTACAGCGAGTCCCGGTGTGAATTATGTAGGAAGACAAATTCCAATATTTCTCCCAAAGCTATTGGTCGATGTTGTATCAACTGACCCATTTTTACTCGGCTGCTGTAGTGATTAATTTACTTCACGGTGGGAAAACCACAGTGGGACGTAACTTCAGAAGGCCAAATACTTGAAGAGTTTTATATATGCGATAATATTTTTCATGCAGTGTGTTTCTTTCCCCGAATATAAAATGAATTATGACACGTAAATGATCAGTGAGAGCCCTGTGCTGAGACCCAGCAGCCTAAAGAGAGCAGTTGTTGCTCCTGTAAGCTACTTAGCCAAGTTGTCAGAGTGAAATCAGTAATTCATTTTTCTGTCGGACTCCCCAGAGGCTCATACAGTTAAGGGTGTGTATGCGTACAGAGAGAAAGAGGCAGATAGAAAGAGAAGAAATGGCGCCAGAGCAAAGGGGATACAAATTGTTTATGCCTCTCTTTGTGCGAGGTCACATTTTTAATTAGCTCCCAGCTCTGGAGGATTTGAGTCAAGGTCCCCAGTTGTGTGTAAATTGTTTTATTTGGAGTCTCAGCGAGAACCTGCTCTTTCCTCATTGCTTTTTTTCCCTTTCTTCTCCAGCTGTTGACGTTCTGTAAAAGGACGCCGCTTTGGTGACCTGAGCGACCCTTCGCCTGCTCCCGACCTAAACGCTCTGTAGCACAACGGCACAGTGAGACGCAGGCTGGACACTCGCCATGCTTCAGATTAAACACCGTAATTATTAATCCTGAAGCCTTTAATAGAATAGAATAATGTGGCAGTTGCCAAGAGACTGGGGCTGTGCTTTATATGTGGAGAGGCTTCCCGAGACAGAGAAGAATACGGCTTAATCCCCATGAGCACTGAGGTGAGGAAATACAGGGGGATATTTGAGGGGTTTGCTAATGCTAACCAGCAAAAGACAACACCTATGCCATTTTGCGATACTACAATATCCATAATCTAAGACTATATGTCTCATATCACGATATCGATATAATATCGATATATTGCCAAGCCCTAAAAAGTAGCCGACAATATTTGCCTCTGAAATGTAGTTGAGTAGAAGTACATCAAATTTGTACTGAAGTAGACCTACAATACTTGAGTAAATGTACTTAGTTACTCTCCACCACTGGTAAATTGAAAAACGCTATGAAGTTAGCTGTTGCACTAACATGCCCTCCCGGCTATGTCAACAAAACACAGAGAAGCTCTGATTACAGCACACACAGAGGGAGAGCAACTTCATTCTCTGCTCAGGTAGACATTATTACACTATATAAACAAGAAAGCAAAAACCTCAATCTATTCCTTTAAAGCTAATAACTTCTCCTATATTAAACTTCATTTCCATACAAGCATTTTTTTGCTTTGAATGAGAAGCCAACACATGGTCCAACTAGTGTTTGGCACAACGATGTGAAGAATGAGATGTTAAAAAGCACTTTCCATATTGTGTGAAGAGAGCCTTATTGGTGCAGAATAAGCTACGCAGTATACAGTATATAGCTGTAATTATGAGTATAGCAGTGGGAATTGGTGGATGGTTGGTTGATGGGACATGGTTTGTTCGTTATATGGATTCTAATGGGATTAAATCTGCATTTCACACAGAAATGTCGCTCTTTAAAGCGGCCATTAACAAGCGGCCATTAACAAGCGGCACAGATGTTCCAGCAATGACGGAGATTTTAGATCAAAGTGCTTAATGAAGACTCAAATAAGGGCTGCATTTATTCCTTTTTCTTTTTTAGGTTTGTAGGATTTGAACACACCTATCAGTCTCCTTTTCATCAGCGACAGGCCTTTCCAAACTGGTGGTTTGATTAACGCATCACAGCATGGCCTTTGGTTCTGATCAGCACGCCTTGCCAAACAACAATGAATCTTCCCAATCAGCCCGCTTCGCTGCGTTCACACCGACACGCCCTCTGGAAAGACTCCAATCAGTTTCACATGATTTCAAAATTGGGGATTGTTTTGCGAGATGACAGTGGCAGATCCACACGTAAATCAGAGATTGCAGAGACTCTTCCCAACGTGAGGAAGTTTTGCAATCAGGAGATACCCCTTCAAAACACCAGGCACGTCACCGTCACCGTGAAAGAGACACGTAGCTGCTTCTAAACAACACAACAACCTTTGACTTTGACATAGTCGAAGCTTCAATGCAAGTCCATCAAAACTAAAACACAAGTCTTCTGCAGTGCACCACATTAGTCTCTTCCCTTAAAATACACAGGAGTTGAGAAGGTTTTGACAAAGATGTTTGATAAAGAATGGGGGAGATTTAGAGGAGTTTAGGGCTGCAACTAATAATCATTTTCATTGATTAATGCTGATTATTTTCTGGATTAATTGTGTGGTCTAGGGCTGCAACTCATGATTATTTCCATTGTCGATTAATCTGTCGATTATTTTCAGTTGTTTGGTCCATAAAATGTCAGAAAATGGTGAAAAATGTGTGTTTCCCAAAGCCCGAGATGACGTCTTCAAGGGTCTTGTTTTGTCCACAACTCAAATATATTCAGTTTACTGTCCTAGAGGAGTAAAGAAACCAGAAAATATTCACATTTAAGAAGCTGGAATCGGAGAATTTAGACTATTTTTTTCTTCAAAAAAATACACAAACCAATTAAGCGATAAAATGGTTGCCGATTCATTTAATAGCTGACAACTAATCGATTAATCGTTGCAGCTCTAGTTTGGTCTACACACACGGCAGAAAATTGTGGATCACATTTTCCTTTGTAACGTCCTCAAATGTCTTGTTTTGTCCGACCAACAGGCCAAAACAGATTCTGTTTTTAATGATATAAAACAGCAAATCCTCATATTACGTAAGCCGGAAACAAAGGATGAACAACTCATCTTGAACAACTAATCGATTAATCGAGAAAATAATTGACAGATTAATAGACAATGAAAATAATTGTTTGGTGCAGCCCTAATCTTTATTCCTCTTATAAATATCCACTTAGAGTAAAATAGTAGTTTTGTCTGAGTCTCTCTACCGCCGTAGTTCTACATGAATGTTGGTATAAAAAGCAGCTGCTCTGGAGGTCTTTTGTTTACAGCACAACAGCTCCATCATGGCAGATTACTCCGGGGTGGAGTACCACGGTACGACTCAAGTAAAACACATCTCAGCTTGGATGCCCCGAGTTATTCACCCCTGCACGAAGCATGAAGAGGTTGTTGACACTGCAGCGCTCCAACGATCCAACATGGGGCAGCCCACGCTCTGAGAGGCACCAGGGTCTCTGAGCGCCAACGGAGAGCGTGGTGGAGGAGGGTGAGGGTGGGGGGTAGGCTGGGGGGAGTACTCACAGTTTCATTGTTGACCCATGACTCACACCCAGGGACAGTATAAAACACACAGCTAAAGAGATTGGCTTGGAGGCAAAGTTGCCCCATTGGGAGAAGGTGATAGCGAACTGGGGATGAGAGGCTTAACGCGATAGGGAGCATTATGGAAGTGATATGGTGTCTATATGAAGTGGCTGGGGGCGAGGGGGTGGCACAAACACACACACACACATACATACATGCTAGTATTCACGTCTTTGTTCTGATCGGGGTGTTTTTGTCGAGAGCAGATTACCAAACGCAAACAGTCTGCACGTAAGACGATCATTTAATTCACTTCAAACAGAGAATTCACTGTGCAGAGGGTGAACAGGGCCCACATTTCACTCTAAGTGTGGCAGATAATAAAGGGAAACTACTTAATTGCCGTGCTTTAATCACATTGCCGTCATTCTCCCCCAGGTACTTTTCTAACTTTGGATTTTTATCACACGATCATCGTCCAAGAAATTAGTTTTTCTCCCCTCCCCCCCATAACGAGGAATCCACCGTAAACCAGAATTAACATATGATAAGTACATTTCTCAAATGGAAACAATATAATTGGATACAGATAATGATTCAATATCTCAATATTATGGAGTTCCCAGTCGTCTCATTAAGTAATACTGATTAAAAAAGTAGCCAGATTTGTTGGGACTTTGTGTTCATTTCTGCTTTTTACACACACGAGTTGCATTTCAGAGATCCAGCACACATGCTGCATCATTTGCGATATAAAAGTGTTGACAACCTTCAAGATGTTCTTTACCATGATTATAGGTACTTAGGTGCTGCTGGCAGCACTTGGCTAACCGCCGCTGAACGGCTCCTGTAATTACAGAAGAACACCCTTTAGGGTATTTTTGCTTCCCTGCAGGGTGCCGCTATAGATTCGTGTGGTTGCAAAAGGTGACAATAGTCACAGAGCAGGTTTAATAAGCAGTTGCAAAACATATTTTTCAGGTGCATTTAAGGATTTAATGCTCATGTAGCTTTTCGGTGGGGTAGCTTCGCACTCTCTATATTGTTCATATCATAATTTGAACATTAAACTGAGAGATAAAGATCTTTATAAATGAGAATTCAATAAATGTTCCTTAAGGGACTGTAGGAAAATGATTAGGAGAGAAGGGAGGGCAGAAAAGGCGTTTTTGGGATAGCAAGGGATAACTTTTTCTGATTCCATATTTATATTTTATTCTGTTTACTCTCATACATATTAGTAGGGCTGGGTATTGGCACTCTATACCTTTAAGGTATCGACCGAAAATAATCCAGTACCAAGTAGTATCGGAACTGCTCCAGTCAAACGATACCTGCATTTGATCCTTTTTGTGCCCAGATCTAGAAAAACACGACTATTTGTATGGTTTTCTCACAGCCAATCACCGCAAGCGTTCTTCGATTTAATGCGACGTGTGATTGGCCCACTACCGCAGCAGCTACAACCCATACAGTCTGCGGTGCGGTGAAGTCGAGTGCGGTGTATTTGACTGAGTTGGCAGTTCAGCGTGCCGAGATGCCACCAAAACTATAGAAGGTATGTCTATACTACACGCCTGTGGCGTCTAATGAAAATGAATGCGGTGGTGGTGGTATGCAAATGAGTGCTTCCCTTCATGATGGGTATCGAATGAAACAGAAAGAAGTTATCAAATTAAGTACTCTATTCTACTCTGGTATCGTAATATTTTAAACCATACCCAGTCCTACATATTAGGTTGCAACATTATCTGATCTAATTCCCGTCTATTTTTAATATTTGGGATCCAGGATGGGGCAATACAAATTGCAGGGTTTAGAAAGAACTAGAAGTGCACACGGAGAGCGCAGACCTCCGCCTAGGCAGGATTCATGTATGTCGCTGCCACCCCCCCACCTCCCCTCGCCCCCAAAATCTAATGGATTGTTCATTGTGCCACACCCCACCCCTCCAAAAGATTTCATTCAAATCCATCACAGACTTTTGGAGTAATCCTCCAAACGGACAAACCAACAAACCAACAAACAAACCAACGCCGGTGAAAACATAACCTCCTTCCTAGGCCTTCGGCCTTGGTGGAGGTAATTAGAAATAATTCAGCACATAACCTCCCGTAAAATGGTGAATTGATGTTTTGAACACTGTCGTTTTGCTACTTTTAGACAGAGTCAAGCTAGGTGTTTCCCCCTATTTCCAGTCTTTATGCTAAGCTAAACTAGCTGGCTCCGGCTAAATGTTTACTGTACAGACATGAGAGTGGTATCAATCTTCTCATCTACCTCTTGGTAAGAAAGCAAATAGACGAATTACCTAAAATGTGGAATTATTTCTTTATTGTTTAAATTATTTTAAATTATTTATGCACAGACATTATTAAAGGGAGTGTTTACACACGTATAAAAGTTTTTTAATCGTTTTTTTATTGCCAATGTCTGAACAGGTTGTAACCTAACCTAAAAAATGAGACCTTCTGTGACTTTCTTGGTTTCCTCTATCAGCCTGTAGACTGCTTTTAATGTGAAGAATGTTTTTTTCCGGGAAAATCCAACGGATGTGACGTCATGCTCATTTGCGAGTGCCTTTACTCTCTACAGCTCCGCTACAGGGCTAACAGTGTGCAACAATAGCTAACGTTCAGTTAGAAATGGAGTCCGCTACCGCCAACAAACAACCAGCCCGCACCACAACTCAAGACTCCAACACAAACTCCACGGAATGTGACCGACGTCGGCGCGGAAACTGGGATCAACATCCACCGGGCCTTCGATTCATGGAGGGACCTTCGTTTGGTTTTGGGTCTCTAAGCGGACCCCGAGCTGGCGAAAGTCAGATTGGACCGGTAAGCTAACGTTACTGCCAAGCATGTGAAACATATAGTGATATTGCAGTTTTTGCCGTCAATCACGTTCAGTCTTGCGTCTACGTAGTGCGAGCACGAGCGCGAGCAACAGGACGCTGACTAACGTTGACTTAACGGCCACAGGTGTGACTGTTAAGAGATTTCTGATTCTTACAGAGAGCCCCTTTAATGAGGAAACAAATTATCAGCCAAACAATTTTCATACAGTCCCTAAATCTGTATACATTAATCATGCATTGCCTTGACATAAATACTAACTAAACAGTAAGTTGCATGTGGATTATAATAAAATGTCAGCATGAGTGAGCTTAATGAAATGTGTGTTTTGATGAGAATATAAATGCATCTGCGCTGAACTCACTGATAGTTAACAGTGAGGCTTTGTTAACATTTAAAAAAAACAAATACATGAGAAACAGAAGGGGAAACTGTACAAATGTTAAGAGCCGTACGTGGCGGCTGGAATTGTGTTAATGCATGCACAGGCTGGAATCTAATTTCCCATCATTAAACACACAGACTGAAAAGAGCCTTTTAAAAATATAATTCAAGGGCCTGGTGTGGTTAGGGATGTTAGAGGTTGCAGACATCGAGGTCAGAACATTGTACATTAATTAATTTCCCCCCGCATGCAGAAATTATCTTATTAATCTCTATTAACCATGGACAAAACCGACTCTGGTCCTGTAATTACTCTACCACACCCTCAAAATGACAGACTACACGTTGAAATCTCCACCATTGTGCAGTTACACAAAGACATAAATGAGTACAGAGGATAGCAGTGTTTTGATGTCCAAATACATATGATTATTATGACTATTTCTGCTTTTGTGTGACGGTAATAACATTTAAAGCACTATTTTTTATAGATGAAATGGTTTGATATGCACGGCTGCAGGTCTAAAAGCATCTTCCTATATGTAGTGATCATATTACATCACATTCATTTGGCATTTTACGCTTTCATCTAAATAAATGCAAACAAAACAGTCAAAATGTGTATAGCTGCTGACTTATTACTGCCTTTCATGTGTTTTAATGGAGCACTTAATATAGGTAGCTACTGCACGTACTACTTGCATTAACTCCACACCAAAGATAGACAGAAAAAAATGTCAATGGAACGACTTAAAAGCTTTTTATTAACTCCAATAATGGATGCAGCCATTGTCCAAAAACATTTATGAGATGCATATTGCTGCAGTCATTATGGAAAAATAATCAAATACAACGTGTGCCTGACTGGAAAGCTTTGACATGCTGGAACAAACTGCTTGAGTCGCAGAGAGAAACACACAATTAGAGACAGAGGAAATGATAATGATGGCGCCGCTCTATCAAAAATGGCAGAAAGAATGCAAAGCATTGTTTGGACTTTATATTGTGGGATTCAGCCTAACAGGGCTTTCACAAAAAGTTCAACATTGTGCAGAGTGTGGTCATTATTTCTAATTTCCAATTATTTCCAGCTTGGGCAGTGCGTCCAATGAGATTTTGACATTGACAGGAGGCGGAAGTTATGGCAGCAACAACTCTACTGTAGAGAAGAATGAAGCTAAAGTTAAATTTTTGCATCTCTGAATTTGCGTAACTTTCTTAAAGATGTGGAGTTCTTTCAGTGTTTCTCACTAAAACACACCGTGTGTGCAAATACGTTGAATGCATTTCCCTCATCATAAAATATTGGCAAGGCCAATTTTTTAAGTATTTCAAATCCAGCATTGCTTACTATCATGTTAACTAGTTCGCAGTCTTCATCCTCCCTGTCTTTGTTGGCACATTGCAGCACATCTTGGCACTTTACCGCCACCTGTTGATCAGTGGAACACTGTGAAACCATTGGCAGGGCTGGTATAGAGTTCTCCAGGGATGACGTATTTTTGTAGCCCAACCAGGAAGTCAGCATCGCCCTGGTTCCCTCAACAAAAAGCCAATGGGATTGTTCCATTGGGATTTGGATTATTGCAGAAAATAAACTCTGTGGCAAACAAACGTTTATGATACTTACACGTTTTCTTCAGCAAGATAATCTCTAAGTGTGGAGCGCCCCCCTTAGTGGTAGTAGATTTGGTAAAATACCATGTTTTTAATCTAAAATTTGAATTATCTTCTTGTAAGCGACTCCAAAGCCTACTAGCGAGTAGCATACAGTTTTTTTCAATATTAAATCAAGGCGTGCTTTGTGGTCGGACTTCAGCAATGTAGCCGACCGTTTAGTGCCACTGCATTGACTTATGTCAAAAATGATCAGCCTGACATTTGACAGGAAATATGGAATAAAGCTGACGGTTAGTAGCCTATAGCCTACAACAGGGTCAATTAAAAGAAAATCAAATAAAACCTCTGACACAACAGACAAGGTCCAAAGACTCGATGAAAGTAGATCAGCCACTTTTTTGACGGGGAGGAGGATATTGGTTTGCCGCCATCAAACGATAACCTTCAAACTTGTGAAACTGTTACTGTAACGATTGTTGTTATATTGTATAAATGTAATTTTTGGTGCTGATAGATTGTCCTGTTACATGTGCGTGCGAGAGGGTAAACAGTTTTGGACTGCAGTGAAAATATTGTTTTGAAAGGCTAAACGCCAACAAATATGGATTGAAGCAGAATATTTCGTTAGATAAAAACATCTACCTTTTTTCAACAAATTTTGAGGACTGACAATTACACACATGACTGAGCACCACGTTACTCACTGTCTGCGTTTGACAGAATGAGAGAAGGAGGGAAATGCACTATTGCACGCAATGCTTCTAGAGTTGTTCCGATACCAATACCAGTATTGTAAATGCATCCAATACTGCCAAAAATTCTGGATTGGGTATCGACAAGTACGCCAGTCTATGCACCGATCTGATACCATCATTTATTGACCTAGAAAAAAAATCAACTTGTTTAACCGGAAATCAATTCTACTTCGCCGCTTCGTATTGGCACATCTCTAAATGTTTCTGTAAGTTATTAATAACAACAATTTGAATGTGAACATTATTAATGATGCTTCGAAGCTTCAAACTATTCGGTACAGCCCTAGTATATTAAATATACTTTTGAAGTAGGAGGCTTATTGTTTTTTGCTTTTGGGGATATTTGGGGAGTTAGGTGGTCCGTGAGTTTTTTTTTAATTGGTGGTCCTTAGTCTGAAAAAGTTTGAGAAACACTGATCTAAAGAATACAAAGTCGTTTTATCAATCCTGCTATTAGACAGAAAACAAAGATAGAAGTTTGATCATATTTATGCAAAAGCTCTCTTTTATGCACATAGGAATACTTCTACTGCTGTAGCCCTGGTTATATTTGGCCAGTGATAAAAAAATCAGCTCTGTAGGAAAAGAATGCAATCATATAGCCTGCAACATCACTGCAGATACCGCAAGTACGCTTGAGCTTCAGTCGTACCAACTTTCATAAAAGAAAGCTATTATAATCTTGCATGTTTTGTTTTGAGTGACAGTCTCAGCAAAGTAAACAAGTCGAACAAGTCCCTTTCACATCTTTTGTTTACTCCCCCATTCCCTCGACTCTGATCTGATTACCAATACGGAGCTAATGTAGCATTGGCTCTGTCAGTCATTTGTCATACGTTGGTCGCAGGTCTGGTTTCCTGTCTCTCTGATGGACGTGCGGGGGCCGAGTCCGTACATCAGCTCCACGTCTATACATCAACTCCCGGCGCCTCATCTTGTTTGGAAATGAAAGTCTTTATTATTGATTTTGGCTCAGACTGTACATCCGTCTCCAATTTGTACCCCATCCCTCCTTGTCTGAAGCACACTATATTAAGCCAACTATCCATCTCCAGGCCTTGCTCACCGTCTGTGCATGTGCGTGCATTTATAAGTGTGAGTGTGTATGTGTGTGTGGGTGGCTGAGTGGCTGTGATGTATGTTTTTTTTTTTTTTTTTACCTGTTTAAGCCTTAATGCTCTCATTTAGGAATGGTTCATGACCTGGGGGCAGTTTTGGGTTTAAAATTAGGATTTAGGGGCGGTTGTAATCGTTGGCTGGAAAGGGTAGTAAAAATAGCAGTCTGTAAAGCAAGAAAACACATACTGTATAAACATACATAAAACACTCTAAAAGGTGTTCTTTAACTTTAAATCTCTGTTGGCCTCCACTACGAATTTATTTCTATCTGTCCATTACGCCTTGTTAGTGGTCAACGCTTTGCCAGAATACTTCAATCAACCTGTGCGACTGGATGGTTGTCAGTTATAATTCATGGACGAACTGGGAAAATCTGGACAAGGAAATACTTTATCCCCTTAGCAACATCACTAGTGAAGGGCAGAAAGTAGAAAATGTTTCCTTTCCAACCCCCCTTTACTCAACTAAAGACTGTGTTGTTGAAATTATATCTAATATTCTGCTGTGAGGATAAAACCAGTTAAGGCACTTCTCACACCATCCATTGTTAAAGTGACCTTAGGGCCGTTTATATCTGAGTTTATATCTAAGAAAAACAAGACATATGATTGATTTATTGTTGGATGAAAAAGAGAATCTTTCTACAGAACCAAGGTCAGTATTATGCTCTCTGTGTTCGTGTTAAATGCAAAGGAAAACGTCCACTGACTGAGGCAGCAAACACACATTACCTCTAACAAACTGCACTGTTTAAGATTGGGTTTTTGTCATATTGAACACCCAGAATGCATCATGGATGTTGGGCTAAATAAAGCATAATTAAGTAATAGGTAGCGGTCACAATGGGGCCACCAATTTAAACATGTGTCCTGCCATTGTAAATAATAATTTGATCACTTGTTTGACAGTTAATTAGCAGCCAGCTTCACCGGTGATACCACTTATTTTGGCTGATTAGACCTCTACTCAGGACTGTGTGGGTGTGACATCTCCCTCACTTGCCTGTTAGCTTTGTTGCACCTGCTAGGATTGGGACAAATAGGCCCTTTTTTTTAACAGCAGACATTTTGACATGTCACAGTAGGAAAAAATAAAACTTAATGATGGCTGGATTTAATTTAGCATTTGTTATTTGTAACACTTGTGCTTTTCCTACTCTGACAAGTCACAATATCTGCTGTGAAAAAGGCCTATTCCATTTAATTTTTAATTGGCACATTGTTTCCATATCTTAAAGATGGCAGCTGTAATTTAAAGCAATGGAAATTGCTGTAAAAATTAACCCTCTGAGACCTACAGTAGACCCGTTTTTGTCTTTTTTAGGGGGTACAGGGGGTCTTGAGGGGGAGATAGCAGGTCAACAGCAGATGTCACGTAGAAGTGGTGTACATCACCTGAAGAACCTGAATATTAATTTGAAATGCACCTCAGCACTGTGTCAAATTGTTCTAGTCATAAATCAGAAATAAACATGAATTAAATATTTAATTCATTCATTCATTCATTCATTAATTAAAATAAATTGTTATGTTGTGATAAATTGTAAATTGAACATTATGAGCGAAGTATATGATGGTCATCCCCAATGCTCACATATATCTCATAAGTTGTTGCAGCAATTTTGGGGTTGATACCATTTGTTACACAGATTTGGTGCTAAATTTAACCATTTTTTTCCACTCGAGAACTGATCAAATTGATCAATAATCCCTCCAATATACCATCCTAATCATCATCATCATCACCATCAGCGCCCAGCAACCAAGCTACGCTTCCGCAATTTTGGACTGAAAGCGACTACCGGAAGCCTAAAAAGTGCCGCAGAAAAGTAAAACAAAATTATATTCTATTGTCATATTCTGAACAATAAAATATTATAAATATAATAAGCGTTTTCAGTCCAAAATGGCGGCAGCGGCTGAAGTTTCATCTCTTTGCTTCTATACTCTTTTAGTGGGTCCTAATCAAGGAGCTGGTCACGGACATTCGCGTTTTTGCGTTGGTAACTGTAGTTCTCCTACACGCTTGGCACATGGGAGAATTTTCAAGTGGTTGCAATCTGTAACCGCACCGCTAGATGGCGCCAGATCCTACACACTGCACCTTTAATGTGCAAAAATGAGAGCGGTATCAATCGTCAATGCAAGAAAGTGAAAAGCGGATTTCCCAAAATGTCAGACTACTTCTTTAAAGTAGGAGACAAATGAATATGATAGGTAGACACATTAGAAATAACAAAAACTGGAATTTAAAAGCCTTTCTATACTTCATTTTGTCATTCCATGATAAAATGAAAAAAAAATTGTCTTTATATGTTAAAGACAAATTAAGAAAATAGAAAATTCTAATGATGTTTTAAGATCTTTTATTATGCCTAAACCCTGCAAAAGTATATAAATATTATGTCACAATCAAGAGAGGGATGCTCGTCTCTACTGAAGCTGCGCTTTGGGATTTAAAGGGGACATATTGTGCTCATTTACAGGTTTATGCTTGTATTTTGAGTTTCTACTAGACCATGTTTACATGCTTTAATGTTCAAAAAACATTTTATTTTTCTCATACTGTCTGTCTGAATATACTTGTATTCATGCTCTGTCTGAAACGCTCCGTTTTAGCGCATTTCAACGGAATGGCAACGGAATTGTGTTGCTAGGCAACAGCTTGGGTCGTGGTTTACATCCTGTCAGCTGATGTCATTCACATACACTGCAACAGGAAATAAACTGGGACACATTTAGTATGTTTACGTTTAAAACCGTGCAATGG
The DNA here is from genome assembly GCF_043250625.1 of Sebastes fasciatus. Lineage (NCBI taxonomy): Eukaryota > Metazoa > Chordata > Actinopteri > Perciformes > Sebastidae > Sebastes > Sebastes fasciatus. Next base: position 17,164,721 of record NC_133818.1, on the reverse strand, counting down.
TCTAAATATTGTATATTTGTGACATCACCATCAAGTGGACAGAAATCCTAACGGCTTGTTTCAAACGCACAGTTTCTGAATACAGGCTGTGTGTATTTCTCAGTATATTGAGCGTTTTGATACTTTCACAGTATTTATATAGCACTTAAACCTGCTTTATAATGTAAAAGACATGAAAATCTCACTTTTTACAATATGGGACCTTTAAAGTTGATATAACAGGTGTATGTTTCTTAGGGAATAGTTAAATATCAACACAGAGAATGAGTGAACGTGAAGGAATCTTTTCAAGTGTAACCCTACTGGGAAATGTCACTGTGCGTATACATGTGTATATCTGTGTCGGTGCCCGCTTAAAATCCTTGATGGGAATTTGTCAAGAGATTAGAGTCATTAGTGCCTGAAACAATCTGGTCATTATTGGTTCTGTTGTTCAATCAACTTATTGTTTTTCCCTCCTCATTTGAACACTTCCGCGCTTTAAAGCTCGCGGTAATTACTTCCCATGTGGTCGTTGCTTTACACTTCACCATCTTGTGGGGGAATTTGGCTGGTGCCAAGGGCATCGAGACAAAGCCAGAGGAGGGAGGAGGGAGCTGAAACGCAGCCCGCTGATTCTTTCCTCTCTACGATAGCATCTCTTTCAAAAACCAAACAAACGGCTTTGAGGGATTAACCTCATCAATGGCATCATATATGTTTATGAACGCACCCCCCTCTTTTTCTTTAACGCAGTGGGACTTAATGGAATTGTTGTGATGGTGATGTATGGGGGATTGTGAGAGGAGACAGATGGGGAAATGTAATTACCGATGTTTCAGGGCTTCGGGGGAGAAAAAGAAAAAAAAAACTTGTCAGAAAGGAGAGTTCAAGAAGCAAAGACAGCGCCATTCGTCATGTGAGACAATAGTCAGATAAAATTAAATCAAGGGATTTTTACATAAACCGCTTTCTCTTAAAATTGTGTTTCACCACCAGCACAGCTGAAGAGTGTTTTGTCATTATGTTGAAGGGAGTTGCGTAACGTAGTTTTGCAGAAGCCTTTGTTGTTATGCTCGGTTAGATTTTTGGGAAAAAAATGAAACAACCACCGAAGCTGCCTCAAAAAAACAAGACGACTGTTATTGTTTAGATGAAGGGAGTGCGAGCTTTAGCTTGAAATAGATTTTATTAAACTTTGTAGTGTCAGTTCTGATCAGATGGAGGATCAGGGGTTCGGATTCTCTACTTGTACTTTGCTTCCAAAGTTTAACTGAGTAGTAGTATTCACCACAACATTTACTCACATGTGGAAAGTAAACAAATGGATCACAATGTCAATCAATGCATTTCTGACCATATAAATTGCAGGTACATTTACATATATAGTATATGGTTATGGATGAAAACTGATGGTACATGTCCACAGGCCCCTTTACATGGTCGGGCCTGGGGGCTTGAGGAAAAAGTACCAAGCAATAATAGATTTTAACAGGTCAAAGATAAGCACAGTTCATAGTATATTTGTGTAGGTATATAGAGCCTATATTGGATACCCTTTTCCTGCCTTTTAGTAAGAGATGTTGTGAATGAGGAAATAGAGTGATTTAATATGACATTTGTGCTTTTCCGGTAAGCCGGTATATTAAGACGGCGGTGTCTGTCATGTGTCGCGGCCGAGTCACGACAATAATTTATGACTCTCAATTGTCTAATCTGACATGGTGACCATCGTAACCGTCAAAAATATTGTGTAGTCTGATCCTGGCATAAGCAGCCGTGCAATGCATTCTGGTAGCTTGGTGGCGCGATTCAAGACACGGGCATCACATTGGAGGCTCATCATTTTCATAAAGTTGAGGTCTAGGCTACTTCATGCAAATCATGGGCGTCCAGCGCACCTCGCCTCGCCTCGCCTCGCCATGCCATGCCATGCCGTGCCATGCCATGCCATGCCATGCCATGCCATGCCATAACATTTTGGAATGTTTAAGGACCTTCGCGTCAGTTTTGGATGCATCAGGGACGGCGTGTCAATTTGCGCTTGTTACATGCATACAGTCTCTTTACAAAATAAACTTCTAACGTAGGTTTACTTAGTTTTTAGGTTTACTTACACAATAAAAGCACTTGGTTAGGTTTAGGAAAATATCGTGGTTTGGGTTAAAATAAGTACGACAGTCAATGTTTTTCCGTACAATAATGAAACCAATTAGTAAAAATTAAGTAGGTTCAAGTTTTTCTTTTTCTTTCTTCTCTCTTCACAAAATGTCATTTTTTTTAATTATTTATTTCCTTTGTTTTATTATATTTTTATTATTTTGTTATTTACCTAGGCTATTAGGCCTGCTAATTTAAGTGGGTTTTGCGTTCATGATGAGTTTGGTGTTGTGTTTTGTTTTGTTTTTAATGTTTTTTTTGGGGTTATTTTATGTCGTGTTTGTTAATTTAAAATTATGTAACTGGAGTTAGTTATATACGTAAGTTACGTAACAAATCTACGGTAAAATAAGTCAACGTTGATTTTTGTTTCACACGGGGCGTGAAAATCGCCGTCAAAGCTCCCAAGACTTTAATCAAACAGAAGGGCACGGCCTCCGGGAAAAGTTCGAGCTCTTTACGGTAAACTCTACGATTTGCTGCGAACGCACCGATTTTGCGACACAAGCCACGACGCCAAATCGCCAAATCTCTAGTATGTAACCGTCATCACTGAGTCAGTTCACAGATTTTATGACTCTTTTCTACTGTGACTTTTATTATTTACCATTATCTTGCAATTGGCACTTGTGGTCTTTAAATTTGGTCTTTATCTTCATTAAAAGAAAGTCTTAAAAACATCAGAATCAGCCTGACAAACTGCCACGTTTATCCAGTTGAATGAAATGTGTAAAATCCCAACAGTTCCAGAAAGAAATATTGATTGAGGATATAACCTTGGTGTCCTCACTGGTACTGTAGCCGTGGCCTTATTCTGCAGACTTTCTTACATATTTGATGTAGCTCTTTTTTCTTCTATTGATTTATGCCTTTTGGTGACGCACTATGAAAAGCCTGGGTTTGATCTCGATTCATTTATTTTGTAGAATTGATGCACGTGTGATGAAATCTCATAAATTACCCCCGTAGTGGCTTGAATTTTAGAATGTAAGTATCTTGCACTACAGCATAGCGAGGTAGATCAAACATATCAAATAATATACAGTGCATAACTTATTCATTGCTTTACTCAGCTATACAGAAAGCTGCTGCATACGCATAAAAAACATAAATATGACTGAACCACAGATAGACAGAACAGAGGCCGACGCTGAAGGGAAGAAGAAAGACCGGGTCATGACACTGACACTCCCGTGGGCATCCGGACTCTCAGCAAGCTCCCTCCAGACCAATGACACCCACACCAAACCATAAAAATCTAAAGAATTCCTCTTCCTCCCTCCGTTCCCCAACTAAGACAGTCCGTCAATCTTTTTGCCCTCTCTTTTTAACCTTTCATCGGACATGTTTCATGGTGCGAGTAAAGTGGCCGTCAGAGCTGCGGGGAGGGACGGGTCGCAGAGGGGCTGGCAGGTTATTTCGAGGGCACGGTGGCAGTTTGAGATGGTATTTCACTTGACGCCGGCAATAGTCATGCCTCCAGCTGTCGTGTCCGATCGCCGCATCCTTACTCTCTCATTATATCACACTAGGATTGACATTGACGCGCAGCAGAGATTAAGGGTGTAGATGAAGAGAGTGACGGGTAAAATAAGACACTACAGGCTATACTGAAGTCCACTCTGCCTCTATAGTACAAGCTAAACCATATATTTCTGGTGTGCCATACATATATTATATCACCGTTGGGCTACAATTATGTTAAACATGTTAATTGGTAATGTCTGTATCTATAAGAAAAACAAAATTAGACACTTGTTTCCAATCATCTAACTTTAAAGTGAGGAGTCTATGTCTGTCCCTCACATATCTGTAGAACCGCTCATCCGATCGACTTCACACGTGGCAGGTGTGTTGCTGGGCACCCGAGGGAGTCTAGTGTCGAATGCGGTGCAATTTGGACAGATGGTGGCGCTATAATAATGAAGTTTGGGCCTGTAACTTTTGTACCGCAAGTCTCAAAAACAATTTTTTTCTCCTGGAATCTGTGGGTCCAGACAAATCTGTACACATATGGTGCCTTCAAATGAAACTCGTGAGCTCCTGTTTACAACATGGGAAGTCGTGTACATGATAAGCTTGGCGTTCAAGTGGTTAAGTTGTGAAGAACACCACTGCTACGCAACGACAATATTAACGTTACTGTCGGCATCTCGAAGCCAGAGAGGCTAATTTAGCAAGCTATCAAGCGGGTAACATAATGCAGGAAATGCAAAGACATAATGACAGAGGAGAAAGATGAGGCCATTGGGAATATCAACATTTTCCTCAGACATGTTATAAAATTACGAAGAAAAACAATAAACGAATAAAATAACAATATATTAACTAATTATGCAATGAAAAATTAACTTCCAAGGCCTCCGCCATTTCTGAAAACGTCAACAAACACGTCACAACTCGTAAACTCTGAGCTTTCAGAAACTTTACACTTCCACGCTCATTTGTGTCTAGATCGTTTTTCCACCATTTTTACGTTTTTTTTCTTTCTTTGCTACTCCTCCAACAAACTTTAAGAGAAAAGTTACTTTTTTGGGGGATTTTTGCTGTTCTATACGGCTTTGGTACAGCTGGCCCTCAAAGTTAGCTCAAACGCTGTGCGCAGGGCTATCACAAATATCACAAAAAAATCTCCTGAACGCTTTATGCTATTGTGACCACATTAGGTGGACATGTGTAGATTAGGGCTGTCAATTGATTAAAATATTGAATCACGATGAATTAATAGCACAGTTTTAATTTGTTCAAAATGTACCTTAAAGGGGGATTTGTCAAGTATTTAATACTCTTATCAACATGGGAGTGGGAAAATATGCTGCTTTATGCAAATGTGTGTATATATTTATCAATTAACAACACAAAACAATGACAGATATTGTTCAGAAACCCTCACAGGTACTGCATTTAGCATAAAAAATATGCTTAAATCATAACATGGCAAACTGCAGCCCAACAGGCAACAACAGCTGTCAGTGTGTCAGTGTGCTGACTTGACTATGACTTGCCCCCAAAACTGCATGTGATTATCATAAAGTGGGCATGTCTGTAAAGGGGAGACTCATGGGTACCCATAGAACCCATTTACATTCACATATCTGGAGGTCAGAGGTCAAGGGACCCCTTTAAAAATGGCCATGCCAACTTTTCCTCGCCAAAATTTACCAATGAATTCCTTAGGTTTTCTAGTTTCATATGTTACCAGTATCAGTATGTGTTAAAGAAATTAGTGGCGTTAAAACAAATTTGCATTAACGCGCTATTATCACATTAACTTTAGACATTGTTAACAAGCAATCCACCCGCCAAGTACTAGACTAGTAGTTCCAATATGATGAGTGCAGGTATCTAGAGGATTTCATGCATTTCTCTTTTCGTTAAACTGAGCACTGAGTGTGAAAATCTATTTTATGCATTATGGATATTCCAGCCGACAGGGTCTTCAAGGTATGAAATATACAAGTGCTTTTTCAGAACAATATTTTGACATGCTCATGAAGAATTTATAGTGAACGCTCTGAATACTGTGAATACTGCAGCAGAGCGGAGGCTGTCCTTTTAGCTGGATGATCTGGGCTCAGTCCCTTGAGTTGGCGAGCGAAGGTCCCGAGAAACGCACTCCGTCTTTCCCACTGATGCTGTGTCAATTAAATCCTAAATGAAAGAGCACAAAGACATTATGAACAGAGTGTTTTTCTGCATCCTGACGTTCCCCTGGCTGGGTTTTGTCTTTGTCCAGTGAGCCGCCTCTTGATGTATCAGTGTTTAACTCCACCCGACTCTGTATATTTTCACAAAGCGCGAGTAAAGAGGAATCAATGAGGCCCTTCATGCAGATGGCTCATTGGCCGGTTGGAGTAATGGAGCATAGACAGCCGCCACGCCATTGGCCGCCGCGTGTGATGCCTCGAAAGATAAATGGAAAATGAAATCACCTCGCTGTCGTTTCAACTCTATCATTCTCAGCACTTGGTCACTTTGCCAGGAAGACCAGCGGTACGTGACTACGTCGCCTAAGCAGCTCTGAACCATGTACTCACCGCTGGAACAAAGAACTCCATAAGCCATAAGTCAGTGAACTTAAAAAAAAATAAAAAAATAACACAGCTCGGAGCTCGGAGCTCGTTCGGTCCGGAGCATTACAGCCGAGATGAAACAAGTCAGCTCATTGAGGTGTATTCTTATCGCGTATCTCCTAAAGACACCAGGTGATCCTGAGGAGAGTTGGCGAAGGCCGTCAGATGAAACCGTGATTTGTAACTTTCACCTTGCAGCCACAGAAAGGGGATGTGAGATTGTAAATTCTGCCCAGAGGCACCAAAGAAGAAGAAGAGAACTGCCTTCGCAGTCTCAGAGTGAAGACGAGAGAGTCTCATTGGTATTCAGTGCATTAGCATGGGACCTGGCCCAGTCATGCTGCATATATTTATGAATAGGAGTTCTTCTGAGGTGTGAAGAGGGGAGTGGGGCATCGGTGAGAACAGGGTGCAATTAACTGTGTGGGTGCTCTGCCCTCTTTCTTGAACTGTCCAGGTTCAACGCCGAGCCAAGCGCGGCCACGCTATCATGTCCAGCTAATTCATACGATTCTCCTTTAATTGTTCACATGAGAATAACCTGCGCATTGGCTTTTTTTTTCCCTTGTGTACCGCCGCGTTGCACAGGAGTGCTCGGTGATGCAGTTCAGCTGGAGTCTCCTTGCTCAGCAGAGAGGTAGAGAGGAGCATTAATTCTTAACCCTGTGGGAGGAGCGGCCCGGGAGCGAGGCGGACGACTGTGAAATCCATCTCTGTCTCGTCCCCCTTGAGAGCCGAAAGGTCACTCAGCTGTCAGGAAGTAAAATTCAATACCTCAACCTTTCAAGCATGTCTCTATCCTCTGTGTCCCCGTCAGAGCTACACAATCCCTCTCTGATGCATCTCTGACAGTGCGGCTGCTCGCTGCACGGACGATTCATGCTCGCCGGATCCACATCCTCTCTGACACCGACGCTGACAGCCTCACTGACGACAAGCAATGAGTCGCGTTAACCACAGCGGAGTACATCCTATACCGGCCTGATGACCTAAATGTATTCATCCTTACCTGCATGTTATACTTATTCATCAATAAATATGACAATCTAAAATCTTCTATCACAATATAGGTCATTTCATGTCTTAACAATAATGATATATATCACGATATAGCATGTTTTCTGACAATTCACTAAATAAATAGTCTGTATGAAAGTACCACATGGTAAAGCCTATTTTTGTATTCTCCTGTGTGAATTAAATACTTGACAAATGAAACGTACTTTTTCATTTTAATAACTGGAGTGCAAAATGAACAGTTTAAAGAGAAATTATAGAGAAAAAAGAAATCAATATAGGCCTAGCCTTTGGCCTTGGCGGAGGTAATAAAAACAATATGAAAAATATATACGATGCATTTTTATATTGTTTTGATGATCTTCATATTGCCTAGCCCATTTTATACCATTGCTGAAAACAACTTTTTATACTACCCCACAACTGAAATATTATTATCAAACTGTTAATATTTGTATACAGACTTAATATTCCCCAATTTTGATGACGAAATGTACTGACATGTTACAGTATACTGTATAGTAAACTACAAAGCCCTGACCTAATCCCGTGATGATGCTGGCCGTGTTTGAAAAAAAAGACGAAGACAATTATTGGCATTAGGCATCAACTTTTTTTCGACAACAGTAAAAACCACCTCAAGCAAGCATAAAAACTTTTGTGCGCAATTGAAGTTTTTAGTGAATTTTGCCGAGCTTATTTTAATTTCCAGGGTATGAACAGACAGTGTTTTTATGGCCATGGAAACAATGTAAAGACCCTGACACACCCAGCCGACGGTCGGTGGTCGGACACTTTAGGGCCGTCGGTGAGCGTCTGTCGGTCTAATTTTTGTGGTGCGTCCCGCACCATCGGCTCTAGTCTGCCCATGTTAGAGGGTTTTTGGCCGATTCAGCATGTTGAATCTAGTCTTTGCTGTGTGTTCAAATGCAACTTGTCAGCCAAAACAAAGGCGACGTGAGTCGACGCAGCAGTTGGCCTTCATCGCTGCTAGTTCTTTGATGTCAGTTTGGTGTTTCTGGGCCTTAAAACCACGGCTGTGGGCACGTTATTATTTCTCAAACAAGTGGCACCAAATATGTTTGAATGCTGAAGCAAATATGGAAAGCTGCAATTCCACTAATGGCCACTATATGGCTCCAAGACAGATGTCTTCACTCAACTGAGTCAAGAAATAGTCAAGAAAAAAATTATTATTCACAGATTATGATCTCAATCTATTAAACATTATTGTCACTATCAAAACACTGAATGGTGACATTTCCTGCTAAACAATGGTAATTTGGTCATTTTTGGTGCATACAGGAATTATTTTACGGAGTAAAGATGCCTCGGTTCAATTCCGAACTGGGACTTTTGTTACATCTCTCTCCCTCATTTCCTGTCATGTCCTGTACAGATAAACAACTCTGTCCCGTGTTAATGATTAACAATTAACCAAAACAAGCAAAAGAAAGACTTTCCGACTGCCACGACATCAGTGAGCGAAGTGTAGTGCTGCGTGTTTGACAAAATGAGCACAGGTTCTTTTGAATCGTTGTTACAGGATCAATTATGTCAACTCAAACTTCATGACACGTTCGTATCAAAATAAACTAAGAAAAGACCGAGATCTCCCGAGTGGAACCGTGTGAAGTTACTGCGTGCTCATCAAGAGTGGCCGCGAGTTTAGAGTCTCTGGGTCTCTGTTGTTTTGTTGTTTAAAAGAGCAAAAAATGACAGCGGCACAACAGAGAGCCTGCGCTTTGGTTGTTGCTCTTTGATCGTCAGGTATGACGGCTGCCTTTTATGCCACTTTGAAGAGAAAGGTTGGGGAGAGGAATACAGAGACGAAGTGTTAAAGGAAAAAAAAACACACATAAACAACATCAATACGAACGCAGACCCCATCTGCTGTGAGAAGAAATGTCACTGTGCAGACATGCCTTGAAATACATTTGCAGTATATACTATATATAGACAGTCGGTGCGGTGTCGAGCTTTGATAAAAAGTAAACATCCACAGGTAGGGTTTGGTTAGGAAGTGGTACTGTATTAAAAAAAGACACAAACAGGTCCAAAAATATCTCAAAATATTGGGATGGCGGTTGGACTTGATTGCCCTACCTGTCCTTACCCTAACTCTCACCTCCTCTAGTAAGAGCCATATTACAAATACATGCTGCATGCCCACCATTCTTTGATACGGCACAGAACTTGATTTTAAATTCAGGTCAAGATCGCAAAGTTTCCACAGATACCAAATACGTCTGGCTGAATTACAGGGGAATGTATTTGAAATGGTGCACAAAACATTGTTTTGTTTTTTTAATGGCGCAGCTATAAAAAGGATTGGATTTAAATATTGGATGCATTAGCTTGTAAGCAGCAATGCAGACAATATTAAATGAATGTAAAATGAAAGTCCAATCATCATCAGCTTTCCAAACATTCATGTACCTTTAAAGCAAGGACCACGAGGAGCGTTTTCAGTGTGTGTCTGCCAGTGTTTCTTTAAATATAATGCCTCGTTTCTATATCACCCACCAAAGCGACATTTAAATTGGCAAGAGGACGAGCTATTTCTATGCAATATTTCAAAATGCGTGCCACCAGGTCAGCAGCAAATGGGTTGGCAGTCGCAGTGGGAGTCTCTCAAAATAAATTTAAATAATAGAGCAGCCAAAGCGGTGATTCATACACTGGTGTAGTTGTATAAACAGTGCTTAAACTTGTTCAAACTTATTTCAGGCGTAACTCTTTTCACTGCTCTCATGCTGTATTCCAAATATACATAATGCAAACAGCATTTTTCTCTGGTGGTCCTCCAAATTCTACAACTTTTGTCTAAGGGTCTGCCGAATGAGCCAAACCCCATTAGCGTTTTGCCTTAGCTGAACCCTAACTTTCATCAGATATGGTCTAAATCAGGTCTCAGGTCTAAATGATTAAATACGTCCAAAATGAGCCCTATGACATTCAACTCATTTCTACAAAATGAAGATCAAAGTGTCCAAAAATAAATGAATGATGTATGAATATTTACTTGGAGCTTTTCTTTCGAGGAAGCTCCAATTTTGCCTTTACAACTTTTTACGAAATAATCAGGAAATTTCCCACTAACACCCACTAACATCTGGCTTTTGTCTTTAGTTGAAAAGGTTACAATCGGCATTCATTCCCGGGACAAATGACTCTGCAGAGGTCACAGGTATCTATCGGCCATTTTCATGCTCTTTCAGATGCGATGTGACGCGCAATTAAGTGAATATATAATACATAAAAACAACAGGGATTTGGACAATTATTATAATTCATTAGCATACAAAACATACAATTACTATGTGCTCTTTAAAGCCACCAGACTCCAGTCAGACAACAGTCATTTTACCTCGCTGATCGTCATAAAAACTTCATTCAAACTCGACGAAAACAAAATAAAACTCATCAATATTGTCTTTGTTAGTCTTTATACTGTTCCAATAATCAGCAACTTTGTTTTGGTAAAAATAAACCCTTAATTTACAGAGTTAGATGTGAAAAGAAACAGACATTTTTTACACTCCTCAAAGCCACCGACTCTATTGACAGAAACCGCAATTTTACGACAGAAACAAAATAAAACTCATCAAACCATCTTTGTTAGTCTTTCCACCGTTCAAAGAATCACCAACTCTTGTTCGGTCAAAATAAACCCTTAAATGACAGAGTTACATGTGAAAAGAAACAGCTGTTAAATGCGCTCCACAAAGCTACCAGACTCCATCGACAGAAACAGTAATTTTACCTCGCTGATGATTGTAAAACACACTTCATTCAAACTCCACAGAAACAAAATTAAAGTCATCAAACTTTCCACGGTTCCAACAGTCACCAACTCTGGTTTGAGAGTTTGAAAGAAAGACTGAATAAGTAACAAATATAAAAAAAAGAAGTAACCGCCGTAACATTTTCACTGTTTACTAACCCTACTTCTGCTGCTGGCTGGCACCTTGGTGATGTCGAATGTGACACAGCAGGAATGAATGGGAAAGGAGTCTATCGCCTATTTTAGTGGGTTTTCCCATGTATAAAAAACATGTTTATAAGCGCTAATTGTGGTGGCACAAGGGTGTAATTGTTACAGGATGGCCAGCTACATCACAATACCGGACAATATTTCAACAAATCAAAAAACATCCCGAATTGAATGACTCTCAAGGGGGCACATTGTGGAAAAAAGCTTGATATCAATCAAAAAAATTGGGAGACAGAGTGGTTAGAAAATCAGAAAGGAAGTAGGGGAAGATTGGAGTCATAGTTGCGGTTACAAGGGCGCTGCATAGACTGTTGGTACATGAACGTGACCCACAGTGTGTTGCGTCAAAGTCAATCGCTTGACCCAAACATCCATCACTTAGACGTCTTGTGAAGTAGTGAACGTCATGCTACAGAGAGAGGATTACTCTCACCGCCATGGTAAAACACAAGTTGTTATATTGTTGTTTACGTGGTGAGGACAATTGTCTGTTTCTCAGACGTGATAGCGTTATCTCCACTCCACTGTTGCCGGCACATAATCATGTCGCGCCGGAGGACCACAATTTCCACATTATTCGCGTCCACGTGAATAATCTGCAAAAGTTTGACTTGATTTCATCAAATATGTTTTGCGAGGCTGTGTCGCTTTCCTTAGCCATCATCGCCGTAACTGTCCTTTTAGTTCCACTTCTATTTTTGCCGGCGTGGTCTGAAATACTTAATTAGACCGCTGCCGCTCACCCGCCGCCCACATCTCTTTGATCCATTACCACGGTGGAGCTGTGACACTGAGTCAGTCCAGCCAAGCCCCACGGAAATCCAGTCAAACCCCCCACCCCACCACCACCATCTTTTTATGGACGCGGCACTGGGAGGACTGGTGGGATAAGCCTATTGGAAATCAAGTCTCTTCCTACAGTTGCCGGGACAATGGAGGGAGGCCTGTGGATCGGTCAGAGGAGCTTAAGAAGCACTCAGGGCTCTGTGTGTGTTTACATCAATATCACGCTCCTCCGGGAAGAAAAAGAAAAGAAAGGGGGTAGAGATAGACGGGGAAAGGGCAGGAGCAAGGTGGGGTATACATAACAGGAAGTAAGGGAAAGGTGCATAGGGAGATAGGAGGAAGGAGGAAAGGTAAGCAGAGAGGGAGATTGATCCGGAGAAATGGAAGTTCAATGCTCAGGAAGATGAGGGAGGGATGGAGGGAGGGAGGGAGATCGAGCGGCATTAGCAACATGTGAGGAAAGAAGTGAATTTGGAGATGAAAGGGATTGAAAAGAAGAGGATGTGGGTGGCACTGGGATAGAAGAAAAACGGGGAGAGAGAGAGAGAGAGAGAGAAAGGGAGAATTCCTCCGGGAAGCGAGCCAGTTGGGTTGAACAATGGGAGTGCATAGCGGTGCTGATTAGGGTGGCGAGGTGGGAGATGACAATACGCTTACTGCTGTTCTTTATCCGGACTCGAGCTCTGCCAGTGCAGAAGGCACTCCACACTCAGCGAGACACTTTCTCTCCGACCGCCACCGTGGGCAATTAACCCAACCACCTGCTGCTCGCCAACAAATTGCCTCTCGTCATTGCCAATCCGGCGCCACTGAAGACGAAAGGCAGCCCAGTCACAGAATGCTGCTCAAAACACTCATGTTTTTTCCACCCTGGATGTTGCATGTTGGCGTATGGATTCATTCTAAGGAGTGAGAAATAAAGCATGTGTGTGCGCCACATTGATCGTTTTATTACATGTGGAATGCATGGAGGGTACCATATCTCAAAGGGGCCATGGAAAGTGATACATCCATCTTAAAGGCGGGATCTGGACCAAACCATCCACTGTGATCGATGAGGGCAGATATGATGTTGGGGTGGGGGGGCAGACAGCAATAAATTTAAACCCTGTGCTCTCTTTGAAACCAAATGTCCACAGAGAAAGATAACACTCCTGATAATGGTAGCTATATGTGCGGTTCAAATTTCCATTACTTATATTTGCATAATAGTTAGAATGAATTGATTGTTTAATCATATTACAGCAGTGAGTTTGAGAGTTTATTTGCACATATTAAAAGTAGGGCTGTTAATTGATTAAAATATTTGATCCCAATTAATCACACATTTTTTTATCTGTTCAAAATGTACCTTAAAGGGAGATTTGTCAAGTATTTAATACTCTTATCAACATGGGAGTGGACAAATATGCTGCTTTATGCAGATGTATATATATATTTATTATTGGAAATCAATTAACAACACAAAACAATGACAGATATTGTCCAGAAACCCTCACAGGTACGGCATTTAGCATAAAAAAATATGCTCAAATCATAACATGGTAAACTCAATTCAAGCAAATTCAACAGCTGTCAGTGTGTCAGTGTGCTGACTTGACTATGATATTGCACCAAACTGCATGTGATTATAAAAGTTGGATAAAGTAGGCATGTCTGTAAAGGGGAGACTCGTGGGTACCCATAGTACCCATTCACATATCTGGAGGTCAGAGGTCAAGGGGACCCCTTTGAAAATGCCCATGACAGTTTTTCCTCGCCAAAATTCAGCGTAACTTTGGAGCGTCATTTAGCGGCAAGCTAGTACGACATGGTTGGTACCGATGGATTCTTTAAGTTTTTCTAGTTTCATATGATACCTGTATCTTCACTCTAGCTTTAAAACTGAGCATGCTACGACCTTAAATAGCACAAGTTGCGTTAATGCTTTAAAGAAATTAGTGGCGTAATTTGCATTAATGCATTATTTTAGCATTAATTTTGACAACCCTAATTAAAAGGTAAAAAAAAATTCTGGTATATGTATGAATTTCCGAATAAGATTTTTTTTTAGATCTAGCATTAATCTGATCACAACATGTGAGCTACGTTACAAAGCATTCACTTCTCTTTTTATAATTAATCCCACGCTGAGACTCTTTCATTGAGATTTCAAAGCAGTAAACACATTTGATCTCACACTACACATGAGCGACTAATCTGTTGTACGTGGACGTATGCGCACAGATAACACACGCTTCAGTCTGAGGGTGTCTGGGGATTCTCGGCAAAATGTTGGCATTGCACACAGGTATGAGCAAATTCATCTGTTTGTTTGTCGAGTCCTCGCTCGCTCCGTGAACGGGTCAACACGGCGTACCGGCGGCATCACACACCAAGTGTTGACAATCTCTTTTAAGCTTTAAGCCCCCCTCCGCTGTCCATACAGTGATGAAATATGACCTGATCTCTGTCTCTGCTGCACTCTGTCACACCTCTCTCACCTCACTGTCTCAAACCCTGCCACTCCAATTTCCTTTGTGTTTCGCCTCTTTTCTGACTCCTTCCCTTCGCTCTTGTGTTGCCCCAGAATCTCTTATTCCACCCCAAACAAGGAAAGCCGCTCACCCTGAAGAGAGATTGCTCAGCTCTCTGTACCTCCGCCGTGTCAGAGGCTAAGCCTCTCAGTCTCTTCCTCGCCGAAATGCAATCTGTCATTTTCTGTGTCCGTCTCTGAAGAGCAACTGATGCACCACCGCAATCCATACTAGACTTTCACAGCTGTATGTTATTTCATATCACCAGATCACACGGTATATCCACAAAATATCTGCATTTTTACACAAATCTATGTTGCTCTCTCCCGCTGGGTCTCCATCTGATCACATTGCCGTGGAGCTACAGCGCGCCAGACATATGTAGATGTGTGATCACTAAGCGGCCGTGACAGATTACATATCTTGTTTTGAAGGTCTGATACCAAAATCTGATTTTGGCATCCGGACCCGTCACTCGTCCACGGCATGAAAGGATGATAAAAGCCGTATTTAAACGAGAAGTGAAACCTGCACTAAGGGTGAAAGTCTTTGAAGAAAAATGAGCGAACATGTTGACAGGAAGTAGATGTTCAAAAACATGCAAAGGCAAATCATATGCTGGTGGAAGTGAAGGGTTTGTAGATTGATTTGTTTTTTAAAAATCAGCACAGTGTTGATGTACCTTGGTCTACTCAGAAACAGCTCACATAGTTCTGTACCCTCTTAGAAATACTGGTTTCAGAAGGGTTCTTCCTGAAGAGCTGAGGTTCTATCCAGAACCATTTGCTTCTGAGGAACCCTTTTTGAAGAACAGGTTTTTCAAGGTTTCTTTATAAGAGCTAGCTGAAGTAATTTTTGTAGAAGGGTTAGGGAACAGGGTGAGACAAAAACATATGTCTGGTTGACGCTTCACTGTGTCTTTGGAGCGCTGAAAAGCCAACAAAAGCCTGCTGCTGTGTCACTCGTAGTGTGAACACAGAATAAAAGGTTCCATTAAGAACCCTTTTCATCCAAAGAAACGTGGGTATTAACGTGGGTATTAAAAGATCCTCCCTGCCCAACCCCCTCCCCCCAAAAAAACTATGATTGTGAACCAAGAATGTCGTGGGTTGCACTGCACCACATCTGCCTCATGAGGAACCCTGGGTGGGATCTAGATGAGACCCTTGGAATATAAGAGGGTTCTCTGTAGAAACCCCTGGGTGGGTTCTAGATGAGACCCTTGGAATATTAAAGTGTTCTCTGTAAAAGCCCCTGGGTGGGTTCTAGATGAGACCCTTGGAATATAAAAGGGTTCTCAGTAGAAGCCCCTGGGTGGGTTCTAGATGAGACCCTTGGAATATTAAAGTGTTCTCAGTAAAAGCCCCTGGGTGGGATCTAGATGAGACCCTTGGAATATAAGAGGGTTCTCTGTAGAAACCCCTGGGTGGGTTCTAGATGAGACCCTTGGAATATTAAAGTGTTCTCAGTAAAAGCCCCTGGGTGGGTTCTAGATGAGACCCTTGGAATATAAAAGGGTTCTCAGTAGAAGCCCCTGGGTGGGTTCTAGATGAGACCCTTGGAATATTAAAGTGTTCTCAGTAAAAGCCCCTGGGTGGGTTCTAGATGAGACTCTTGGAATACAAAAGGGTTCTCAGTAAAAGCCCCTGGGTAGGTTCTAGATGAGACCCTTGGAATATAAAAAGATTCTTGGTAGAACCCCGATGGATTCTAGATGAAACCCTTGGAATATAAAAGGGTTCTCGGTAGAAGTCCCTGGGTGGGTTCTAGATGAGACCCTTGGAAAATAAAGGGTTCTTGATAGAAGCCCTGGGTGAGTTCTATATGAGACCCTTTGAATATAAAAGTGTTCTCAGTAGAAGCCCCTGGGTGGGTTCTAGATGAGACCCTTGGAATATAAAGGGTTCTTGATAGAAGCCCCTGGGTGGGTTCTAGATGAGACCCTTGGAATATAAAAGGGTTCTCGGTAGATGCCCCTGGGTGGGTTCTAGATGAGACCCTTGGAATATAAGAGGGTTCTCTGTAGAAGTCCCTGGGTGGGTTCTAGATGAGACCCTTGGAAAATAAAGGGTTCTTGATAGAAGCCCTGGGCGAGTTCTATATGAGACCCTTTGAATATAAAAGTGTTCTCAGTAGAAGCCCCTGGGTGGGTTCTAGATGAGACCCTTGGAATATAAAGGGTTCTTGATAGAAGCCCCTGGGTGGGTTCTAGATGAGACCCTTGGAATATAAAAGGGTTCTCGGTAGATGCCCCTGGGTGGGTTCTAGATGAGACCCTTGGAATATAAGAGGGTTCTCTGTAGAAGCCCCTGGGTGGGTTCTAGATGAGACCCTTGGAATATTAAACTGTTCTCAGTAAAAGCCCATGGGTGGGTTTTAGATCAGACCCTTGGAATGTAAAAGGGTTCTCAGTAAAAGCCCCTGGGTGGGTTCTAGATGAGACCCTTGGAATATAAAAGGGTTCTCAATAAAAGCCACTGGGTGGGTTCTAGATGAGACCCTTGGAATATAAGAGGGTTCTCTGTAGAAGCCCCTGGGTGGGTTCTAGATGAGACCCTTGGAATATTAAACTGTTCTCAGTAAAAGCCCCTGGGTGGGTTTTTAGATCAGACCCTTGGAATGTAAAAGGGTTCTCAGTAAAAGCCCCTGGGTGGGTTCTAGATGAGACCCTTGGAATATAAAAGGGTTCTCAATAAAAGCCACTGGGTGGGTTCTAGATGAGACCCTTGGAATATAAAAGGGTTCTCAGTAAAAGCCACTGGGTGGGTTCTAGATGAGACCCTTGGAATATTAAACTGTTCTCAGTAAAAGCCCCTGGGTGGGTTTTAGATCAGACCCTTGGAATGTAAAAGGGTTCTCAGTAAAAGCCCCTGGGTGGGTTCTAGATGAGACCCTTGGAATATAAAAGGGTTCTCAATAAAAGCCACTGGGTGGGTTCTAGATGAGACCCTTGGAATATAAAAGGGTTCTCAGTAAAAGCCACTGGGTGGGTTCTAGATGAGACCCTTGGAATATAAGAGGGTTCTCTGTAGAAGTCCCTGGGTGGGTTCTAGATGAGACCCTTGGAAAATAAAGGGTTCTTGATAGAAGCCCTGGGTGAGTTCTATATGAGACCCTTGGAATATAAAGGGTTCTTGATAGAAGCCCCTGGGTGGGTTCTAGATGAGACCCTTGGAATATAAAAGGGTTCTCGGTAGATGCCCCTGGGTGGGTTCTAGATGAGACCCTTGGAATATAAGAGGGTTCTCTGTAGAAGCCCCTGGGTGGGTTCTAGATGAGACCCTTGGAATATAAGAGGGTTCTCTGTAGAAGCCCCTGGGTGGGTTCTAGATGAGACCCTTGGAATATAAGAGGGTTCTCGGTAGATGCCCCTGGGTGGGTTCTAGATGAGACCCTTGGAATATAAGAGGGTTCTCTGTAGAAGCCCCTGGGTGGGTTCTAGATGAGACCCTTGGAATATTAAACTGTTCTCAGTAAAAGCCCATGGGTGGGTTTTAGATCAGACCCTTGGAATGTAAAAGGGTTCTCAGTAAAAGCCCCTGGGTGGGTTCTAGATGAGACCCTTGGAATATAAAAGGGTTCTCAATAAAAGCCACTGGGTGGGTTCTAGATGAGACCCTTGGAAAATAAAGGGTTCTTGATAGAAGCCCTGGGTGAGTTCTATATGAGACCCTTGGAATATAAAGGGTTCTTGATAGAAGCCCCTGGGTGGGTTCTAGATGAGACCCTTGGAATATAAAAGGGTTCTCGGTAGATGCCCCTGGGTGGGTTCTAGATGAGACCCTTGGAATATAAGAGGGTTCTCTGTAGAAGCCCCTGGGTGGGTTCTAGATGAGACCCTTGGAATATAAGAGGGTTCTCTGTAGAAGCCCCTGGGTGGGTTCTAGATGAGACCCTTGGAATATAAGAGGGTTCTCGGTAGATGCCCCTGGGTGGGTTCTAGATGAGACCCTTGGAATATAAGAGGGTTCTCTGTAGAAGCCCCTGGGTGGGTTCTAGATGAGACCCTTGGAATATTAAACTGTTCTCAGTAAAAGCCCATGGGTGGGTTTTAGATCAGACCCTTGGAATGTAAAAGGGTTCT
Source organism: Sebastes fasciatus (assembly GCF_043250625.1). Lineage (NCBI taxonomy): Eukaryota > Metazoa > Chordata > Actinopteri > Perciformes > Sebastidae > Sebastes > Sebastes fasciatus. The sequence continues at coordinate 17,146,109 of NC_133818.1, read as the reverse complement.
CAGTAAAAGCCCCTGGGTGGGTTCTAGATGAGACCCTTGGAATATAAAAGGGTTCTCAATAAAAGCCACTGGGTGGGTTCTAGATGAGACCCTTGGAATATAAGAGGGTTCTCTGTAGAAGCCCCTGGGTGGGTTTTAGATCAGACCCTTGGAATGTAAAAGGGTTCTCAGTAAAAGCCCCTGGGTGGGTTCTAGATGAGACCCTTGGAATATAAAAGGGTTCTCAATAAAAGCCACTGGGTGGGTTCTAGATGAGACCCTTGGAATATAAAAGGGTTCTCAGTAAAAGCCACTAGGTGGGTTCTAGATGAGACCCTTGGAATATAAGAGGGTTCTCTGTAGAAGCCCCTGGGTGGGTTCTAGATGAGACCCTTGGAATATTAAACTGTTCTCAGTAAAAGCCCCTGGGTGGGTTTTAGATCAGACCCTTGAAATGTAAAAGGGTTCTCAGTAAAAGCCACTGGGTGGGTTCTAGATGAGACCCTTGGAGTACAAAAGGGTTCTCGTTAGAAGCCCCTGGGTGGGTTTTAGATGAGACTCTTGGAATATAAAAGGGTTCTAGGAGCCTGAGCCACAAAGTGTGGCTAAATTAATGGCTAACTCCCCTTCACTTTAATCTCAATACCAAGCAGGCCACAGGAGCGTTTATTCAAAATATCCAAAACGGTTCACACACTGAAGTGCTACGTTCACAGCTATAACCTTACTGATACTCGCTCTCTCCATCGACCACACACTCGCTAACACTATGGGCTGCCGGGCTTGCAATACACTGGCTGGTGGAAACCCAACTTGTCTCGTCTTGGGCACGGCCTGTCACAACGTCTCCGATATTACCAATGGTGCCGACACATCAGTGGGATGAACGGAGATGATATGCGGGTGGTGACGGTGGCAGACTGGCAGTTGAATAAAATCATGTGGCTACAAACTCAAAACACTCAGTCGCCATCATCTGTTACAACATAGAGATCAACCTCTAGCGGCGCGTGCTGTGCACTACAATACATCACATCAATACAGCATCATAAAAAGTGGAGCGTGTGTATTTATGACGGTATTGAAAGTCATAGTTCTAGGTTTACAAAAGGTTCTACCAGCAGTACTCAAAAAGGAAAATATGGTTCTAGTTAACACCTTTATTTCTAAGAGTGTAGTTTAGCCTCCAACTTGAGTCTTCATTATCTTTACAGCTAGCAAAGAACTGCAAAATTGTGCCGTTTGTCTTTTGAAATTGACCAGTGTCGAGGTTGAGTAGTGCAGGAGATGCTTTTGGTAATGAAGCTGGTCATGACAATATGAACACTTGTTGAAAACCTATTACCGGATCCATCAGCTGCTATTAGATGGCCCATCACCACGGCTGTTAATTTTCAGTAATGACTCATTATCTGAACCTCACACTGCTGTGGCCCCTTTGACTCCCAGCTGTATAATAGACGCTGCTCTTTCACAGGAATCGGAGTAACTGCGGATGAGCTCGCTGACCTCTGATTGCTCAGAAAAACCACCGGCACAAAAACTGCTGGATTTCGGCTAGCCCACGCCTGAGGCACAAACACACAAATCCTTACATCTAGCTTACTATTACATTACTTATCGACCACTTGTAAACAGGTAGAGCCTGAAATATCACCAACAGGTTGTCCATCAACAATCGGTGCCAGTTTTGAGTTCTTATGCCCTCATGAAAATGTTGTTCTGCTGTGCTGAATTGCCTCACTGTGGCACTGAAGATGTCAAAATTGCTTGCCTCTTTTTTCCCCCTTTCTCCCTCACTCTCTATCTCTATTGTGCAGCATGCCGAAGCGTCCCTGACAGACCTCAGCCACACCTAAGGCCATACATGAGTGGACAGCAGAAGAAAAGAGGGAGTTTTTAATCCAATATTACCAGCATGGTGGCATTGCAGTGGAAAATTACTGGGGTTTTTTTGCATGAGGGAGATCAAAGTCATTGGCCTTATTCTGCCTTTGGTGCTCGGGATTAAAGTTACTGCCTTTCCATGGACTCCTGATCGCTTGGCAACATCAAAGCAAATAGCACTAGCATCAGAAAACACTTGTCAACATGCTCACTTAACCAGGCAAAGGGGGGAAAAAAGAAGAGGAATCGGCGAAATAAATGGTAAGATATAAATAAAAACTTTCACCAAGTTGGCAGGAGCTGCTGTTCAGCCGGCTTCTCCAAAGGCTTAGCAAAGATCCAGTTGGCAGCAGACTGTCTCTGCAGAGCACAGATGGATTAGAAAACCGACAGTCCAGACCATGCTAGCGGACGTCAGAATGACAGATGTGTCGCTAAGGCCCAACACATGCTTTATGAAGGTCTTGGATTAGCCAGAAGTCTCCGGCATAGTGGGAGCTGTGTGCGTGCTTCAGAGGACGCCATGTGAATCGTGATGCCATCTCACACTTCAGTTCAGTGTGGAAGCGTCTGGAATGCAGAAAAAGTGTGCAAACACGGGCTTAACGGCTCGTTCTCCGCTTCTCTAAAAACGAATCCCTCATTCACCCACCTTGGGAGTCGGCAGGGATCTCGGCCGGATGCATTCACGCGTACATTTACAGGCAATTTAATGTAATACTTACATCAACTTTACTGTTTTCCATAAAAAAAAAAAGTAATACACAGTCGAAAGAAAAAGTGCTGTGCTGGGCTTTAAAAGGGAAAAGTCATTTAATTCCGATGTTGTGTGCGAGAGGTGAAATGAGTTTTTCTATCCTGTCAAATGAAGCTGCTCGGCTGTGGTTGCGCGGGAGACGAGTTTGGGTGATTTTAAATGGTCTTAAACTCTGAAAATAGCAAATAGTTGTGATTTAAAGCCAGAAATAGGACAAAAAAAAGCAGCCATGGGAGGAAAATGAAACAAGACAAATAATGAATAAATAAATAGCCTGGGATCGGTGTAATTTCTGTATAATTCCAGAGGCAGAGAGACACTAGCCAGCATGATCAAAAGCAGCGCATGTGGCACTGCCAACTGTGACCCATTGGATTTAGCATCACTCATTAGCGGCGTCCGCTCTCATTAACCGACATCTGTATCTTAATTAAGCAAAAGAAGACAGGAATAGATGCAGGTGGCTGTCCAGGCCGGCCACTTAAGCATCCAGGCAGCGTTTCCCTCTCACTTTTATTGGGATTTTAACAACTTTTATAAGGTACACGGGGCAGCGAGCTGCAGTCTGTTTGGATTGCTAATAAGGCTTCGGATGATGCTGCTGCTGCTCAGGTATGCCGGTGCTTTTACGGGAAGGTGACTTGTAAGAAAAACAGCAGAGTCTTCAGTTTTTGAGGATAGTTTAACCCTCGAGACCCCGCAGTCTTTTAAATCCTTGACCACATGATCCTGAATCCAGTGAAATCTACCAAAAACCTTGTAAACACTAAGATCTGACAAAATGCTAAAGTAGAACGCATGTACACTAGGGATGTCAATCGATTAAAATATGTAATCATGATTAATCGCATGATTGTCCATAGTTAATGGCGATTAAACGCAAGTTCGTCCCACAATTTGTATCTGTTCAAAATGCACCTTAAAGGGAAATTGGTCATGTATTTAATACTCTTATAAACATGAGAGTGAACAAATATGCTGCTTTATGCAAATGTATGTATTTATTATTGGAAATCAATTAACAACACAAAACAATGACAAATATTGTCCAGAAACCCTCACAGGTACTGCATTTAGCATAACAGCATATGCTCAAATCATAACATGGCAAACTGCAGCCCAACAGGCAACAACAGCTGTCAGTGTGTCAGTGTGCTGACTTGACTATGACTTGCCCCAAACTGCATGTGATTATCATAAAGTGGGCATGTCTGTAAAGGGGAGACTCGTGGGTACCCATAGAACCCATTTACATTCACTGATCTGGAGGTCAGAGGTCGAGGGACCCCTTTGAAAATGGCCAGGCCAGTTTTTCCTCGCCACAATTGAGCGTAAGTTTGGAGCATTATTTAACCTCCTTCATGACAAGCTAGTACCGTTTTCTAGTTTCATATGATACCAGTATCGTCACACTAGCTTTAAAACTACAAACTAAAAAACTACGCTACTACCCTTCTACAACCTAAAAATGGCATGTTACGTTAACGCGTCCTAATGTACACATATTTTTCTTGCAAACAATGCAAACACTGAGGGTTCATATTGATTTTCTTCTACTTTTTCTTTGGAGAACGTTTAATTAACGCCTTCCAGTACTTTCCATTTTTTTGTAGACTTTTTAATGTTATTATCTTCAATTTTATACAATCTTGATCATCCACATTATAAAGTGATTGCACAGGTAAGATGCAAAAAACTATTAACCAGACAATCTCCTTTTAATAAGACATTTTTCCCTCATTACATGTGACAGGTGCTCTGAATTCTTTGTATCCACAGTCTCATTGACCGTTGAATGGGAAAAACTGCTGAAGGCCTTCTCAGTGCTAATTATCATTTTACCATTATTATCCATTATGTATTAGCAATTACTATTATTAATCAATTATGCGAGCAGTTGGAGATACGGCGAGGGAGGGCAGGTTGTGGCGACGTCGGGGAGCGTAATTACAATTTCAACACCCTCTCTCTGGGTCTTCGACCGGACAAGCAAATTGGTTTCATGACATTTACATTGGACGGTTTGACGGGAGGAATTTACAGTGTAAAGACGCAGACGCAGGTGTGTGAGTGTTAATTGGCGACAACTGTAAAAGCCTGCAGCACTGTTTTTGTCGGAGCAGATGGGAGGACCGTACCTCGGGTTTACAGGCTTTTACAACACAGAGGTACAAATATGATTTATCAGTGCAATGATTCTAATGGGCGGCCATTTGTTATTTGGTTTACTAGCTTATGTTGTTCATGTTGTCATATTAAATTAATGTTATAGTCATATTTCAACTCTACAGACGCAGAAAACCAATTAATCAATTAACTGCTCTTCAAATGAGACTATGTATGTGTTGCAGCTTAAGTGACAGCTGTGTCTCCATCATATCTTAGATATTAATTTCTCCAGAGTGTATTTTTTATTCCTGTTATGACTTTTACAATGTACTTTATGGAAAGAGATCACGATTCCCTAACCGTAACAAGTGCTTATTATTGAAACCATGAAGAGATAAGGTCTCCTAAACTTTTTAAAGTAGTTACATATTCATTTATGCATTTTTGACTTTATAAAGGAGGCATGTTCAAGATAAAACGCGGTGTAACGTTGCTCTTTAAAGGAATACTTCACCCACAAAACGACCATTTGTAAATCAGTTACTCACCCTGTGTTGCCTTGAATTCTTGATGTTAATGTTGTTTTCTCGCATGCCTCCGCGGTGAACAAGAACCCTAAGAAAAGGAGAAAAGCTTTGATGAATTGAAGTAAATGGGGGCAGCGTTTAACAACAGCAAAACTATATCAAAACGTCCAGTAAAGGATGGAAACACATGGGGTTTCACACATTGGGGAACTGTATGCACAAAATACATATATGGAAACATGTATGTAACAACTGAAACATTCTAACTGTATTAATTTATAAATTTTCCAAAGTAAAAGTCCCTAGAAGTGTATGATTCAACTTTTTCCTACGGTCTAGTGTTAAAAAAGTTAACAAAAATCACAATAAATCGCACTATCGAATCGCAATACTTCAAAATCGCAATACATATCAAATTGGCACCCAAGTATCGTAATAGTATTGAATTGGGAAATAGGTGTATCGTCCCAGCCCTACTATTTAAAACACAGATGAGTGTATGCTGTACAATGGTCCTTTTGTGGGTGAAATATTCCTTTAAGATCAGGGAAAGATCGTAGTTATAGAAAACAAACTACGGCTAGGATGAGGCAATTAAAGGTACCCTGTGAAGTTTTTGACCACTAGTGGCGCTATGGAGCAGTGTTTTTATGAGTGGGTCTCTGATTTGTTTGTATTGTGCACATGCAGGAGGACGCACATGCACGCGCACAGGCAACAAGCGTAGCAATGCGCCAAAAAAGGCAGTGAAGAAGAAGACTAATAGTGAGCAAATATGGATGTAAACAATGCAAAATTTAACATATCTTTAACAATTCACTTTGAAAATGTTTTATGAGGAAGGAAATGTTTGTTTGTTAGACCTCAAGGATGCACACAATGAGTTTTAGTGAGAAACACTGAATATAAACAACTTTTGTTTGTGTACAAGAAAACCCCACAGGGCAACTTTAAGGTTAGAGAAGGGTCTTGGTTACAGTCATGAATGTTGAATGTGCTGCACATCCACCCACAACTGGGACCTCGGCACACTCACTTCCTGCCTTAATATACTGTATACTGTGCAGGTCATCCAACTTTCTGCTTATGAATGTTGAAATCTTTAACCGTAAACTTAAAACCTATTCAGCCAAGCCTGTGATTAAGAATGATTTATAGACATTTTTTTACATTATTTTATCCACTTACTTTATTTTATATTATTTTATTGTTATTTTATTAATCACTTATTTTATTGTATTTAAGTTGTATATTTTTATTATATTTTATTGTTATTTTATTAATCACTTACTTTATTGTGCCTATCCAGTCTACATGTGTTTTGTGGACTTGGAGAAGGCGTATGACTGGGTCCCCCGGGAGATACTGTGGGGGGTGCTGCGGGAGTATGGGGTGAGGGGGGCACTTCTCAGGGCCATCCAATCCTTGTACGCCCAAAGCGAGAGCTTTGTTCGGGTTCTCGGCAATAAGTCGGACTCGTTTCCGGTGGGGGTTGGCCTCCGCCAGGGCTGCGCTCTGTCACCAGTCCTGTTCGTGATATTCATGGACAGGATATCGAGGCGTAGTCGGGGGGAGGTGGGTTTGCAGTTTGGTGTGCTGAAGATCTCATCGCTGCTTTTTGCAGATGATGTGGTCTTGTTGGCATCATCAGCCTGCGACCTCCAGCACTCACTGGATCGGTTCACAGCCGAGTGGGAAGCGGCCGGGATGAGGATCAGTACCTCTAAATCTGAGGCCATGGTTCTCAGCAGGAAACCGATGGATTGCCTACTCCGGGTAGGGAATGAGTCTTTCACTTATTTTATTTTATTTAAGTTGTAGAATTTTATTCTATTTTATCATTATTTTATTAATCTCTTATTTTATGCATTTAAGTTGTGGAATTTTATTCTACTTTATTGTTGATTTATTAATCACTTATTTTATTTTATTTAAGTTGTAGAATTTTATTGTATTTTATTGTTATTTCATGAATCACTTATTTTATGTGTTCGAGTTGTAAAATTGTATTCTATTTTATTGTTATTTTATTAATCACTTATTTTATTGTATGTAAGTTGTCCAATTTTAACATATTGTATTGTTTTTTTATCAATCACTTATTTTATTGTATTTAATTTGTAAAATTGTTTGCTATTTTATTGTTATTTTTAAATCATTTATTTTGTTGTATTTAAGTTGTATACTTTTATTCTATTTTATCTATCATTTATTTTATTGTATTTAAGTTGTATAATTGTATTCTATTTTATTGTTATTTTATTCTATTTTATTTATATATTTGTATTTCTTATTTTGAATTATTTATTTATTCATTTATTTAAATAATATAGTTTTTACTTCACGCTGTTTTACTACTGTTATTTTAGCTTTTACTTCTATTTTATTACATTTTTATCATTTTATTGTCTCAAGTGAATTGGTCTCAAATTGTTAAAATTATTATTTTTCTTTTCTGTTTTCATGGTCCACACTTGTTCTGTCTTATTTTTGGCTTGTCATATATACAAATAAAGTTTGATTGATTGTGGATCTACATGGGGGATGTAGCAGTAGTGTAAAAGTAAAGTTGGTTTCTTAAAACCCACACTGTTCAAGTCTATCAAATTGCATTTTGGGACATGTAAGAAATCATCAACTGTCGAAGCAGACACGGTAGGTTGAGAGGAAAAAGTTACACAAACTTCTTTAACATTAACCATCAAGCCACGCATGCAACATCGCAAAAGCAGAGAGGAGGGCAGTTGATGAACTTGAGAGCCCGAGAGCTGAAATCATATTCCAATAAACCAAAAAATTAATTAGGTCACTAGGAAATGTGCTGTGGGACTGAACCCAGGTTGTACTTGTTTAATTAGGCACCATGAATATCTGATAACCTTGTCTGTTAAAGATGGACTTTCCTGAGCGTCTGCCCTCGAATGCACTTCCATTCGTTACTTCCAGTAGACCATCTGTTGGTCCCGTATACCATCAGTGGATAAAGTATGACACTATCTCTGCCAGGGTTGTTGGTGCCACCTTAATACGCACAGCCAGGATATTGTTCTGGATAAAAACATCCATCAGATGGAAAAATTAGCTTCTATTTATGTATTTTATGAAGTTTCTGTGTGTCCTATATCTTACACACACACATACGCTTGCTGTTGAGTGATACTCATCACATCTCGATGAGATTCTGGCTGTCTCAAAGCCATCACTCCTGGCTGGATCTGCATCCCCTCCCTTCCTCTCCCTTTCTCCCTCCTGTACCGCTCTATCAACATTCAGTCATCCTGACAGATGCTTCAGTCACCTGGGATTAAAAACGAGCCAGAGGTGATGGATCGCCTCCATTGTGAAGGAAACAATTTTTTAAATGGCCCTACGTATTGTAAATGGCATCAAACCACAATAAAATATACTGTAAATTGAGAGCGGTTGAAGAGATTTAATGTTGGGTCAGCTTTTAGAAACAGTTGTTTGAGAACTTATTAATTTGACTTATGGGATATTACTTGAGGCTATTACACATTTCACACAGACACAGAAATACGGAGACATTTCTCTAAAAGGGTAACGTCTGGACAGCCCTGTCAACTACCATGTAAAGGCATTTTTCTGACTTAAAACCAGCCTGGACCTTTACTGCTTGTTACTTCCCTTTGTTTCAGCTTCCTTTTTACTGTCTAATAAAGCAAAAGTGCCATGAAAACAGTCTTTACAAAGACATTTACTGAAATGCTCCAGGGTGGAGGGATGATGTTCCCATTGTGGGGAACTTGTTGAAAATCTGCTTTTTAAAAACTACTTTCTGGCACAGGAGGGTGTGCGAACGCTTTCAAGGGAATCAATGTGATATGCTTCCATTTCACTCACTGAGTCTGATCTCTCAACTATAAATTACAGTATGAATGGAAATGCATTATGAATTGAATGAATGCTGAAAAATGTTTGGCCATTGTTTTCAATATTTACGCAGCCTGGATAAAAGAAGGAATCATGCGTCTTATTGATTCAAACCTAACCTACAGCACATTTAATGGAAAACAAATCAGTTTCATACATGTTATTACCATGCCTTCGGCATAGGGATGCTAATTTTGACAGAATTTTGACCTTCGTTAATTGATCATTAACCTTTAACCAACAAGATTAGTGCGTTGCATGCAGCGGTGCTGTGGTTTTAGTGCCTAACAAACCGCCCAGCTGCAACATTAGCCGATGCACACACAGGTTGAATCCATCATTTACCACCAGCTGCAGTGTAGGAGCAAAACGGGCAACTGAGTCGAGGTCCTGCCCATACACCCGCCCCAGCCAATCTCGAGCCGAGCACAGCCGCAGCTTGTTAGCGCTAGTATTTAAGTTGTTAAATTGTATTCTATTTTGTGTTATTTTATTAATCATTTATTTTATGTATTTAAGTTGTAGAATTGTTTTCTACTGTATTGTTAGTATATTAATCACTTATTTTATGTATTTAAGTTGTTAAATTGTATTTTATTTCATTGTTATGTCATTAATCACTTATTTCATGTATTTAAGTTGTTAAATTGTATTCTATTTTATTGGTAGTATATTAATCACTTATTTTATTTAAGTTGTAGAATAGTATTCTATTTTATTGTTATTTCATTAATCAATTATTTCATGTATATAAGTTGCTAAATAGTATTCTATTTTATTTTTATTTCATTAATCACTTATTCAATGGTATTTAAGTTGTACAATTTTATCCTATTATATGTTATTTTATCAAACACTTATTTTATTGTATTTAAGTTGTACAATTTTACTCTATTTTATTTATAGATCGAGCCACCTAGCTGCTACGTTAGCACCATGATAGCTGTTCGGCTAGAAAGACACAAAAGCTAACCATAATATCTCTATAACTACATTTATGATCATATTGACACATGCTCTATTACAGAGGTTCTAGTTATGGAAAGTTAAAGTTGCATCTCTTCTCGAGCATCCGGCTGCCACTACTTCACTCAGAGCAGCTGTCAATCATGACGTTTCGCCCCCTTTTTATTGCATCAAATAACTCATTAAAACCAAAAAATGAACACTTGAACATTCATCAGCGTGATAAGAACTACCTAAAAAACATCGATCAGAAAAATTTGACGTGTACTTTGTCTTTTTAGTTGGAGGGGGCGTGTCTTATGACCTATACTGCAGCCAGCCACCAGGGGGCGATCCATATGTTTTGGCTTCCCTTCAGTGGAGCTGTCATGTCATCCATCTTTATATACAGTCTATGGTCAAACCAAGTTCCTGTGTCCTGCTTGCCAGCTACCTGCTGATTAAAGTGAAGGGGTTAGACCTGACCCCTGGCACAGGCTCACTTAAGGTGGGCTGACCTTTAAGGTGGACCAAATACTCTCCTTTAAGCTCAGCTTTTTTTAAATTATTTGTTAGCATTAATCGGTCAACGTTCCTATTGTAACATGAACACAGCAGAAATACTGCACCTATATGCACATAAACATGGATGTACTGTACAACGGCACCTTTTTAAATCGTACCTAAGTTACCGTCGGGTCTACAAACTGTGAGCACTTGTTTTGGATTCATGAAGTGATGTTCTTTTTTTTAAAAGAAGATCTTTTATTTTTCTTTTATTAGTGGAAACAAGCTCTTTGAGGAGACTCCCGGCATCATAAAGGCAAACTTGTGATGGGCATATTTCTGGCACCAGCAACATGTGCCTCTGTTTACAGACATGAGTGTAATAGACCACTATGTCATTAACCAGCCCATTGAACTGGCTAATAATATGACTTACATGAGGGAGGCCAAACCATTGGCTGCCAGTTATCTTTTCTGTTGCTATCAATTTCACAGTGCGTGTTGTCAGCCGCTGTCATTCCTCCCCAAAGCAGACCTGGGGTATAGGTAATATTTTCAGCACAAATTAGTTTCCTCAAAAGACATTGGACTCGATTCAAATACAAGATGTGGATGTTTGCTCCCAGAAAAAGCAGCACGGGAGATTGGCAGGCGGCTAGATGTAAATCGACAGACATTAGCATAAACAAAGTGAAACTCAATTTAAAGAATTATTCAAATCATGCCTATATTCTTTGATTGGCTGGTTAACATGTGAACACAGCGACAATCTTTGCCAAAAACAACAAACTTCTCTCTCGGCGCTGCTCCTTCGACAGTCGGGAGGAATTTGCAGGCTTACCGCCGCAGCTTTTGATTCTACATTAACACCGGCGAGGCTGAGCCAGGAAATGCTCTCACATCCCCTAAAACGTCATCCTGCTTAGTATCAAAGTCTTTCTCTCGCACTTTTTTTTCCTAATTGATTCCCTGTGGAGTTGTGCTGGTGGCGTGACATCAGAGATTATGAGGTGGGACGAGCGACGCTTTCTGCTCGGGTAGTTTGAACAATAAATATGCTCTTATGTCAAGGGAAAGCAAACAAAAAGGTAGTCAGGGAGAGACAGTTTTCTAGTATATATAGCTAGATTGAAATCTATAATGCATGGACTGATTTTAGACTTTGATATTGGGTCATTCGATATTGCAACCTAAGACACAAACGCACCCAATATTCACAGAGCGAGGAGGGTGCCGGCTATCACAGCGATCCAGTCCCCACATGCAACACACACACACAGGTTGCCGGATGAGATAGAAATTGCAGGAGAAACCCAACAGCTGCCAGCCTGATAAGGCGATAAGGAATTACAGAAGCACGGGTAATAATAAAAGACGAGATGAAGAGCTCGCTGGAATAAACACCACATCTATTCCTTGCAAGTTTGCTTAAGGATTACAGCACGTTGGCGTGATTATGAAAATACTAATAATTAAATCGCGACGCTAAAGCACCTTCTATCTATAATTTATAGGTGCCTGAGGAGCTTCAAGCTGAATAAACAAGACTCAGTTCCCCCCATGAGAAAGATTCAGAGCTATTATCTTTGATTAAAGATTTTCTAAACCTTTTCTTTCCCGCCTGTGAAGACGCTTCCTCAAAAAACTCTCAAACTGGATGAAATCAAAGTGGAAAAAACACACCAGAGCGTCTGATTAGAATTTTTTCTTGTATTGGAGTACAATCACAGCTCTTTTTTTTAACCAATATATTAATTAGAACTCCAAGCAAAATTAATTTAATGCTTATCAAACCTCATGGCCCGGCTCCTGTTCTGAAGCTGCCAAAAATTGACTTCACATTTCATTTTGCTGTTTCACATGTAATTTAGCATGCCATCTGGTACTGTAAGCGGGGCGATCCAGGGAACCATTTGGCACTCTGTCATGTTTCAAAATAATACTATTTGAAGAGAATGAAGATGCTTAACACTCAGGGCAGCTGATACTGATAACTGTCACTCCCCACAGGGAATACCAGAAATAGCAGTTATTTGTTGTATATCTCCCCCTAAAGGGAAGTAGAAGAAGTACATGAGTAAATGTACTTAGTTACTTTCCCCCTCTGGTTCTGTATATGGGTCATATCATAGCAGCTAACTGGTCTCCAATTTTCTATTCACATCACATGAACTCAGAGTGTCCAACATTTCCCATCATATATGCCGTGTGTGTTCTGCACAGTGCACCGCGGCGCCTCAAAGAAATGACTATTGGACTGGATCTGCTGTTGGGAAATGAACTCCAGAAGGTCAGTGGGCAATGATCGTGCCAGAGGAGGCGAAAGGGTGGACGGGATATCCCCGGCGTCCTGTCTGGCCCCGGCGAGATTACGAGCGATGTAATAGGATCGTCCATTTTCAGTAATAGAGCACAGAAAGGCTAAGCCCTGGCTTGGGTCTTACTCGCACACCAGATCACCACGAGGCAACAAATATATATATATATATATATATATATATATATATATATATATATATATATATATATATATATATATATATATATATATATATAACCCCCGTCTCTCCTTGCTTAGAGGAGAGGAAGCTTAGCTGCCTTTTAGACGTGAGCAAAGATACACAGCAGCGGTTGCTTTGCGCCGCAAAATGGGGCGACGCTTCCAAGCCAGAGAAATCCCCGCTGAGCCGTAATGAGAAGTGAATAGACTGCGATAGCGAAGGCTTTGGCCTGGGCTTGTTTGTACAACAGCATAGTCCATTTCATGTTGTTTAATTGGCTCATTTGCAAACTGATGATGCACATTCAGAGATAATGGAGTGTCTGTATTGAAATGCATGACACAACTGCAGTCAGTGAACTGGTACAAATGATGTCTCCTTTTTATTGACAGTACAAACACATCAGCCTTGTGTGTCTGACATATTGAGGACAGGGCTGTCAATCGATTCAAATATTTGATCGCATGATTGTCCATGATTAATCGCACATTTTTCATCAGTTCAAAATGTACCTTAGAGGGAGATTTGTCAAGTATTTAATAATAATAATCATAAATTTGACTTATATAGCGCTTTTCAGGAACTCAAAGAGTTAGAGTAAGGGGGCTTAAAATACTCTTATCAACATGGGAGTGGGCAAATATGCTTACTTTAAGTAAATGTCTGTATATATTTATTATTGGAAATCAATTAATGACACAAAACAATGACAGATATTGTCCAGAAACCCTCACAGGTACTGCATTTAGCATAAAAAAATATGCTTGAATCACAACATGGCAAACTGCAGCCCAACAGGCAACAACAGCTGTCAGTGTGTCAGTGTGCTGACTTGACTATGACTTGCCCCAAACTGCATGTGATTATCATAAAGTGGGCATGTCTGTAAAGGGGAGACTCGTGGGTACCCATAGAACCCATTTACATTCACACATCTGGAGGTCAGAGGTCAAGAGACCCCTTGGTTGGTACTAATGGATTCATCAGGTTTTCTAGTTTCATATGATACCAGTTTCTTCACTCTTGCTTTAAAACTGAGCTGCTGCAACCTAAAGCTTGCAAGTTACGTTAAAGAAATTAGTGGCATTAAAACAAATTTGTGTTAATGCATTATTATGGCGTTGACAGCCCCTACTCAGGATAAATACTTTTTAGTGTAGTCTCAAAGTTATTTTCCATGAAAAGATTAAAAGGAGTAGCGCATTCATTATTTCGCCATGCTTCTACAACAACGTTGAGAGGCAAAACCTTTAATTTGGTCTCTTGTGACGCTCCCCTTCCATCCTCTGCAAGTAATTTCTTTTCAGAGCTGCTCCCTTGAGTATATCGGAGAAAAGCCTTCAAAGGCTGTGAATTTGTATTGTCAATAGATGTTTTGTTTCAGCAGGGGAATGTTTTTCAGAGGCAATTCCATCTGAAAAAGATTTATTGATTGAATCATCCTGCTAAAGGGTGGCCCTCAGAAGCAAAAAGAATCGTGAGAATCTGATAGTCCTGCTCTCTTCCTCTCCGATTTCCTCTTCACAGAGGCTACTCCAGGTTAATCCGACTCTGGCCAACTGTCACCCGTCGGCCAGGTTGCCATAGCAACTGCATTTCATCCTTCAAACAAGATGCAAAGAAGTTAGGGGGTGGGGGGGAGAGTCAAATTCTCAGAGCCTCCCGAGGTATCACCGGAGGACAAAACATTCAAAATGAATGGAAAAAAACAGGATTTCAATTCAGCAAGTCAGTTATCAAAACAGATAAACACAACGTCCCGAGGCCCGGGATAGTAACCATCTGTTCTGACAACTCCTTAATGAATGCTCAGACACTGAAACTATCTGGTGCTATGGTCTGAGGATGTTAATGAAACCTGAGGAGGGTGCAAGGGAAAAAAAAAAGTTGACAGCTATATTAGCCACATTTAATTCCCAGTATTTCAAACAATGGGAGGCGTAAACAAGTGTTGCAGGCTATTTGATGCCAAACTTGGAGGGGGGAGAGTGACCACGTGGGACGCCAGAAGAAAGGTAATGAATACAGGCTGGTGGTGGGGAAAGAGGAGGGAAACTCTTTGAAAGCGAAGCCCTAATGTGTGTTCATCTGCGAGCAAGGCCAGATCGTTGAAGGAGCCTTGATTAGCGGCAGCCGCTGTCAGCCGGCAACCAGCATTATGTAGATGTTTGCATTATTTTCATGGCCTTCTTACCCATAATTATAACTGTGACATCAAGCGATGTATAAAATAACACTGTTCCTATAGCCTAAAGGCCCTGCAGCGGAGCAAAAAAAAGACTTCTGAATATAGTAAAGAACGTTTTCATGCTTGAAAAATACAAAATCTACAGTTGTGCATAATGCATCAGCAAATCGAATCTCCCATTCTGAGTCAGGCAGCGACTCTTCAGTGTGTGGCCCCATCGCCCACTCAGGCCAAGCTCTTTCTGGCCTTTGCACTGAAACAATTGGCCTCTGTAATTAAAAAAGGAAGCACTGTCGGTGATTGTCATGCTGTATATTCTGTGTGGGCCGCTGCATACATTCACTAATGAGATGTCGAACTTTAGGCCCTGTTTTCACCTGGCATTAACATGCGTCTTGGGTGATCCAATCACAAGCAACATATCGATATTATATCGATATCGTGATACGAGACTACATATCGTCTTAGCTTTTGGATATCGTAATATCGCGATATGGCATAAGTGTTTTCCTGGTTTTACAGGCTGCATTACAGTAAAGTGATGTAATTTGAACTAAAACCTAACTGTTCTATTACTTCCCTTTACCCACTTAGTCATTATATCCACATTACTGATAAGTTATCAAAAATCTCAAAATATTATGTGAACGCACCAATAGTCAACCCCACAGTATCGATACCGAGGTATTTGGTCATCGTGATGTTTGATTTTCTCCATATCGCCCAGCCCTAGTTCACACCTGGCAATAGAAGGCATCCCGAGTGACCACTTGTGATTGGATCTCACTTCCCCGCTCTATATGCAAATAAACTCGTACATCGTTTGCGTTTGCAATATCACGCCAAAGCGTGTAATAGACCCACCTGTGACAGCTTGTCAGTGTCACGTTTTGCCTCGCCGAGGCCTGAATATTCCACGCGTGTATGAAGGTGCAGTACCAGCAGGGTGCAACAAAACCACTTAGTTAGGTTTAGAAAAAACATCAACCACGTCATGGTTAGGCTTAAAGTAAGTATGTAAACTAAGTAAAATACATACGAAAACAACATAAGATCAGTACGGAAAACACGGAACAATTCTCACCAACGTACCAAACCAGTCAACCTGATACCACGCCAAAGCGTGTAATAGACCCGCCTGTC
This sequence comes from Sebastes fasciatus, assembly GCF_043250625.1. Taxonomy (NCBI): domain Eukaryota; kingdom Metazoa; phylum Chordata; class Actinopteri; order Perciformes; family Sebastidae; genus Sebastes; species Sebastes fasciatus. The sequence goes on along the minus strand of NC_133818.1, from coordinate 17,129,675 downwards.
CACCAGAGGACAGCCTGTCAGTGTTACGTTTTGCTTCACCGAGGGGTGAATATTACGCGCCTGTATGAAGATGTAGTAGCCTACCAGCAGGAGTAGTCATGGTAATGGTTGGCCTTAAAATAAGTACGCAACTAAGTAAAATACGTACGAAACATCAGTATGGAAAACATGTGACAAGCGTCACGACAAAACGACAACTAAAGCAAGAACGGCGTTCTTATTTCACGCTTTTCCTTGTGCATTATCCCGTGATTCACACGTCTTTCCTTGCGACCGGGCTGGGCGGGAAGCAGCGATGCACTTCACGTGCCTAGTCTGCTGGAAATTAATAGAAGAAGAGAGCAAAATCACAAAATTTGACACACTTGTAATATATCTCTACGGACTTTTATGACATTTTCAGACGTCGTGGACAAAGCCAGCGATTTGAGAACCAACCGGAAAAAAAGAGGAACAAAAGGAGAGCTGCGGCTTTGATGACATATTTTCCTATTATGTCCTTGTCGGGGAAGCATCAGGACACATTCGCATTTATACTACAAGAGATATGTGGTGAAACGCGTCCCAGACCACCTCGGCGAGTGGTTTGAGTGATCAGATCACAATGCATCTTGGTGGTCGTATACACTTGTATATTTACTACCCTTGTAAAAACAGTAAAACACCAGTAAAATTGTTAAATGAGTCATTTTTCAGAAATTAAATATTAGTACAAACTAGTCTGTACTTTTGAGTAGTGTGGCTACAGCTTCTATCAGCGTGACATATGACATTGTTTCTAGACAAAAGAAGATAGTCAATAATGATGTCTGACCACTGAGCCCATAATCTTGCCCTCTCCGCTACATGAAACGCATGCATGTACCAGCTTTGTTTGGTCGCTAGGTTACACTTTTTAATGAGAAACTGCCAAGCTCAATACACCTCGGTCTTGTCTTTATGATTGATTGGGGAACAACTAATGCACCCGCTGTCAAGTGGTGATGCCCACTCATGTTACTGTGGTTACCAAATGATGTCGCATTAATGTATCCGCTTATAAGATCACTTCCATGGCAGCTCGCGATAAGCGGGGTGGGATTTAACTGTTTAATTCAGTTTTTTGAATTTGTGCTGCATAAACTATCACACAACCCTGTGGTTGGTACGTTTTGCTTTCACACCATCGAACCACAACAGAGTCCGCCTGACAGCTTTCACACCAGCCCACTGTGCAGTAAATTAACCAAACCGAGCAAACACACTAACCAAAGTTAGATGCATGCCTCGTTTCCTGTAAATCCCTTGCAGGTGGATAAGCAATTTGAATATTTGTTTTCATTGGAGATGGTTTAGTTGTTATCACATGACCTAAGTATGGAACAAGTGGTCATTTCTGGATCATGTATGACGTTGTGATAGGATTTTCTTTTGTCAAACTGTAACCATGGTCAAGAATGGAACCACGAATAACGCGTTACTGTAAGTTTGTTTTGACGCCACTAATTTCTTTAACGCATTAATACAACTTGTGATTTTTAGATTGTAGTTTTAAACCTAGAAGATACTGGCATCATATGAAACTAGAAAAACTTAAGGAATCCATTGGTACCAACCATGTCATACTAGCTTGTCAGGAAGAAGGTTAAATAACGCTCCAAAGTTAGACTAAATTTTAAGGAGGAAAAACTGTCATGACCATGTTCAAAGGGGTCCCTTGACCTCTGACCTCCAGATATGTGAATGTAAATGGGTTCTATGGGTACCCACGAGTCTCCCCTTTACAGACATGCCTAAATTAGCTAATTACAAAAAAACTGCTGAGCGCCATCGGCAACAAGCAGACATCCCATCATTGATAAAGTACATACTTATATTATCAAGGTGCCAAGGTGAGACCAGACAAAAAGGGATCTCCCAGGGGATGTTATGGACTCAAAGAAAATCTATTCCCTCATTTGCATACAGTACTCTCTGTCGTAGGCTGCCTCAGTGCCCCAATGATAAATGAATCAGATGGTGTGTCAGTTGTCTTCATCTAATAATGTGCTTTTTGGTTGAATCCTATGAATTAATCTAATCTAATTAAACACGAATGACTGATAAAGAAAGGCGAGCGGGGAGAGAGGAAATCATGTGGCAAAATGAGCTCGCCACGGGGTGCTACATTTTCCAAAACTGGCTGTTGACCTCCATCTTACGGGGTTCGAGTACGTAACAAGCTCCCAGGAGAAGAGCACGTGGAAATACTTTTGTTTAATGTTAGTCTTTCATCTTCAGAGGTAAAGGAAGACGGGCGGATTCTGCACCTTTTGTTTCCCGTTATTCATTAATTTGCAACAGAGCTCGCCTTTAAAGAGTTGCACTTTGACCTGTCTGTGATTCTCCCAAAATGCATTCATTATTGCACATATTTTGTGTTCCCCTGTGTTCGCCGAAGCACTTAAGTTCTCTCTGTGCATGAAGAATGCCTGTTTTAGTCAAAACGGAGTCAATGACTCTTTTAATAAAGCTAGTTGTAGTTGCTGCAGGCGTACACATTCAAATATCCTGGGGGGCATCCCAGAATGCCTCATTTCGGAGCGCAGACAAAGCTGAGATCTGTTTCTATAAAACAGAGAAGACGACACATAAAAAGCTGAAGATATAAGTTAATAATTGGAAAGTCAGACGACCTAAAAGGTTAGTTTCAATCTCGTTTTCCACCACTACATTTCACCAAATTTGACACATAACATGGCACATTTTTGATGATCCTGTAAGAGGTTTTTAAATTCCTGGAGGTAAAGCCTATGTGACATAAACTGCAATAACTATTAAATGCATTGAGGCAAAAAAGGTCCTGCACAATTTGATGGTGCTAAGCAACATGATACATTTAAATGGCATTAACTCATAAGTGTTGTTAGCATTCTTGCAGACATCAAAGAATTGGCGGCGATGAAGGCCGACCGTTGCGTCGCCTCACGTTGCCTTTTTTTGTCCGACAAGTTGCGTTTGAACACACTGCAAAGATTCAACAAGCTGGATCAACCGAAAAGCCGCCGACACGGGAAGACTAATGCTGACGGCGCGGGACACACCGCAAAAAATTGGCCTACAGACGCTCACCGATGGCCCCAAACTGTCCGACGTGTGTCTCGGTGTGTTAAGATAATGTTATGGTACAGTGGTACACATCCTATTTGGTTAATGTTGCTGATAGCACCCCTATTGTTTTATTACTTTACAGTTTAGGCTGCTTTTCATGGTTTGACTATGATCATTCTATGTTTTTACCACTATTTTCTGTCTCAGTGTGGTTAAGTGATGTCCTGAGGTTGAAATGGTAATAAATAGGACTGTGTATTGGCAAGAATCTGTCGATACGATATGTATCATAATACTGGGGTAGCGATTCAATGTATTGTGATATATTGCGATACTGTAAGTAAGGCGATACATTAAGATTTTTTAAAATTTTATTTTAGGAAAACTGTAATAGTATAAAGAACACACCAGAAATACACCATTTTAGAATAGGCAAATCAACAAATATATATATATATATATATATAAATATACACAGCATTCAAATAACTGCATGTTTTTTGTCCCAAACTGCATGGGATTAGCTTAACCCAATTTCGTTAACGAAAACTATGACGAAATATGGTCGTCAACAACCTTTTTTTTCCACGACTAAGACGAGATGATGACGAGATGGCAATGACGTCATTAAACACCAACGGCGATGATATCAAACATCCAATATTGTTGACAAAAAAAGACGAGACTAAAGTGTAGTTTAAAAACATAAAAAAAATATTTAACTTAACTATCTTAACATATCTTGTGGTCAGAGGCCAACGGACCCCTGTGAAAATTGTTTTTCCTTGCCAAAATTTGTAAGGTTTGGAGCATTATTTAGTCTCCTTTGCCCCGCTACAACCTCCGAAAGACAGAAAAGCGGTCGGGCCCAACGGCAGGCCATTGGATTTTTTAAGAGGTTAATAAAAAAATCAAAACAGTGTTTTTGGAGAATCTAAACAGTATCGCACAACAGAATATCGCGATACTCATGTATATCGATATTTTTTTACACCCCTAGTAATAAAGTAACTTCTAATTTTGCACAAACCATCCCGGTACAAAGCCCTCACATTACTGGTCAGGATTTAGGAATTCTTCAATCAATTCTTTATTAACTTTATTAAACTTTAGAAATATATATATATATTTCTTTCTATGAGGATTATGCCCTCTTGGCTCATCTATACACCATCCTATTGTATGTTAAAGGGTAACTTCAGTATTTTTCAACCTACTTTCTCATGTTTTTGTGTCCAAGTGACTAATGGGGACAACAGTTTTTTAAACTGGTCCAGTATTGAGGGAGAACGCTGCAGCCGGCAGCCGCTAAACAGGCTGTAATGTGATCACTCGGGGCAACTCCTCATTGTCAGTTTACGTCCACTAAGAGTGCTTGGTTTTGGATCAGATTTTTATTATAAGTGTCTGACATTATGGAAAGGACCCTAAAGAGAAATAAAACATTTTTCTTACCTTTCACTTGATCCAGTCTGTCTGTTCGCTCGGAGAAGTCTCATTGTGAAACCTCGCATCACATCCACGTTGTCGAAATCTGTGGAAAAAAAAAAAAATGCAGCCATGACGTTGAAAATCTTTTAGAGAACACTAAGCTACGATATCTGTACTCCAACACAACAAACTCTGACGATACCGGCACTCCTCTCTCCAACTCTCACTCAGGTGCCCACCCTTTAAGGACTTATTTATTACGTCAAACAGAACAAATCTAATAACAAAACATGGAAGTCGTAACTGATTGTCTTGAATCCTGGGTTTAACACTAAGCTGCCAGCTGTTTTTAGTCGGACAATTCATCTCCAAAAAGCTCTCCAAATTAAACGGCAAAAAACATTGTTTGTCCGTGCCCTCTAGAACGACACATGTTGCCCCAAACAACAGATGCTGTCATTTCTCTTGGGAGGAGAGTCTCAAACTCCAACATTTATTGGTTTGGAACTGAGGTGGGGCTTTTGTAAATCAATGCCAGTCTGTGCGGGCACGTGTTCATCCTTCTGAAGTGCTATTTGACAAGTCATTGAACACCAGACAGCTCCTGGAGCGGTGGTGGAGCAGTTATTCTACTCAAATGTCCCAAATATCGCATAATTAGCATTGAAGGGATCAAAAGTCGTTCACAAAACAATGACAGATATTGTCCAGAAACCCTCACAGGTACTGCATTTAGCATTAAAAATATGCTCAAATCATAACATGGCAAACTGCAGCCCAACAGGCAACAACAGCTGTCAGTGTGTCAGTGTGCTGACTTGACTATGACTTGCCCCCAAAACTGCATGTGATTATCATAAAGTGGGCAAGTCTGTAAAGGGGTGACTCGTGGGTACCCATAGAACCCATTTCATTCACATATCTGGAGGTCAGAGGTCAAGGGACCCCTTTGAAAATGGACATGTCAGTTTTTCCTCACCAAAATTTAGCGTAAGTTTGGAGCGTTATTTAACCTCTTTCCCGATAAGCTAGTATGACATGGTTTGTACCAATGGATTCATTAGGTTTTGTAGTTTTATATGATATTAGTATCCTCCCTCTACCTTGAACCTGAGCCCGCTACAACCTCCGAAAGACAGAATAGCGTCCGGGCCCACCGGCGGAGTTTTAAGGGGTTAAAATAAGTACATAAAATAAGTAAAATACGTACGAAAACAACATAACATCAATCCGGAAAACACGTTACAAATGTCACTAACATACCAAACCAGTCGCCCATATGGTACCCATAGAACCCATTTTCATATCTTGAGGTCAGAGGTCAAGGGATCCCTTTGAAAAAAGGCCATGCTAGTTTATCCATTTCCATTTAGCGTAACTTTGTAGCGTTATTTACCGTTCTTTCCGACAAGCTAGCATGACATGGTTGGTACCAATGGATTCATTAGGTTTTCTAGTATCATATGATACCAGTATCTTCACTCTAGCTTTAAAAACAGAGCCCGCCACAACCTCCGCAATATCAAATAACATCCGGGCCCGATGGCGACCCTTCGGATTTGTAAGAGGTTAATTAAAAATCCCAAGTTGTGTTAATGCGTTAAAGAAATTAGTGGTGTTAAAACAAACTTAAGTCAACGAGTTATAATCACGTTAACTTTGACAGCCCTAATAAAATGCTCACTTAATTTATGACACCATGAACATTTCTATATATTTCAGGACCTACTTAAATGATCGGATAGTGTGACAAATGCATTATTATAATTATACTACATCCAGTTTACATTCAGTTTTCCCATCTGAAATACTGTCATCGACTAAACTACAAATTTACATTTATTTTAAACTGACTTATGTTTATATTTATTTTAACTGCACTATTTTATGCCTTAGATGATCATTTTGCTTTTACATGCACTTTTGAAGGAACCTGAGACCAGAGATTTTCATTGCCAATGACTGCTTTGTGACGTACGACACATAAAGAACCTTGAACCTTAATTATAGGGCGTGATTCTGCTGAATAATGATTGAGGCCGTCCAACTGCACAAGTCAAATCTATCTATAAGCTAATATGACATATTTCAAAACCTCTTACTGCACAGTTTCCAACGTGGGGCATGAATTAAGTGGGCAATTCAACAAAAAGGAAGTCTGAAAAGAAGTGGCCTCCTGCAGTAACTTATACAACCTCACTTTCAAGTAAAGAATAAAGTAAAAACCGACTAAGAGGGATAAATAGCTGAGCTGAAATCATGGGAAAAATAACCAGTTTTAACCCTATTTTTTTTTACTGCAACACACTCGAGCGATATGGAGATAAACCACAGCAAGGGTAGATAGTACTGACGGCTGGGCTGCTTATCGATGCATATGTACAGCCATGCTTGTTTATGTGTGGCAGCTCCGAGATAAGTTGCACCGCCTTATCTGCCGTTGCGCTATCAAAGAACTCGAGCACAATTCAACGCAGATTTAGGGAAGCATCTGGCTCGCCGTTGCACCCTCGGGAAAACCCTCCTTCAGACGGGTTTTAAAGAAGGAAAAATAGCATAGAATAAGAAGACATCTGTTCTTTCATCCAAACCTCTGCTGTCCAAGCAGGAATAAACATGAACTGCTTTTGTGGTTTCAAATTTGACAAAGGATCTTTCATCTAAAGCAGGTGAAACCACCATGTAAGTATCATCATAGCTGACACTTTTATTTTCTTAAACTGCCTCTAAATGTGCTTTTGCGTTCATTTATTTCACAGTATTCAAAGCTCATTAATGCAAAACTGCAATTTCCTGCTGCACACCATTAAGATTAAATATTGGTACAAGCAGCTGATAAACAAGCATTATGCATATCATGGGCTTTTTAAGCTCGCAAAAAACCCCAGGCGGCTGATATCTAATACTGTTGCTAACTAACCCCAACCTAATTTAAATGAACTACCTGTAGTACCGTTTAATAAGTACGGAGCTGCAGGATGACAGCTGAATCCATGCAGATGTGCGCTCAAGACAACGCGATGCTGCAGTCGACATTTTCATCCCCCCGCCATGTGCAAAAAGTCTCTGAGGCACTCTGACATTTCCATATGAAATACATCTGGTTTGTCTGAGAGACTTGGAGCTCATCCTCCTCCTCCTCCTCCTCCTCCTCCTCGTCCTCAGGGCTGTTTGTTGCAAAAAGCATTTGCGAGTTGAAACAGAAACGTTAGATTAGACCCGAGGGACACAAACACCATCGCAACAGGAGCAAATTGGGAACTGAATGAAAGAAAAATCAATTATTCCAAAACCCCTTATTAACAATTAGTGCTGGTGAGGGGGCTTTCTCTTGCTTTTGTTGTGGCTGATTGTTTTGAGAGTGGCGTCCTAGGCAGCTGGGGTTGCTTGTCTGACTATTGTCTTCGATGCTGATTGTCACCGCCCAAAGGGGAACCTTGACAAATATAATTTCTGAGTCTGCAAGTTTTACAGGAGACAAACTATGGGGTCACAAGGTTGAGACTTTGCAAGTTAATATTGTTTTGTCTTTTGCTTCATGGTAATGTGCAGTACAGAGACCTTAAAAAAATAAGTGTGTTTTCTCTCTAATTACAGTAAATGTCAAACGTGAAACCTTAAGTATAACATTTCAGATATTTTGGCATGTTAGAGACCACATAAAGTGTAGAAGATGGAGATAATAATGTATTCTATAGTCTCTCACTGTGAAAAATGTTTGCAAAACATGCAGAGATTAACACACTTGTGTGGTTAAAGAATCAACAGTTGTAAATGCAATGTGAAGGGTAACTATTGGTGCACCCAACCATACCACATTTAACTCTGAGCTGGGGTTTAATTAAACACCAATCAGAGTCAATGTACCACTAGTCTGACAATTGGAGATCTTCGCCTGCTGAATGTCTGAGGCCAGTCACAACCGTTTATCTACATGTGTGGGGGACGTACGGGGATGCCACGTGGAGATAACGCGCTGTTATTGGTCGACGTCTTCTAGGAGAGAGAGCCGGTAGGGAGCTGGACGCTACATGTCCACTAGATCCGGTGATGATGCCAGTGGACGTGCTCAACTTTATGAAAATACAGACCCCCTGTCAACTCGCTACAACACTCCCACAATGCATTGAAACTATAGACTATATGGTGTAACATATGACCCAAAATGCAAAACAAGTGACAGAAAAGAAAAGGCACCGTACTATGGAGGACGGAACCTGCCAAAATAAACAAAATTAAAATGAATGCATAAATAAATACATTAATTTAAAAATAAATAGAAAATAACTAAATACAAAAATTAATTAATTAATACAATAAATACAAAAATTAATGAAAAAATAAAACAATTAATGTAAAAATAAGTAAATTAATTTAAAAATGAATACAAATAATACATAAATAAATTTAAGGGAAAATTAAACAGAAGAGTAAATAAATAAGGGAATTAATACAAATAAAACAAAAATATCAATTTATGTCACATTTTATCAATTAATGCCTATATTTATTTTTAATATTATTTTTGCTACATTTGATGACATATTTATTTATCTATCAAGTAATTTATTTATTTGTTCATTTATTTTTTATTTGGGCAGGTTTCCTTGCTCCGTACTGTACGTCTTAATGTCATATAAAGGTGAAATAAAATAGCTGAAATAATAATACCAGACACCTGCTTTGAACGATCATTTGTTCCGCTGTACATTTAAAGTTTAAAAATTTATAAAAATAAATACATAAATAAATAAAAGGGAAAATTAAACAAAAGAGTAAATGAATAAGGAAATTAACACAATGATAAAAAAAAATAAAGAAGCAAACTAAAACAGAAATATCAATTTATGTCACATTTTATCAATTAATTAATGCCTTCATTATTTTTAAAATTATTCTTGCTACATTTAATGAAAATTATTTATTTATCAAGTCATTTGTTTATTTTTCATTTATTTTTTATTTTGGCAGGTGTCGTCCTCCATACTGTACGTCTTAATATCATATAAAGGTGAAATAAAATAGCTGAAATAATAATACCAGACATCTGCTTTGTTCTGCTGTAAACTTTTTGACATTATCCTTCATTTTCATGCTGTTTTTCTGCTTTTTGTGGAGAGCTGACCTTTCCTTTTAGTCTCCTTATCATATGTTGTCTCTCCTCTGATCTACTTTCATGTGCCAAAGACACACAGATAAACTTTTCTGCTAATAAAATCAACTGTTTCAGTGCAGCTTCAAAGTTGGGAACACAGTTCAGCTCACTTATCTGTGTAGAGGACATGTCTGAGCTGGCTGCGCCGCCCTGGGGCCCCTGCGGGCCAAGCTGGGCGACCCCTTACATCCAATCACAGCTGGTGAGAGGCTGGTTGGGCAATGATGAGCAGCTGGCTTTGTCACATTAGCCGTGACCGTGTGTGACCCCAGGGTGGCTTGGCAGGCTGCTGGCTTACCAAGAGCCCGAGAGAGGGAGCTCGGCGTGGGGCTCGGGGAGGGAAATGAGCCGGAGAGGGCGCCTTCTACGACGGGACTACAAGAGAAGCGCGCATTCGCCTCGGCTCAAGATGGCCGGCAGCCAAGCGAAGCAGATGTTATATGCTGATTTGGTGACTCGGCCACTCCAGGGGGGTTATTTATAAAACGCTCGGTCTCATGGTCAAATGTGATTTTAGCTATGTGGTAGGCAGGTAGAAGAAGTGTTTGTTTACACAAGTTGAAAATGCACGCACATCTTTGCTTTCCTTGCGGCAGTGTTGGGGTTGATAGAGCTTCAACATTGCACACTGAGATGTAAAATAAGTAGTAATCCAAAACGGACCTTTTTGGATGTGGAAGTCAGTGCTGCGCTTTCCGAATCGAAGGCTCAAATTACACAACCGGGAAGGTTTTTTTCCCAAATGGAGAGAGAAAGCTACACAAGCAGGGCATTAAAATTAATTTTAATGGGTGTCCTGCGAGGCCACCATTCAGACAAAGCCATAATGTCACGACTAAACACAACCTGCTGCGAGAAGAATCAGCTAGAAGGCAATGTAATTAAAGTTTTATAAGGTATAAAAGCTACTTCAGACCTTTTCGCTCCAAAAACTAATCCAGTTTTGCCAGATTTATCCTTTCAGTTGGCCCAGAGACCACAAATAGAGGTCAATTATTCTAAAGCGTGCTGAAATCTAATCGTTTACTGACAGGATAGTTGTTACTGCGGCAGTACTCGGTCAACTAAACCCACACACGAAGAGCCGAGAACATGATTTAGCATGTCAGCTAAACTGGTTTGGAATATTTATAGGGCGAGGAGCTGAGGCTTGAAAAATGCACTTGTGATGAAAGTGAAGATCAAATCGAAGTAAAAGCCCCAGGCGTGAATCCCCGCTGAGAGGAAGGAGGGAAAGGCAGAGGATGTGAAAGGACGGGAGGTGGACGGAGAAGAGAGTAGGAAGCAGAGAGCCACAAACAGTGAGAGAGAGAGAGAGAGAGAGAGAGTAATGTGAAAGAAAGAGATAAAGATTGGGGTGGGAAGAGCAGCGGACATAGTGGTCTTTCTCTTTGTGAGGGATGGTTTAGCCCAAAATGAAAAGAGGAAACTGTAAACAAACTCTTTCGCCCCAGAGTTAATCAAGCCACAGTTAAATGTTTAAAGAGCATATTGAAATTGAAAATCATGAATTTGAAAATGGAAGGTGAGAGTGACAAAATGTAAAATGTGTATATCTGCCAGGGCTGTGTATTGGCAAGAATCTGGTGATACAAAACGACTCAGGATACAGGGGTAACGATTCAATATATTGAGATTTTTTTTCAAGTCTCATTTTAGGAAAACTGTCATAATATAAAGCCACACTAAAATCTGAGTAAAAAATATGTGAAATGGCTACTATGGGGACTAACATCATTACTCATGAATACAACATTGGATTCACAAGAGTGTTTTATGTATTTCTAAGACTGTTAAGGGACCCCAGAACGCAGAAATATACAAATACACCATTTTAGAATAAGCGAAAATAACACATTTGTACTGCATGGTTTTGCCCAAAAATGCATGGAATTAGCATAAAATGGGCAGACTAGTGGGTCCCCATGGAGCCCATTTTCATTCAGATATCAGAGGTCAAGGGACCCCTTTGAAAATGTTAGCGTGTCAAAATTTTAGCGTTGAGTTGAAATGAATTAATTCGTGAGACAGAAAGTAGTTTTGGGATGGAATGAACCTTTAAAACTGTAAGTCGTTGGACAGAAAGTAGTATTTGGGTGGAACAAACCTTTAAAACTATAAATGTTTGGACATAAAGTAGCATTTAAGTGAATGAACCTTTAAAGCAATAAGTCGTTATACAGAAAGTAGTATTTGGGTGGAAAGTAGTAGTAGTAGTACTAGTACTAGTTGTAGTAGTAGTGGCAGAAGGAGCAGGAGCAGCAGCAGTAGTAGTAGTAGCAGCAGCAGCAGTAGCAGTAGTCTTGGCAGTAGCAGTAGCAGTAGTAGTAGCAGTAGTTGCTGAAGGAGCAGCAGTAGTAGTAGTAGTAATAGTAGTAGAAGTAGTAGTAGAGGCAGTAGGAACAGCAGCAAAAGCAGTAGTAGTAATAGTAATAGCAGCAGCAGTGGTAGCAGTAGCGGTAGTCGTTGCAGTAGTCGTAGCAGTAGTAGTAGCAGTAGCAGCAGTAGTAGTAGCAGTAGTAGCAGTAGTAGTAGTAGTAGTAGTGGCAGAAGAAGCAGCAGTAGTAGTAGTAATAAAAGTAGAAGTAGTAGTAGAGGCAGTAGGAACAGCAGCAGGAGCAGCAGTAGTAATAGTAGCAGCAGCAGCAGCAGCAGCAGTAGTAGTAGCAGTAGTAGTAGTAGTGGCAGAAGGAGCAGCAGTAGTTGTAGTAGTAGAGGCAGTAGGAACAGCAGCAGGAGCAGTAGTAGTAATAGTAGTGACAGAAGGAGCAGCAGTAGTAGTAGTAGTAGTAGTAGTAATAGTAGTAGAGGCAGTAGGAACAGCAGCTGGAGCAGTAGTAGTAATAGTAATAGCAGCAGCAGTGGTAGCAGTAGCTGTAGTCGTTGAAGTAGTTGTAGCAGTAGTAGTAGCAGTAGCAGTAGTAGTAACAGTAGCAGTAGTACTAGCAGTAGCAGTAATAGTAATAATAATAGCAGCAGCAGTGGTATCAGTAGCAGTAGTCGTAGCAGCAGTAGTAGCAGCAGTAGTAGTAGTAGCAGCAGTTAGACAGTTGATTTTGTACAAATCTACCTGTAAAATCCCTGCTTCTTAGTCAAACAGCGTGAGTTCAATCTGCAAAATATTATATAATATATAATATATAATATATATATATATATATATATTATATTATCATCACCAGAGAATCGGCATTCCACAATTAATCTCATAGCCCTACTATCAACTATCATGGAGCTATGTGGGGCTGCACAGAGACTTAGTGTAGTCCAGAGCAAAGAGAGGCTGCTTCCTGGCTTTAACTGTGAAGCAGCTGCAGGTGTACTTCAACAGAAATATGTTCAAAACAATGAATGAGTTGAACATTCGGTGTCACTGTCAGTTCATAACGGATATCAGGAGTAGAGTACATCCTCTAATAGGCATGAATATCCATAAAAATGACAGGAATGTGAAGCTGAGCTCGTTCACCTGCAGAGTGAATACAGTCTCAGATTTCCACGCAGCACGACTTTAAGATGACTTATACAGATTCAGTAAAGAGGAGGATGAGGAGCCTAAACTGTAAAGCTAAGAGGGTGGATTTAATCATCCACGTTATAAAGGGAGCTACCGCTGTCTCCAATATCCCTCCTTGGTTTTAAAGTGCGATATCAGTCAGTGACTCATCCGCCATTATTTCCACTGAATTCTCGGTCATACAGTATATGGTGTTAGGAATTTATTAGAAATACCATCAGCGTAATTACCTCAAGAGTGTCTCTGAGATAAAGTAGGGAAGATACAACAGATGTTACTGCTTACATACAGCCGCTCTGGAAGCACACAGCTCTAATATTTCTCACCATATGTGAGTCAGTTTGCAGCAAAAGTTATGGGAACATTGTGTCGTTCAAAACAATTATAATAATTGACCTGATAGGAGCACTATAATTAAAACACACACTAAAACCACATGAAACTCAACAGCAAAAACACATTTACTTAATAATACTACAGTCCGTCCCATCTTTCTTTTTTGTGTGACTGTAGCAAACAATAGATTTTAGTCCAAGCTTACAATTTCATTTTCTTCCAATTCCAATGCAATTTGCAACCTTTACATTAAAAAAAGAAAATAAATTGTTTTGAAGAACTCACCAATAATCACAATAAAGTATGTATTTATTGATAGTAAAACTAAAAATTCCAGTGCAGAAACTATTTTCCTTTTAAATTTTTATTTAGTTGTTGATTTGACAACATGTTATCTGATATTTAAATGGTGAATAGGGTAAAACTTGTAAATAATAGATATCACCATGAAACTTCCTAAGTTGATTACTTCCATTTAGACAGGGTTTTTTTGTATTACAAGTTGTCTGAAATTGTATGTTTAAATATGCAAATCATGCACTAACTTATTAAATGATGCACTAACTTTCATACATTTCCAGAACAGAAATCATTGGATAAAGCCAGGTTCAAAACTCTTGTTTCATTTTGTCGATATATTAGAGTCAAAGGTTTCTACTGAGGGAATTTGGATATCTCTTTTATCACTCCATAAATCAGAAAATAATGTCAACATCAATTAAAGGGACTGTTTGTAACTTCTTACACATATAAATTATTGCAGGTTGGATTCCCATGGTCGTTCGCGTATGGCTACGGCTGCGGAGCAAGTAACGTTATCGTCTCCGACCGAAACTCCGGTGTCTCCCCTGTTCCCTCCGGCCGCGGTCGGGAGGCTGAAGCAGGAAAAGCCAGCACTAGGATCAGCATTGATTCATGGAGAGACCTTCGTCTGGTCAGCTAACATTACATTACATTACATTACAAAGACATCAAGAGCTCCCAGCAAGCATGCTGAAGCTGCAGGAACCAACGCACGGGCATCGATCGCAGGGACGTCCCACACCAATACACATGGACGTACTGAGGAGAGATGCTGGACAGTGCTGGCTTTCCGATAGTTGTATTATCACTCTTTCCATCCACCACTATTGGTTTTGTGTTATCAGTCCTACTTGTATTAGCTATTACAGCTGCTAGACTGCTATTGTGGCTGCTTCTCTATCTCTCTCTCTCTATCTATCTATCTCTCTCTCTCTCACTCTCTCTCTATCTATCTATCCCCCCAGCCGGTCTCGGCAGATGGCCGCCCGCCCTGCGCCTGGTTCTGCTCCAGGTTTCTTCCCAGTAATCGGGGAGTTTTTCCTGGCCACGGTGCGCTTGGTGGATCCTGTTGGGTCTCTAAACTATGGTGTACGGTCATAGACCTGCTCTATATATAAAGCGTCTTGAGATAACTTCTGTTGTGATTTGACGCTATACAAAAATAAATTGATTTGATTTGAATTGATTACTGCCGAGCAGCTGAAATAAAGAGTGATATTGTGGTTTTAGCTGACGTGTGTCGCCTCACTCTTTTGAGCGATGCTCGTTCATGTCTATGTAGAGCGAGCACAAGCGCGAGCAACAGGACGCTGACTTTCGTTGACTTAACGGCCACAGGTGTCGCTGTTAACAAGCAATTTCTGATTCTTACATAGAATCCCTGTCAAAAAATCGCCATACATTCATACATTTTGAAGATGCTAATAGGTCAATCTGTGCAGCCAAGTATGAATAGGGTTAACATTTTTAACTAATAGATATCACCATGAATTTTTTTTTAACGCTACTAATTCCTTTAACGCATTAACACACATTTTCAGAGGTTGTAGCGGGCTCAGTTTTAAAGCTGCTGGTATCATATGAAACGACAAAACCTAAGTAGTCCATCGGTACCGACCATGTCATACTAGAAGGAGGTTAAATAATGCTCTAAACTTGGGCTAAATTGTGGCGAGGAAAAACTGGCATGGCCATTTTCAAAGGGGTCCCTTGACCTCTGACCTCCAGATATGTGAATGTAAATGGGTTCTATGGGTACCCACGAGTCTCCCCTTTACAGACATGCCCACTTTATGATAATCACATGCAGTTTGGGGCAAGTCATAGTCAAGTCAGCACACTGACACACTGACAGCTGTTGTTGCCTGTTGGGCTGCAGTTTGCCATGTTATGATTTGAGCATATTGTTTTATGTTAAATGCAGTACCTGTGAGGGTTTCTGGACAATATCTGTCATTGTTTTGTGTTGTTAATTGATTTCCAATAATACATATATACATACATTTGCATAAAACAATCTTATTTACCCACTCCCATGTTGATGAGAGTATTAAACACAGGACAAATCTCCCTTTAAGGTACATATTGAACCAATAAAAAAATGTATGATTCATTTTTAACTATGGACAAACGTGCGATTAATCACGATTAAATGTACTAAGTGATTGACACCCCTAAAATAAATATAAAATCCTGTGAGATATGAATGGAGACGTTCTGGCACCATCTCTCTACTGAGTTAGCTGCACCTGCATGATGCATGTGTGTTTAGAGACAGCCAGCCATTTCTAGTGCATCAGCGATCATTCTCAAACAGCCCCTGTCACCTCTTCAGAGGGTGGACATCTCATTTTGAAGCAGGATCCATAAAACATATTAAGTAATGGATGTGTGTGTGTGTGCATGTGCGTGTCTTTCCTGCCTTTGTGCGTCGTACGGTCTCTGAAATTAAAGTAAGTTAATTTAGCGGTCTATTGAGTAGTCCATTCTATTTCCCATCACAGCCCAAGGTGACAGCACGATACTCTATAATACACTTTCATGTTGTTTTGAGGAGAGAGCAGGAAGGGAGAGGGTAAAAAGGGGGGAAGAGACAAAGAGATGGCTGCTGTGTTTGCTCCTCATGCACTATAGTGCTTTCTCCCACACAACCTGCCATTACAGCCCCCTCTAATCAGATTTGCAGAGTGAGGCCAAATGCAGGGATCCTAGCTCGACTACCTTAACACGGCGAAAGGGGGTGAGCCATCGGAACCCCTCTTTGGACAGGCAGCTGAAATAACAGTGATTACTCCTGACAGCGGCGCATGAGTGGAGACTGCACTCACATTTGGCACGGCGCTCAAATGTCGTTTCACCTTCGGCGCACACTAAAAGGTGACAGGCGTCATCCTTCTTGGGTTGGCTGTAGGTGTGGACTCCGGGGGGATGTACACAGAAACCAATATGTATCGCAAAACGACACGACTCCGTGCCCTGACTGACAGACCCCAAAAGGCACAGATATGTTAATGATACATAATAAATGCCATTTGGGCTAGCTTGATACTCACATGTGAACTGTATAATTAGATGTCGATGGGATAATGTGGCTGGAGAACACGTCCAATAACAGGTCAAGTATCATCTGCATCTAGTTAGTTTGCCATTTGTGATGATTAGCGTGGTTTCAAAAGGATCCAAGTAAAATGTGTGTATCAGAATGAGAAAGTGGACACATGGCCAGTTGTTAATGCTGCTTGTGAGTGCAGCACATGAAAAGGGAGTTTCACTTTGAAGCAACCAAATAAGAGTTACAAAGCTGGTACAAAACACCATATTATAATAACTAATTAACATTATATGTCAACTACACGGCGAGCAAAACAAAAGGGGAAAGCTGGCAAAGTCATATCAAAGGCAAATATTATGCATCCCTAATTCAAACCATCAATTCTGGGTTATTTTTTTTAAAGGTCCCATATCATGCTCATTTTCAAGTTCATACTTGTATTTTGTGTTTCTACTAGATCATGTGATTACATACTATAATGTTAAAAAAAAACTTTATTTTCCTCATACTGTCGGCCTGAAAATGCCTGTATTTACCCTCTGTCTGAAACGCTCCGTTTTAGCGCATCTTGACGGAATTGCGACAAAATTGCAACAGAATTGCGTTGCTAGGCAACAGCTTGGGTCCATGTGTACTTCCTGTCAACTGGTGTCATTCACATACACTGCAAACAGCAATAAACTGGGACACATTTAGAATGTTTATGTTTAAATCTGTGTAAAGGGTCGAAATATTGTATATTTGTGATATCACGAATGGGCAGAAATCCTGACAGCTTGTTTCAAATGCAGAGTTTCTGAATACGGGCCGTGTGTATTTCCCTGTGGATTGAGCGTTTCGATACCTTCACAGTATTTATATGGGACTCAAGCCTGCTTTATAATAAAAAACCCTGAAAATCTCACTTTTTTTATAATATGGTAACTTAATTCTATTTCTACAACTCAAGCCTTATGTTCACAGTTTTGGTCATCATTCCTACTGGTTATGATGGTATGCTATACACATTGCCAACTGGACTATGTTGGTCAGACAACCACAAACACACTTCCTGCTCTTATTAACTAAACCACTGAAATTAAACTGAAAATAAGTGCACTCAAAAAGTCCATTATAATCATCTACTTTAGAGCCAAGGACAAATGAGCCTTTTCTGCTCTCCATTCATTCTAGCAATTTGACTCTGATAAAATACATATTTCAATCATGAAATTGCTCAATATTCACATTTAAAAGTGACTTTTCTCTTCCTGCTTCATGTCTGCCATATTATTCAAAGAACATCCCTGATAATTTAAAGGGGAACGATGAGGCACTGAGGAATATGGGATCAGTTTTGATCATCTCTTTTGATAATTTTTTCCAATGCATACTTGTACCTTTCACTCCTTTTCCAAGCTAACATTGCACACACTAGACGGTACAGCCCCTTAAGCTTCAAGCGTCTATGACCAATATGTTAGCACAAATAACCTGGTACAAGAGTCATTCCTCTTCTTTCTTTCTGACATTTGTAGAAATAGAAAGAAATGAGGTTTCATGAATAGCGGGATAAAGCGAAAAGCCGTCCACAGCCTCCCTGATCCTCACATCAAAATATCACTGAACCTTCACAGGATGTTGTGGAGCACACGGTGTAGAGCAGATTTCCAATTCCTTCATCTCTCAAAGAACTGGAAGCCTTTTCCCTTTGAAGAAATGATCCAATCTCCCACTACACGCGGCTGAGGAGGACTGGAGCTGATCCAAAAGACAGAAAGCTGACCCTATTCTTTCACAAGTAGTATTCATAGACAGTTAGGTACTGCCCTGTACATTCACAGCCAATTTCTAGAACCTTTGAGGACATTTTGAGTGGATTTGCTAGTGATGGTTTATTAGGGTCCCTGCACTATGATTTATTCCTGCACACTTCCCTAGACAGGCTGTTCTTATACACCATTCATAGCTTTACCTACGAAAAGTAATGCACTGTAATTCATATGCATCCCACGAAATCAATTTGTATGTAATCCACGTAATCGTGAACTAGGAAGTATAAAGAGCGACAAACGCCGGGTAGGGTGGAAGTCGGGCAGGTCAAAAAATACCAGACTTTCACCCAGGAGGCCGATATTCGTACCCCGTGTGAAACCAGAAGTTAACGTTGATTTATTTGTCACGCAACTTCCGTACTTAATTTACGCTACTTCCTGAGGTATTTTAACCCAAACCACAATTTTTTCCTAAGTAGTTTTGTTCCCTAAACATAACCAAATAGTTTTGTTCCCTAAACATACCCAAATAGTTTTGTTCCCTAAACCTAATTAAGTAGTTTTGTTCCCTAAACCTAACTTAGTAGTTTTGTTCCCTAAACCTAATTAAGTAGTTTTATTCCCTAAACCTTACTAGGTAGTTTTGTTCTCTAAACATAACTAAGCAGTTTTGTTCCCTAAACATGACTAAGTAGTTTTGTTGCCTAAATCTAACTAAGTAGTTTTGTTCCCTAAACCTAACTAAGTAGTTTTGTTCCCTAAATCGAATTAAGTAGTTTTGTTCCCTAAACCTAACTAGGTAGTTTTGTTCAATAAACCTAACTAAGTAGTATTGTACAATAAACCTAAGTAGTTTTGTTCCCTAAATCTAATTAAGTAGTTTTGTTCCCCAAACCTAACTAAGTAGTTTTGTTCAATAAACCTAACTAAGTCAATCTTTTCCTAAACCTAGCTTGGTAGTTCTGTTGCCTTAACTTAACCAAGTCGGTCTTTTCCTAAACCTAACTGAGTTGTTTTGTTGGCTAAACCTAACCAAGTCGATCTTTTCTTAAACTTAACTAAGGCCCTGTTCACTCCTGGTATTAACATGCGTCCTCAGTGATCGGATCAAAAGTGGACAGCTTTAAGTACGTCTGTTCACACCTGGCATTAGAATGCGTGTGGAGACATGCGTCTCCAGTGGCCACTTGTGATCTGATCTCACTTCCACGCCCCATATGCAAATAAACACGTAGTAAACACATGTGTAGCACACAGCTCCTATCACTATAATTATACTGGACTAGAATCAGAAGATACCAAACTCGAACAGGAGGCAGAAAAAGTTATTTGCAATATCAATTGACCACACTAGACAAAAAGCTATGAACTGGTACCTTGTATTTTAAAAAATAACAACCAAAATAATATGAATACCCATGAGTTCAGTATACAGATAAATTACACAAAGAAGCTTCAGTTTCACATCAGCAACGAAATATTTCTTTTGTCACACTCTGGGTTTGAACCACTGAGTTTTTACCAACTATTTTTTCTGACTGGGTGCACCCTAATATCAATAACTCAAAATCTCAATATTTGGATCCAACATTCAATGAGTAACAATATTAAAACAATAACCCGGTTCAATATTATCACTTCTCAACTCGTTTCAACCTTACAATAATTCAATATTAACTGCTCCAGTAATAGACACTGTTACCAAGGCATCACAATACACCATATGAATAATATGAATATTCAGTCCATTCACTTTAACCAGTGTGATGGTTAACACTCAGTCTTTCACCGGCACAGGGAATGTGTTTCAGGGAGCACGAAGAGGGTAAATGTTTTCAAGTCAAGTAAAAAAAGGATTAAGTCAGAGTCTGGTGTTTGAGGTTGTGCACGATGCTGGGAGTTGAGTGTAAAGGGTGGTGTAGCCGTGTACAGTTTGTGATGTTTACCCTACCGTCGTGGCAGAAGAGAGGTAAGGTTGACGGCTCTTGGCTCTGGGATCTTCACTCCAGGGATCTAGAGGTCTCGTCTGGGTTAGCTCGCCATCAACTTTGAATCACTCCAAACAACCTGATCTGCAGTTATTGACATGGCCAGAATTGTTCATGAATCTATTGCATTTCTGATTCATCAGGAATTAATAATTCCTTTAACTTCAACAACACATATTCATATAACGTAGATTTTACAATCAACATATTTTAAATAACCTTCACAGTGCATGAATTACAAATGAAACTGTGGTGAAATGAGACTGCATTTCTATCTTAACATAACATACTCTTTAAATTAAAGCAAATAATGTTTTTTTAAGGATATCATTCCTATAAGTAGAAGGGTATAAATATATGTATGTATACATCCGTTTCTGGACGCATGTGTACATTTATACACATTTATGTATATATACTTTATATTTGTTTTATCAACTTGTCCTACCATTTTACCACTTCTATTATTATTGATATGTTCTGTGATGTTCTGTTTTAGCAGTTACCATATCTTTACTCTATTTATCTGCTTTTATTGTCTTGTGAAGCACTTTGTAACATCTGTTTTGAGAAGTGCTATATAAATAAATGTATTATTATTATTATTAATGTTGCATGAATTATAAATCATAGAAGGTAAACGTGACACAATACTGTTGCCTTCTTCTGTCTGTCTTATTTAAATCAAATTCACCATACCATGAAATAAAACACCTACCAAAACATAAGTCATGTTGCTTCAGTATTAAACCGTTCAGTAGCTTTACCAGCCAGAGACAACATTGAGCAACTAAACACTCTTTATGTCACGTTTTATATTCCTCCCAGTGCAGCTTTCATTGAGCTGAGCTCTACAACAGTTAGCTAATAGCACTGTTCATAGCTTAATGCTAAGTCTGTTAGCTCTGGGCCTTTTCACTTGAACTTGTTAGCTTAGCACTTGTTAGCTTAGCACATCGTGACGCAGCATCGTGACGCAGCTCTTATTTATTACAGCGACTCACCGAGTCGGGAGTTTCTGTGTCGCTCAGCAGCGTTCAGTGAGCAGTTCCTCTCTCACACACATCTACGAGCTTATAACAGAGTTCAGACTGTCACCGTTCTGATGTGACAACGTTATATTGTGTTTACAGCTTTATCTGAGCTATATTTGTACCGTTCAGCAGCAGCTCCTCTCCTCACAGTGTCCTCTAGCGTTTGAGTAGCGTCCACTGTCTAGCCTGCGTAGGCTGCGGTAGACCTGCGCTCTGATTGGCTAAGGCACTTCCGTGTGTTAACTCTTTGTGACCTGGTTTACACACGGCTAATACAGCAGCCGTTGTGACATAATATTACATGAATGTCAGTAGTAATATCCTACATATTCGTTAATTCTGGTACATTGTATTAAAGGGACTATTTGTAACTTTCAGAAATGCTTGTTAACAGCGACACCTGTGGCCGTTAAGTCAATGGAAGTCAGCTTCAGGCTCGCGCTTGTGCTCGCTCTACATAGACATGAAGGAGCATCGCTCAAAACAGTGAGGCGACACACGTCAGCTAAAACCACAATATCACTCTATTTTTCAGCTGCTTGGCAGTAATGTTAGCTGACCAGACGAAGGTCTCTCCATGAATCAATGCTGATCCTAGTGTTGGCTTTTCGGCTGAAGCAGGAAAAGCGGGTCGGTGCCGGGGCTGAAGCAGGAAGAGAAACGTTATTGTCTCCCGACTGCGCCTGCAGGAAGACACCGGCACCCGGTCGGAGACAATAACGTTACTCGCTGCAGAGCCCCGTCACTTCACAAGACACGGAAAACCTCTGTTGATCTGGAGGAGCTGCAGCATTTATTTCTGCACAAACGTCCACTGTACATTCACTAGATATTCTCAGAGCTAAACTAACTCTTCTGCAGTGTTGAGTGAGCGCGCATGCACGTGTAAAGGTGGAGCGAGACAGCGAGAACGCGCGCGGTGTGTGAGTGAAGGCAGGCAGGCAGCGAAGCAGAGACTCTGGCCACACGCGAACACGCATAGGCGAGCGCGCATTGGCGAGCGCGCATGGGATCCTGACCCGGTAGATTTATATGCTTAAAAAGTTACAAATAGTCCCTTTAACATCAAAATAAAAGGTTATTGTGCCGGCGTTCTCCGGGGACCTCTGCGTCGCTGGTGCCGGCACCGCTGTTTTTGCCAGACAACAGCGGAGTACAGCGCTCCAGAGAGCCGGGTGTACAGAGAACAGGCGGTCGGGTGTCAGCTCCGCGCAAAGCAGCGGAACAAAAACACCGACACATCTCCAACAGTATGATAATAATGCACTTTGCGTGCCTAGTCTACATACAGTAGAGCACAGAGGCCGTTTCCATAGAGACAAGCGCCGGTGTCTGCCTGTTTATTCACCTGAGGGGCGCGGTGATCCCGCGGATCCCAGCGGGACATCAGATGAGTAGGAGGTCCTTAATGTGGCCCAGGACACATTCACGTACACACTGCTAAAAGAATGTGGTCATATGTGGCCCGGACCACCTCAGAATGTGGTCTGAAAGATCTGATCTCAATACGTCCTCAATGCTTCTTGAGTGTGTTCACACCTGTACTTAGAGCTGTCCACTTGTGATCCGACCACTGAGGACACATGTTAATACCAGGTGTGAACAGGGCCTAAGTAGTTTTGTTGCCTAAACCTAACTAAGTCGATCTTTTCTAAACTTAACTAAGTAGTTTTGTTGCCTAAACCAAAGCAAGTCGATCTTTTCTTAAACATAACTAAGTAGTTTTGTTGCTTTAAAATGAACTTGTTTCCCGTGAAGACGGAAGTTTATTTTGAAAAGACTGTATGCATGCAACAAGCGGACATTTGTAGGAAAACTCACGAAAAATGAGGTATAACTTAATGTAAGATATCATACAAACCGCTGTATGAGGATAAGATGCTTTATAGGGAAATATACAACAAATTCACATTGTTTTGGCGCCGTAATTATTGCCAGTTGAACTGCTGTGAAGTTGAATCACATTCCATTATTTTTTTCTGCATCTGACAAGTAACCGCGTGTTATCTCATAAGTAAGAAATATGTTTTTGGTTTTGGACACTTTGATGCATATTCCTCTGTTTAACCTCTATCCGGCTCAAAGAACATCTTTTCATACTATTTCTTGTAAGTGATTGATACAGCAGAGGAAAGAGACAATGAGATAAGGGGAGCAGTATCAATCATCATTTGCAGAAGGTCATCGGTGTGGACACTGAAACCGTTCTGTCCCTTCGCTTCAGTTTTATATTTAACGTCCAGGCGGTTTTAAGAGTTTATGGTAAAAGATCCCACGATGATGAGGCAGGGACATTAATTAACTTGACCTTCACAATGATGATTATTCTTATACAGGGATCTTTATATGTTCTTTCACACAGTCATATTGTATAATCCTATTGATTATGAGCATTTAATTAGTTTGACCTACTGGGGTATGGGAATTCAATTAAAACCAATGCTGGAGGAAGTGTCTGACAAGCAATGAAAACAAGAGTAGCCCCTTGCTCCGAACTAATACTTTTATGCTCTTATCTTCCATCTGCTACACTGACAAGGTGTTGCCTCTTTGTGATGGTTAATTATGTGCTGTACACTAGCAGAAAAGCATTAGTGGGAGTGCTGTTCTCTGGTTCATGAAATTAAACTGATTAAACCTTTGCTCAAAAGTGACTAAAAGTTGTAGCACTTTTTCTCCTATTAAGAACCTCGAACTTCAGCAGCAGGAAGGGAGACCGATTTTAACAAAGATCTCTAATTATTCTTTGTCCAGGTGACAACTGGGAACTGTTTCAAGATGTCAAATGGCTCCTAAAACACGCACAAAAAATAGGTGCCAATACTCATACTACCATACTATTTAGGATGCAAGAAAACAATTTAGTATGTCCCAATACATAGTGTCAAATGCAGTATGCAAAAAATACCAGGATGTCCTACTCAGGCGGCAACCTACGGGTCTGAAAAGCTATATTTTTAAAAGTCTATTCTGCGCTAAGCTCTGAACGTATGGTGTTTTTTTTCTGGTCGGCGAGAATTGAAAAATGTTCAACTTTGGGTAACGCTCCACAGAGACCAACCACTGTCGTCACATCCTACATGTAGGATGTGACGACAATGGAGGAGAACTTAATACACATAGACCGGCGGGTCCGTCCTCTCTCCCTATACGTGCTTCAGCCTTCCCTTCATGCAGCAGTAATTACTCTTCCTTGTGCCGACATCTTGATATTCCGTATCATAGCAACCAGATGCAACCAAACCGCAGCTGAAAAAAACTAGGGATGCACCGATACTGGATCGGATATCGTGCCGATACCGACTCAAATAGCTGGATCGGATATCGGTGACAATGAGGCCGATCTATTTAATTCAATTTTATCTATATATACTATGTACATTTTAATTCCTGTTTACGTTTTGCCCGATTTGTTGCTGCATTAAAAAGGTTTACACTTTGAATTGCAATTCCTGTTAATTTTTAGATTTTTTTACCAAGTTTTTGGTGTACAATTTACTATTTTAATAATAAAGAACAATCAAATTAATTTATATGTATTTATTGGTCTCATTTTGTTTTACAAAGTTAGGAAAGTAATGTTTAAGTCAAGCCTTACACATAACAGAATGATCCCAGTCACTTCCACACAGTGAGGCATACAGCTTATTAACTAAACACTGGTATCGGTTTGGTACTCGGTGTCGGTCGATACCCAAAGCCCAGGTATCGCTATCGGGATTGAAAAAGTTGGATCGGTGGACCCTTAAAAAAATCTTAAATTTTTTCATCTTTGTCATTTTAAAAGCAACAATATATCTAATAATAGCCTAACAATAAAGCGTATCAAATATCACTAAAATCAGGATAAATAAAGTAATTTACAAAAACAAAAGTTGCAATAATACCGCATACTGCGCTGTTGAACCAATCATTATCACCACAGGGGGAATTCCTTCACCGCGACAAGAGACATTAAAAAGATAAAAACAACACAGCAATATTGTCATATCACAAAAACCACAGTACGCACATTTATCAAGATCTCTGACAAGATTTAGAGACCAGAAAAAAAGTGATAATTGCACTCATCCTTTAATGTCACTGCACTCCCTTGATATCTCTCACCTTGAGCATCATTTCACACGTGATCTGAGAACAACATACCTAACACATACGCACTGCTTCAGTTTACATTCGGTTTTACAATGAGCTCTTTCCACAGCTCCAGCTGCAGCCATAACGCCAGATTAAGCTCTATTCTTTCAGCACAGGCTCCACTCTGTCACCGTCTCATGGAAAGTCAACATTTCTGAAGTATTTCTTACTGCCACAAAGTCAGAGCTGTAGAAGTTACTACTTGAAGGCAGTTACGTCGCCTCATCACATGGCAAGTTGTGAAAAAAAATCATTCACGCGCTCTGACATCATGATGTGCTGCTGATTCAGACGACGCGGCAGTAACCCTATCATGGATCTGAATATAGATATTTCATCTTGGCTGGATGCTTCCCCTTTGATAGACTTATGCATATTCATTAGCCGTGATATCCACCAGAAGGTTATTATCCATAAATGTCACTCTGTAATTAATTAATCCTGTCTGCTGGTTGCTCTCCCTGCCTCATTAATGAGCCAAGT
The DNA here is from genome assembly GCF_043250625.1 of Sebastes fasciatus. Lineage (NCBI taxonomy): Eukaryota > Metazoa > Chordata > Actinopteri > Perciformes > Sebastidae > Sebastes > Sebastes fasciatus. Next base: position 17,103,416 of record NC_133818.1, on the reverse strand, counting down.
CTGGCTGATTGTATTCATATTCATGTGTCCAAAATATACAGCTCTATTTTGGATTCATACGCCAGAATATTTCACTTCATTAGCAGCAGGAATCGCCGCAGGGCCGTTTGACGGGCAGGATGTGCGTTCTGATTTTTCGGCGGCGTGCGCAGGATCCCGTTTGTCTGTTTGGGTTGTTACAGTAATGAGGGCGCACGTGGCCGCCGAGGCAAAAGTGAGGGAACGTCAAAGTTTACTCACACACTCGGATGAGAATCACCTTCGATGGGTAATGCGGTCCAAGGAGACAATTATGGGGGTAATTTTGTGCTGTTTAGCGAATTGATTTTTAAAGCTACCCCAGAGGCGCGACTATTACTGTTGGTTTGAGTTTTAATAAAAATCCAATATGAATTTGCACAAAGCCGAGATGAGTAACTCTGGCACATTAGGCTAATAGAGAAGAATACCACAGCTCACGAATGGCTTGCAAATAGCTTGACATTTACCCCGCCATGCACTCAATTATTGGTGAGAATTTCATCCTTAGGCTCTGCTCAGTTATGCATGGTGCTTTCTGCAAATGTAATAATCTATATGGGCTTTAAGGGACACATGCTCCGCCGATATGTGGCCAAAATATGTGCTTTAGCAGGATGGCTTAGCGCTGAGAGATAGCATCATAATTGGAAGCTCACATGTCAAATCCCCCCGACATCGGCCGGGTGTGAAGTGTTCTTCAGCAAAACACTAAACCCCTCCTCGCGCCGCTGTCACGTCTGATAGGAGCATCAGCGGAATGTATGAAACATAAATGTAAATTGAACGACTTGAGCGGAGGACTTCTTTTGTGTGCCCACGGCTTCTGATTTAAATCACTCGCAGTTGGGCGTGTTGCATTAAACTACAATCCCCCGGCAGATTGAGACAGCCATCGAGTTAACTGGTTTGCTAGCTGGGTAATGTTTGACTGTGATGGGGAAGCTTGGCTACTGATATGAGACACAGCACAGGAAATAAAGAAGATTGTGGAATGTATATATAAATACAGTATAGAGTATAATAAAAACTAAGCAAAGCCCTCAGGTAAGTTCTGGTACTTCTACATGCGAGCTGCTCTGGTGCTTTGAGCTAAATACTAACATCAGCATGTTAACATGCATAATTATGAGCTGTATGCGAAGGTTTATTTCTTATTCTTATCTTCTTATTTGTATTCATGTTTACTCATTGTTCAGACCTGGTATTAGCATGCGTCCTCAGTGATCCGATCCCAGGTGGACAGCTCAGGTGTGAACGCACTCAAGATGCATTGAGGACGCATTGAGATCGGATCGCTCCGACCACATTCAGAGGTGGTCTGGGCCACATATGGCCACATTCTTTTAGCAGTGTGTACGCGAATGTGTCCTGGGCCACATTAAGGACTCAACTGACGCCCAGCTGGAATCCACGGGGTCACTGCGCTCATCATGTGAATAGACAGGAAGACGTGAGCACGGGTCTGCCTCACAGCATGGAAACGGCCTCTGTGCTCTTCAATATTCTATTCTATCGTATTTTATTAAAATATATCTTATTTATAGGCTTCATATCTCCAGACTACCAGACTAGGCATGTAAAATGCATTATTATCATATTATCAATTCACCCAAATTCGCAAATATGTAGGATATTACTATTGACATTCATGTAATATTACAATGTCTGCTGTATTAGCCGTGTGTTAACTATGTGTTTATTTGCATATAGAGCGGGGAAGTGATCACAAGTGGTCACTGGAGACGCATGTGGAGACGCATTCTAATGCCAGGTGTGAACAGACGTACTTAAGCTGTCCACTTGCGTTGGGATCTCTCAGGACGCATGTTAATGAAAGGTCTGAAGAGGTCCTTAAGCGCCAATTTCATCTCAGTTTCTTTTTTGTGTTTCTTGGTGCCTAGGATTTTTTGTACTTTTTTACACGGCTACCTTAATGTACAGTATTTCCGAGTTAAAATAAAGGTTGAACGAATAATTACCATATTCATATCTTAGTTTATACCCAAAGACTGGGTCAGGACCCACAGGTGGGTCGCAGGAGATTTTATTAGGGTCTACAAATACATTAGCAGAATCTCTTCCATAGACTTTTATTTAACATTTATATCTGCAGTTCACATTTGAGCCACATGAGGGAGACTGAATGGGATAATTGTAGCCTATTTATAACAATGAATTTAATATTAAAGGCTAGCATACATTCAGTTTGTTTTACTGATGAGAGGGAAAAAAAACGACAGCCTGGTAACTCTGCCTAAATGCATTTATTTGGTCTCATTTTTAAGGTTTTTAACGTGTATTTGTTTTCAATAATGCATAAAAACAAAGCCGTGATTTATCAAACGTGTCTCTTCGAAATGGCTGGTATACCTGTTCAAGGTAATAAAAGGTGATGTGGAAAAGGCAGTTAAAATGGTCAAGAACGTTCATTTATGCACAAATTGTCTCTAGGGCTGTGTGTTGGCAAGAATCTGGCGATGCGATACGTATCATGATACAGGGGTTACCATTCACTATTGCGATACAGTAAGCAAGGCGATATATTGCGATTTTTTAAAAACTCTAATTTATGAATACTGTCATAGTATAAAGAACACACCACCATATGAATAAAATCTGAGATAAAAAAAATACTTTTTTTATGCAATCAGAACGGTGGGATCTGCATTTGCATTTATCACAGTCCCTGTAAAATCCAACATCACAGCACATAGCATAGATGTCATTCGTTTTGCAGGTTATTGGTCATAAACAAAAGTATTGGACAAGTTCAAAGTTTGATATGGTCCTGATGCTGAGTGCAAAGTTACTGGATCACGAAAGTAATTCTACGACATCATGAAGGGGAGCTGCATATCATCGCAATCCACTCAAACCATAATTGTTGAGACATTTCAGTCAAAACCACAAACATCAAACTAATTTAGACCAAAATAGTGGAGCGACATTAGCATCCCTAGAGACACGGCACTAGTGTAACTAAAAACAAAGCTGACAGTTTAAATGAACTAAATGACATCAATAAATGGAGCTGTCCTATTCGATTTAATTGCTTTGTATTTTCCCAAGTTTATTAAGGTCAGAATGAACCAATTAACAGGGAAATATCTGGCAAAAAACATGATCAACACCTCTCCCACTCCCACATGGAATGGCAGTACTCACATAATGTAAGTCATACTGTAGTATAGAGTGTGAAGAGTGCTACCTTGGGGTCATTGGGTGCAACCTGTTTGGATGAGAGAGTCTGCTGTCAGGGTTGAATCTGGTTTGGTTCTGGCTCTGGCCTGGCTTCTCCTGGAGGACATCTGTAATATATTAATAATGTCTTTACTTTCAACAAATCTGAGCACATATGATCTTCTCAAAAATACTGCCACTAAGCTTAATCATTAATTATCAAAGCTGTTTTTAGTCCCCTGAAAAAAAAAATGACATTTTAGATACACATGGTTTTCAGTGAAGAGCGACGTGCTCATTAATCCTAAAAGCAGTGAATTAGCATGATTAGCTGATATTAGCTGTCTTTAATCAAGCGTTGTGGTTAATTCACTTTCAAACAACTCTGAAAGGACTTTGGGAATTCAGAGTTGAGCAAACCTTACTGACTTTCAAATTTAGGACGACTAAGTGTCTAGAATGAAACTATCGCGAGAGTTTGAACGCTGAAGTACAGCCGTCGAGGTCATGGTTGTATTAAAGTGGCAGTAGTCAGTATATTTTTGGCATCATTGGGCAAAAATCCCTTATAACCTTTCAGCATATTGTAATTCAAGTGTTCTGAGAGATAACTAGACTTCTGCTCCTCCTCATGGCTCTGTTTTCAGGCTTTAGAACATCTAGCCCGTGACGGGAGACTTTAACCAATCACAGGTCAGTTCAGAGAGAGCGTTCCTATTGGCTGTGCTCCGGTCACGTGACCAGAACTTGGCGTTCCTTCAACAGATTTCACAATGGTGGCGCTGTCACAAACTTTCTCATTTTACAGCTAAACCGTGCACTACAAGATGATTCTGAAAACATTTGAGGAGAGAAATAGACATTAACGTAACAGAATATTGATTTATATTTGATCAGTGCTGCCTAGTTTGACCGTTTGGTCGGAGTACGCGAGTGATTAACAGCCGGCTCTCATAGACGGCAGCTGGACAGCAGACCTCAGATCAGCTCTTACTGCTTGTTTTCTTCCGGTAAGTGAAATCTTGCAGATGCCGTTAGGAGCACCGGAGGACACAGAGGGACATGTTTTTTTTCAGGTTACCTGTTTCATGTACTACCGTCAGGATATTGCGACCGTTTTATAAAAAAACTTTTTTTAATCATATTTGCTTGCCTACTTCAGCTTTAACTCAAGGCCTATGGAAAGGAGGCTGGGTCACGCGTCATATCCTCGGGGGTACAACACATGCGCAGTAAAACCTGGCCTGCACTCGTTGCAATTGAGCCAATCGCAACGCACAACCGCAGCTTCAGTTACACTGCGCATGTGTTATACATATTTCAGATTAAAAGCCTTGTGTTAACAATTTAAGGAATTCTGCCTACAGAAAAAAACGCTTGAGGGCTTTTATTTCGAAATGAAAGTAGGATGTGTTGATTTAAACCCCACACTTTATCAATTCATAGAGCTCTTCAAGTCACTGCATGTTCCACAGCACTGGCTGCTCATATTTCAGAATAAAATCCTGCTGTAACAGGTCAGGAAGTTGTTGAGGTGGGGCATCGCTAGCTGTTATCTAGCTTTGATGCTACACTTGTTTTTGCATCTTGGGATCAAATTGACACAATATGTGAATCAAATTCACCCTAAAACACTCCCGACACAGTTCACCAGTCTTAGTACAAGGATTCATTTAAATGCTTGGTTCTGTTATATTATTCAAATGTAGATAAAAGTATATTTTCAGCTGCAAAACAAGTAATTACAACATTTGACTGTAAAATAATGCTCTAAGCATCACTAATTGATGATGTCTAATTGTACTTTAAACTCAGCCAGCGGCAGGCCTTTTGTCTCCATTACACACGTCATTTGAACCGTAGGAAAGAGAAGAGTCCCATATTAAAAGCCTCAAATAGTGTCTTTTACTCTGAAATCTTGATTTCCGACAAACCGTACCTGCAGTGCAATTTGAACATTTATCTCAGGCTGCGTTCAAATGCAAAAAATAATTGCATAGCATTGAATTATTTAGGGACATTACTGCTTATTAGTTAACTGCTGGCATAAAACCCATTCATTGGGATTTCCACCGAGCACAGGAATTCAACTGGTGTGCCGAAATGTCTCTATTGCATGAGGAAGTGTCCTTTCATCCAGCACAAAAAGGTATTTCACAGCTCAGCTGTATATGCACATACTCAATTACGCCTCCTGTAGCTCTGAGCTTTATAATGAAAGAGCCCCTGAATCACAGCACAGGGCGATAAAGTGACCGGCGTACGTGACTTCTTCCGAGATTTCCGTCCTAATGTATTTATCTGTGTCTGCACTGAATATCAAAAGGCCTCATCACGCCTCGTGCGTCTCTCTTTTGAGGCACTGCATCACTTTGAAAGAGTTACAACCTGAAGTAATTTAGGCCTATTCCCTTGGAAAATCCTCCCGGTGTGTCCTTGAACGCTGAGCCTGCAGTGCGAACAGCCATAAAGCTCTCATTTGTCATCTGGATTGTGTCTCAGTTCCCTCCAGCGCTCGCCAAAGAAAGAGACAGCGTGAGGACTGTTTTATCGCTTGATGTTTAGTTGCTTTTAATAGGAAAAATAGAGGTGGAGCGGCTTTATTCCTCAGCTATTTATGCTTCCACTTCTGCTCCCTGTTGTTAGAGCGCCTGTACGAGCTGCTCCCAAAGCCAATTTAAGAAGCTCCGGCGGGTGACATGACCTCATCTTGAATTTATAAAACATAAGTCAGCAAGTTCTTGAAGATATTAAGAAATCCCTGCCCAGTCGCTCCTCTTTGTGCCAGTTAATAGGGTTATATTGAGTTTGACAGATGTGAATGCAGGAGGAGTCGTGTTATGGCACATTCAGCTGTAGCTCCAAATGAATGAGGACGTGTGCTTGTAATGGCTTTCATAGAAATGCTAAGTGGTGCTTCTTTGCTGATAGAAATGCTTATGATAGAAGATGTACTGAGGGGGGGAAATGTCCCTCAGTCCTGCAGCTATACAGGAATCTGCTGAAAAGTCAAACGCACCAAAAACGAGGCACGCTTCCAAGTGTGCGTTCACCTTTTCAACTCAAGTCTTGATGGAGCTGTTCTGCTCTCAGCATTTCAATATTTGCATCCAGTTTTCATCGTGCAGCTTTACCTTTTCCTTCATTCTGATGACGTTTCAATTCCTCTTCAGGCTAACATTACAGTTTCAAGTAAATTAGACTTCACCAGAACTCAAACTTAAAGGTGCAGTGTGTACAATTTGGCGGCATCTAGTGTTGCGGTTGCAGATTGCAACCGACTGAGTATCCCTCCGCCCACTCCTCCCTTTACAAGACGGGTGGTAACGTGAGCCGTGGTGACGCCGTTCGCCTCGCCAGTTACCATACCTATAACACTACTTTAGGAGCAGTGGAAGTCAGACGGTTTCTCTGCGGCTCATGTCACCGCACTTTTACAAGCGTGTTGGAGAACTACGGTGGCCTTCAGGTAACGTGAAAGGCTCTCTCTAGAGCCAGGGTTTGGTTTGTCCTTTCTGGGCTACTGTAGAAACATGGCGGACTCCGAGACGAGGACCCGCTACCTATAGAGAGGCGAAGTCCCGCCCCTTCCGGTGGACCACAATGGGACCTTGTTTCGGAAAAAATACGAACGGTAGTCAACGGCGAGAGACTATAATATCTACAAATATTTTACGTAGATATTAACGGCTCATTCTAAGCTAACGAAAACACAACAATTCTTAGTTTCAGGTGATTCTACACTAACGAAAACATTAATATTATACTCCATTTCTGCTAATAGATCCACCTAAATGCTACACACTGTTCCTTTAAATTGCATACAAGTAGAATGATATCATCTCTTTGGTTTATCTGATGATTTTAGGAGTGTATATAAGGTCAAAGTGACTTGTTAAAGTGGATATTTGAGCAAGGATTGAAGCAGAACGGTGAGTGAAATCTCATGATCCTCCATCTTAAAAGTGCCCTGTGGAGGATTTGACGAGCAGCGCCGCCTATAAGAGCCGTGTTTTTCTTAGCGAGACCACAAAAACTCCAAGAAATGCTCCTGCTTTGCATCACTGCTGGGCGTGGTCACACAAGTGCAACAGAGGTGACATTTAAAAAAAAAAAAAAAAAAGGTGCAACGCCGCCTCCAATTCACGCTGCTTCCCTCTCCTGTCAAATCAGAGGAGCGTCACCCTCTGCTGGGAGAGTCTGAAATCAAGCAGATTAAAGAAGCAGAGGGTTTGTACCTGCCAAAAAGCTCCCTGCATGCTGGATTTGCCCGTGACGCTAAGAGTTTGGGGACGCTCCGCTTCCTCGTTAATTTGTGCGTGCTAGAGAGGAGGTATTTTAAGTGCATGCTGAGAAAACTTCAACAATGGCGGGGAGATTTCTTCACACACTTCCCAAAACTTCTCGTTGGGATTAAGGTGCTGTCAGCGTACAGTATCATGGGAGTCTCTGCAAACGGAGAGATTAGGGGAGAAATATTACCTGAAGGCTTACTGCGCTATCTTTTCACGTGGCGTGTGACTCCCCAGCGGCGTTCAATACACTCGTGTGTGGTCCGACGCTTTTGTTTGTCTCACTTCCTGTGTGTATCACCTGTCTATACCACGTGAGAGACTTTTTCTTCTCTTTCGCAGGCCAATATCGCTCCCTTCTGCATCGCTTCATCCAAATGAGACGGAGTGTTTGATGTGCAGACTTCCTTTGAGCCCCCGTGGGAGACGGAGTTGAAGTTTGTTCCCCTTGTTAACAGAGGCCCTCGCAGCCAGGATCCAACAGGCGGCCCGCTGCTTCACTCCCTCCCCTCTCGTGGGAGGGAAGACGTCTGAGAAAACGTTATCTGCTGACTTCAAATGAGCGCTGAAGAGGGGGCAGCTTTGTTAAGGAACACTGTGGCTGCTCCATGCTATTCAGAATTGTTTTAATTCCTCCCTTTGAGCGGGGCTCCTCAGTCTCTCTGGTTTTTATCATTAAAGCACTGTTTCGAGGAAGGGGAGGCCAGATTTAGATGCAACAGTTAAAAACGGGAGTAATGGAGGTTTAGGAACGACCTTGATGAAAATAGCACCCTGACCTCCGGAAAAATGAGCCCTCCCGACTTCAACGGAGATGAAAATTAAAAGCTATTAAAGTTGTGTCTTTGTGGAGAAAGTCCTTTTATCTAACCCGTTACACTGCAGAGGATTAGAATGAAATGTTCACCCAGTATCAGTATCTACAACTGTATCTTTTCTTCCCATGGTGGTGACATTACATCAGAGTGAATTACATTTGATGTTTTGTTTCCTGCTCCTACTTGTCATTTTATATTTATTCAATCTCTCACTCGTAGCAGTAGACATGAAGAACATTTAACTAGTTATAAAACTGTTTCAATTTAATATTGATGCCTCTATATGACCTACATAAGTAGGGTAGGACTCCAACAGGGCCTCTCTCGCTGCTCCGCCTCGCTGCTCCGCCTCGCTGCTCCGCCTCGCTGCTCCGCCTCGCTGGGAGCCAACACCGACACCACGCTGCTGGAGGCCCAGGCCGTATTGCTGGGGCTGCTGGAGAGAAGGGAGGCACAGGAGAACCAGGACAAGGCGGGGCAGACTGTCAGACCCTGCTGCAGTAAAATGAGAGGTTTTCTAAAGGGAGTCTGGTGCTTGCCTACCGTTTTTATCCACAGGGGCCGCCAAAATCAACAGGGGGCGGCTGTAGCTCAGTGGGTTGAACTTTAACCACAACGTTGGCGGTTCGATCCCCGTTTCCTAGGGCTGACACATAGAGACAGACAACCATTCACGCTCACATTCACACCGACGGGCAATTAAGAGTCAGCAATTAACCTAACCTGCATGTCTTTGGACTGTGGGGGAAACCTGAGTAAACCGGGTAAAAAAAAAGAAAAGTAAAATCATTACCTTTGAGAGGAGCTAAAAACTACTAGTGTGATCCTTTCGCACACCCACATATGAAGCCGGAGTGAAAAAGGATTAAACAATGAACGTCGACGTCTCGCTCTCTTCTACCAGGACATGTTTATTTACAGCGGCAAATGACAGGAGTCACAAGTGTTCCACAGGTACGTACAGAGAGACATCAATAGTTCCCACCTCCTGCACAAAGCACACTCAGCAGGGACAGTCCAAGGGACACGGGGGAGCATGGGGACAGAGAGGACACATACTGTACACTGAGCTCAAACACACCTGTTTTACCCCCTACAGAAGAAAGGAGACAGAGGGGACGAGAGGAGGGGATAAGAAGGGAACTGGGGTGGGGGGGTATTTAGACTCATATTCAAATACAAAAGAACATGTACAAATCGTATAGCCTCCAGGCACTGTGCTCCCATATTTACAGTCATCGTAACAGGCAGCGGAACCACTCCATGGCAGGACCATCCATTTGACATATGCAGGTACAAGGGCTCGCCGGGAAAAAACAAAGCCAGCGCTATGAGGTCTGAGATAAAAACCAATGAGAGGGAATAGTGGCGAGGGGGCGGCGGCGGCTCGCAGTGCTGCAGCCTGGGAGAATTAATCACTGTCGAGAACTACATAATCAGGTTTTACCTATCAGAGCGCACTCCGAACAACTCAAAGAGGAACATTCATACTTGGCACGTGGTCATGGTAACTTATGACTTGGAGCTAAAAAAAAAAAAAAAGAAGTGCACTCAATAATACACTTCAATCTAATATAAATAGATAATAAAATGAACAAATAAATTATATATAAAAAAATAAAAATAAAAGCCAGATATTGACTCGTTAATTTGAAATTGGGAGACTCTTATTGTGAAAAATCTAAATGGGCAAACACACATTAAAACGTACACAAACTTGACTTACAGTACGTGCGGATACATTCAACAGACATACATGCAACCTGATTCATGTAGACACTCACTCATGCATGTATGCACACACGCACACACACACACAAAAACGCACACACACACACACACACACGGCATTAAAACCAGATTTCTGCACTTTTCTACTCCAGAGTTTACAGCATCAACCTGACATCTTGGTCGCACTAGGTAGTTATACTTGTCTCGTCTCTGTCCAGTGTTGTCGACTACAATCCTACAATCCTAACACTACATTTCCCAGAATTCACAGCACCACAATATTATTCTTCTGACACATTCAGTGGCGGAAAAAGCAGCGCGATCAAAAATTCATTTTGAAGGTCTGCACTGCTGCAGCGGCATTGGGCCACAAAGTGGGGAGGAAAAAAAAAAATGAAAAAAGAAGAGAGAAGGCACACTAATGCCGTAATTGCTGTCTCCATTGAAATACCGTGAAATAGCCTTAGGGCATGGATTTTCTTGAGGGGAAAGCAAATGACTAGAAAAAGCAATATTACACCATCACTGAACTTTGGACCAAAACAAAAAACAGCTTTTCATCTGAGGAGCGTTCACAAAAAAAGCCAAGCCTGTTGCATTTTGAAAAAAGACACATCCTTTAGGGTATATTTACATAAAAGCTCTGTAAAATATTCTTTTTTTTTCACCTATGTACAACACATGACAACATCGGAGAGAATAGAGACCGGGAAACAAAAGTTAAAAAAAAAAAAAAAAAGATGCATCTGAGGCAGGAATGAATAAAGAAATTAAAAAAAAATTAGTTCTCGTACCTTTTACTCGTTTGTTCCCATGCCTTGAGTCCTACTATTCAACAATTACAGGGCTTTTGAGCATAATTTTTTCATTACCAACAGATGAATAAAACATACATTGTTAGAGAATCAACAATATTCAGTGTCAATATAAAAGGCTTTTGCTCACAATGACATTTTTTTTTGTTTTCCTGCAACACAAATAGCCCTTCAGAAAGCATTTAATCATCAAATATCAACTCCAAATTCCTCTTAATTATAATAATAATAATAATAATTAATCACCAAGATACCATTTTTCATCCTTGACTTGTTCCCGCCTCTCATGAGACCCTGTCGTCGCATTTTCCTGAAGCAATGAAATCTCAGCTAGCTCAGTTAGCCCGATTAGCTCGGCTATTAAAGGAATAAAAAGGTCGCTGTAGTGTGTTGACACTCAGGCATGGAAACAGGCGATTGGGTTTAAATAATTGTGAGGGTCGGCCCATGCATTCGCAAGTCATAGTGGGTGCTGATGGCATCACTGTTTAACTACATGAATCGTTGGTTGGAAAACAAATTATGGACAGAAAAAAGTGGGACAAAAAACAAAATACAATCATTGATCAACAAGCCCATGATACATTTATCACTCAGGGTGTCTAAAAGGTTGACCCTTTCTCTCTATTTTCTCCCTAGTATTTGTATTTACACATGCCTGTCACTGGGGCATTGTTATAAACAGATATTTCACTCCACTATTTTCCAGTGTTGCCTGGGTTTTGGTCTCGTGATCCGAATGTTCTTTTGGCGGCGACCCCCCCCTTTTTACGCTTTGCTGACGTCGGACTTTGTGTGGATGCTGTTGTCACTGTGCACTTTGATTTCAATCGTATCCGGCTTGAGAGACTCTTTTCCATTTTCTTCCTTCAGCGGTAGCTTCCTGCGGTCGAAAAAAAAAGAAGAGAGAGAGAAAACACAGGAAGTGATTTGACACCGTGCCGGGTGATTAAAGGAAATTAAAAGCACACATAGAATTAATGTGAACAGGCACAGACTCGTGAAGTGACCACCTAGAGGATGTTTTTGTATGAAGCAGGCACATACAATAAACGCTAGCTGAATTAGAGCTGAATTACTACCATGAGAGTGTGTGGGCTTAATGGTCTTCTCCACACAATGTGTACCTCCTGCTTTAGAGCCCACCAGTAATCACCTTTTAGACCTTTATGGTGCATGAATGAGTTGCCCCCATTGGGATTAATAAAGCTGAATTTAATTGAAGTGAAAAGGCAGCAGGGATATTAAATAGAAAAGCCTCTAGAAACAGATTATTCATATTAATGCTTCGCTTGGACCTGGATGGTTGGACACCACGTCGATACGTAGACATTTGTTGGCTGTGCATGTCTAGTCATGACCAAACATGACTTGGCAGCCGTTTTGCTGGAGTCTCTGGGGAAAGACAGATCGGGGGGGGGAAGATTATGGTCTTGGTTAAATGCTGAAAAAGTCTAACTTTAAATGGCATTGTTTTTTGCTTCTTGTTCAAGCTTTCCAGTGGTGTTCCTTATGTATTCAAATCCCAATATTCAACATTTTGTTCAGAGTACGTATGTCTTAGCGCCAAAATGCTATTCTCCCACGTGATCTGACGTAGCTTTCTGCATGATGACGCTGCTACAAATACATACTGTACATATATCTATAGGCGGTCGGTCAAGAAGCAGACAGGTGTACCGGTACGGAAGCTGGCAGGCTGAAAGTCACGCAATAACACAAACAAACTAACCGATGGATGCAGCGGTAGACCAGCAACTCCTGTGTTCCACGAGGTCAAATGACTGTTTTTGTGAATGGAGTCTGGTGGCTTTGAAGAGAGTGATATAACTGCTTCAGTTCCCCATCGGAGAGGCCAGTCTAACGGCGAGGTAAAGCGGTCAAAGTATTCTAAATAATCTGTATTTATATAGCACCTTTCGAAACACAGTTACAAAGTGCTTTACAATAACAATAGAATACATTTAAAACACAAGGCTAACGATATGTACTAAAAGTCAATGACCATTCACAGAAACAGTCATTTTACCTCGCAGAACGTGGGAGTATACATACAACTCCAAACTTCAGTTATTTCCAAACTTAGCAAAGCTAACGTTGACTCAGCTAGTGCTAGAGTTCACATTATTCATAACCTTATTGATTACGTTGGTAACCTCCGTCACTGCTTTTTGTTAACGGCTGAGTGGGTGTTTCCATTTGAAAAACCCCGGAAAATAAAGTAGACGGAGTAGACCTTTAAACAAATGTCAAATCTTTTCCTAACGTTAGCAAAAGTATTTTTGCAGCCTAAATGTGAGGTGCAGGCCACCATCGATCCCAAGTTGCCCCAAGAGTCCCAGGATTACTGATCGAACTCCAGGTCTCCTTGCAGAATATAAGGGAGCTACTGTATTTAAAGTTTAAAGGGGCCTTCCACCTATTTCACGTTTAAACATCCATTTACAAGTCATGAGGAGTACTACTTAGCCTGTAAAAACTGTAGTATAATGACTTCTATGACAAAGACTGCGTTTTAAACCAGTGGCGTAGAGTTTGAAAGACAACTACCAGGCATGAAAATATGCTACTGAGCTGCATTATGGGAGATGTAGGATCCAGCGTTTTTGGAGCTTGACCGGTACTAAAAGTCAGGATATCACTGCATCTGCTTCTTCTATTTCCACTATTTCATTTGTAAATTTGTCCCTCAACTCTATGGAAGTGCAGTATTAAATCACCAACGTACGCCTTAATGGGAACAAAACGGATTTGACAAACACTTTTATTAGTATAGAAATGAAAATTTCTAAGAGGGTTTATTAGAAGTGAGCTGCACTATGGATCTAAAATATCAGATTTGATTTGATTATTACCAGAGAATCTCACCATTTGATCAGTCCTGGTTGCTCACTGTTCTCTCAGCTAATTGTTGTTTCCTTTTCAGTGCCGCGCTCTCATTTCTCTGCCTGCGCCGACCTGAATTACATCCCCTCAGAGCTGGCACATCTCCCATTTGCATTTGATTCATTTCAAGGAGAAATATACATTGATGTGTTATTAAGCACGAGTCATTTGATTGGCTCAGGCTTGTTCCTCTCATCTGGTGTGGAGTAATGCAGCAGGAGGACATCACAGCTTCATCTTTATGATAATGTGGCCACGAGATGAAAATCTAACCAGGATGTGTTCCCAGTGAGATGATGTATGAGAGCTTTTATCTGCATTCAGCACAAAAAACTACTTTATCCTTATGCTGTTAATACGGAGACTGAATAGAATAATACAGTGACATACAGTGCAATTTATAATACAGCTTGCTTTGTTTTAATGACCCCCATTTATATTTAAATTTGACTTACACTTATACTGTGTTTGGACATTTAAAAAGGCCAGTGGATATTTTTAAAAAGCTGTACAAATTAAAGCTGTGTAATGGCAAGAATCTGACATATACGATACGTATCACGATACAGGGGTTACGATTCAATATATCCCGATGCATTGCGATACTGTAACCAAGGCGATATATTGCGATTTTTTAAATCAAATTTTAAGAAAACTGTCATAAATAGCACACCACCATATACATAAAATCGGAGTAAAAAAGTTATTTGCATGTTGACTATTAAATAAAAATCTACAGTGTTTTTGAGAATCGTTACAGTATCACAAATTATATCGCGATATTTGATATTTTCTCACATCCCTAATATAAATCCTGCTTGTTTGCATGCTTTATCCCATCGCAAAGAGTCCATTTTATTTGCTGTAGCCATTAAAATACTAAAGCCTAACCAAAAAAAAACACTTGGCAAACCAACAGGGACACACATGAACCGTGCACGGACCCGCGTGGAACCAACAGTTGTCTATATTTTGTCGTTTCATTTTGGAAATAAAGCCCTGTGCTGAATTTCCAGCAAAGGAGGTCTCAAGGCAATTTGTCCCTCAGCAGAAGCTTGCTCCTACGCCTACACAACAAAAGACACACACAACAATGAACACAGAAAGTGCAATATATGAGGAAAATATTGAGTTGCAGACCCCTTTTTGCACATCAAAGCATCAAAATCCTTACTTGTACGGCGCATCTTTTGGGATTGGTATAGATTTAATAAGGGGATCAATAAGGAACTGGGGCTTTTACCTGGATTCACTTCATCACTCTCACCCTCATATTCAGCATGTGTTTTACAGATTTGGAACAAGGGATTGGTTAACAAGCAGGGAAAGCAGATGTAGTCTTAAGATGATCTCTATCAGGCTACCAGCAGGCCAGTATTAGCACACTTTAGCTTCTCATTTCCTGAGTTCACATTGTTCTGCTTCATATTTTGTCATATTTCCAACTCCTGTTAAGCATTCAGGACTTGTTCATCACCTTGCGCAAGAAGCATAAACCATCCACCCATCGACGCCGTTTGACTCGAGGTTCTGCTCTATCCCCTCTCGTAGCCATAAAACTGAAAATAATTTGCATTTTCAAAGTTTCGGGTGCTCTGACTGAGAACAAACTCCAAATATTTAACTGGGTAGCTGAATATATGAGAGCAAATGTCTTTGGATGATTCATATATTGGGTTAAAACTTCCCTCATTTCGGGTTTCACTCTAGAAATTAAATTTTATTGACCTTTGATCAAATATTAGATAAGAATCAGTTGCACATAACTCAGCGGTTTTCAAAGTGAGTGGAGTACCCCCTTAGTGGAGCCGATCCCAGGTGACATTAAGTGAAGGCGGGGTACACCCTGGACAGGTCACCAGACTATCACAGGGCTGACACATAGAGACAGACAACCATTCACGCTCACATTCACACCTACGGGCAATTTAGAGTCAACAATTAACCTGCATGTCTTTGGACTGTGGGAGGAAACCGGAGCACCCGGAGAAAACCCACGCTAACACGGGGAGAACATGCAAACTCCACACAGAAGGGACCCAAGCCAGTTTTGAACCTGCAACCCTCTCGCTTTGAGGCGACAGTGCTAACCACTGCAACGCCATGCAGCTGTTGGTATTTAGCCTTTCAAAAACATTTTCACTGCCGTCAAAAACTCTTTACTCTTCCGCACCCATCCGTATTAACGGGACGGTCTAGCAGCGAACTAACAGCACCATAAATTAAATTTATATAACCACAATAATCCAATAGATCCAACAAATTAAGAAGGCGTTTAGAAACATTAGATCCCAGTCACGTCCATAAAAAAAGTGGCTTGATAAAGTTTAAGTAGAAGTATGTGAAAATGTTTCTTCCTCCAAAGGAGGGAATAACAGAAAAAGTTTGAGAACCACTGACATAACTGATGTGATGGAGCTTCATTCTTTTAATAAAGCATTTATATCTCAATTATTTCTCTATTTAAAGACCTAAGTTCATCCAATGATTTCACGATATTGGTTTTTTTATTACATAAAAGTGAATAGTCAGTTTTAAAAGGCACAAAATCAACCCTAAATAGTCATACTAGATGGTTAGCAACCTCAAGGGAGTTTTTCAGTGAGATCATGAATGTCAAACAGTAGCCCTGCGTGATACTGTACCTAATAAGCCCAAATATTGCAGTTGGCCAGTGGGGGTTCCCCTTTGGTTGATTGGTGGACGTTAAAGTTCCTGCACAGTGGAGCCAATTTCATGTCCCATTAGCTCCATGCAAACCCAGATTGGACTTAGGTTTTCTCAACATATGGGAAGGCCTTGCCTGCTTGATGTTTCCTCTCTCTTGAGTGCCAAATCAAGGGAACCACAAATGCATTGACTGAACCAACATATCAATACAGATTTGTCATTAAAAAGTTGATGCACTAGGGAAGTAACTGCTGTGGCATCAATAACCGGAATACAACGCACTCTTTACTTCCGTGCCCACTATGTGATATGTCACTCTACATTTCCATTTAATCAAATGTAACACTTCATACCGACTGTTTTTTTACACTCTGGTGTGTTGACTGAAGTGTTATCCCCACAGGCAGCTGTTGAAATCACACACATCTCCCACATCTTGATAACTTATTAACTGTATCTACAATAATTGATCAAGGTTACAGAGCTATGCAGGGTGAAGGAAATTAAATCATTGAATCGTAGGGGGTACCAATTATCTTCATTATTTATCGGTGGGGCTACTGAATTTATAGTAAATACATGAATACGTGCGGCGTTTGAAAGTGATTTCAAGTACTATATCTCTACTATGAACACATCTGCTGATTAAAAAACAGCTCACATCCCGACAAACACAACAGAGGCTGCAAGAAACGCCATCAAAAAGTGACATCTTTAGTGAGGGAGGTTTGGTTGTGGGATTTTGGTGGGGGATACTTTTGTTAAAGCTGGGCATTGGGTCCTCTGGCTGCCGGCCTGCTAACAACGCTAACAACACAGCCAAGATTGGGGAGCACCAGGGGAGCAACTGTAGCAAAATCTCAAATGAAAGCACTCATTTTCATTAGTTTCTGGCTCTTCTTGACGAGGGCGTTTGATGATTAAATAATGCATTCTTATCATGCTGCGGCAAATCGGGGCCGCTGTTGGACCGGATCAACTGGAGAAAAGAAGAAACCGTCGAATAAGGCAGATCAGAGTGAATTTTATACGTCAAACATCTGGAAATGTATTTTCTTTGGCTACTGTAATGCCCACATGGTACGTTTGTGTCGCCTTTGAAACGCAACAATTAATAATTCCTGTATGCTTCTCATAAAGCCAACATGAAAACAATTTTTTTGATTTCGGATGTTCCTCTGGCAGTCTGTCACCCCTGCTGTATGTTCAGCTCTTTGGCAGCACAGCTGGTTGTGAGGACTTAAGCCCCGTTTCCAACAAGAAGTTCCTGGTGATTTTAGTCCCAGGATTTCTTTTTAAGGAACTAAAAGGTTACTTCAGCCCATTGTTGTCTGTGTTTCCATAGCGGAAAGTTCCTGTACCCTCTGACTAGGGCATTATTTGGGGGGGGTAAAAAGTCCCCAAAAAATGTCCCCGGAACTTAATTTAGTTTCCACGGCAGAAAGTTCCTGTACTTTAAGAAAGTACTACCCCCTCGACCAGGGCCTTAATTTAGACCCTGGTCCCTGTGGTGGAAACGCAATGAGTTCATCAAAAGGTTCCTAGTTCTGGGGGTCGAAAAGGGGCTTTAGACACCATGATGCAGGTTGCACTTGGCGTGGCTCGAACAGACAGACACTGATGCTAACGGGTAATGTGAATTCCCAGTTGCACCAAAAGAGTCAAAAGACTCCATGTCTGACAAGTTTGTTTTTTACACAAATGTCTCGCTTTGTTCGTATAGTTTTAACACTATCATAAACCTGTGATAACTAATTTGGGTCAAAGTCAAAGGTAATCAGGATGTGGATTTGCCCTCAAATGCTGAGGGAAATACTGTACTCACTTTTTTGCAAGAGTTGCACACACACACACACACTCCTTCAGAAGTTCCATTTTGGGACACAAAGCAAACAGAAATGCTACAAGCCTCTTTGATAATGCTCCAAGAACCAGCAGCTGCGTGCACCTCATGTTGGGCCGGGGCGATATCAGAGTGTGAATGCAGATGCGTGTTTGCAATATGTAAGCTTCTAAGTGACACCAAAGCACAGCGGGAGCGACTTGTTCTTCTTTCTGCCGACGTTAATTATAAGCACAAGGCCGTCTACGACAGGCCATAAAGGCTGACAAGAATCCCCGCTTTTCACAGAGATAAATTAGGTGGCCCGGGGTATGAACCACACTACGTCGCAGGGGTCTCTGTTTACACTAAATCTTTACATTTACATACATTTTTTTCATTTCAGCAAGCACATTTTATCATAGCTGAAATCCAGGATCATAGAGTGAGCTTAGAAGTGGATGTTTTACTCAAGGACATTTTGACAGAGCTGCTGTTCACACGGGGATTATAGCGACCTTGTTACCTGGCCTGTTAAAGAAATCAGCTAGAGTGCATCATTGTGTGGGAATAATGTAAGGAAACTCATCTTCAAGGCCAAACAGATCTATGTCTTTTTACAAAATCAGGTGTGCTCCCTCCAAAGCCTTTTAGCTTCTCCAGACATCCAGCTTTGTGTTTGCTCTGGAGTTAAGATGGAGTACTGCGAAATCACACTTAATTAAATGTCAGACGTCTTGAGTCTGCCACTCCAGAATTTGAAAGTTAAGAGCTCTCTACATATCAATAACACAAACTCTCTTGTCTCCTAAAAACTTAATAAAGAGTCTCTTTACCCCTATATTGATGTGTATTTTTTACTAGCATGACAAAGAGGGGAAAATGCTCTTGCTTGCATCATAAAATGCAATGTAGCACAAAGCAGTAATTACAGTAGGGCATCTAATCGTGGATGACTGACCAAAGTAGTTACAATCCATCAATTTTAATTAATTCACTGTTACCTTAACTTCATTTTCTGCAACACAACACCCCAAAACTAAATGTTTAATGCATGAGAACTATCCTCATCTTGCATCATTTCCTCTCATGCTACTGTAATATACAGTATAAAGGGAACTAAAAAAAAAATCATCTAAAGGTTTCATTCCACAAATTAATGAATAGATAATTATCAAAAGAATAGCTTTATAACACAGACGGGTTGTCTGACTGGAGCACGTCATAGTCCTGTATATCTACCGGACATTATAGCTTATTATTATTAGTAACATTATTAGTAACATTTCGTAGTAAGATACATAGTAACATACGCAGTAACATTTCGTAGTAAGATACGTAGTAACATACGTAGTAAGATATTGAGTAACATACGTCGTAACATTTCGTGGTAACATACGTAATAACATTACGTATTAATATACGGAGCCAGATACGTAGTAACATTTCATAGTAAGATACGTAGTAACATTTCGTAGTAACATACGTAATAACATTTCGTAGTAACATACGGAGTAAGATACGTTTGAACATACGTAGTAAGATATTGAGTAACATACGTAGTAACATTTTGTAGTAACATACATAGTAACATACGCAGTAACATTTTGTAGTAACATATGTAGTAAGGCAGGGAGTAACATAAGTAGTAACATTTCGTGGTAACATACGTAATAACATTACGTATTAATATACGGAGCCAGATACGTAGTAACATTTCGTAGTAACATACGTAATAACATTTCGTAGTAACATACGGAGTAAGATACATAGCAACATACGTAGTAACATTTTGTAGTAACATACGGAGTAAGATACGTTTGAACATACGTAGTAAGATATTGAGTAACATACGTAGTAACATTTCGTAGTAAGATATGTAGTAAGATCCGTAATAATATTTTGTAGTAACATTTCGTAGCAAGATATGTAGTAATATTTCGTAGTACCATATGCAGTAACATTTGTAGTAATTGATATAATAAATCTATTTTTAGTGTCCGCTCACCCAGACCAATCAAATTACATCCCCTGCATTAGCTGGTCTGAACCAAAGATTCAACCTCCCTGGAAACACTAATGTAGGGGGCGCTATCACTGCAGAAAAACAAATATAACTGAAATTTAATTTCTGTTTTTGGTCATTACAACTCTGACCAAATACGTGCACAAGCCAAAACAAACAACACAGATACTGTATATACATGCTGATTTCTCAGCAAAAAACTTCTCAAAGTTAAAGCTTCCAGATTGTGACACTAATGGGGGCTGAAGTCTTTTCAGACAGCCTGGGAGGCAGTTGTGGTTGAGTAAATAGCTGTTTACACACTGAGCTGCTTTCTTTCTTTTACAATATTTGTTTCATACCACACATTGTTAGTGGACACAAAGTGATCCAGCTCTGTATAAGCTGACAAATGTAAAAATAAAATGATCATAAAGCAACTCAGAGTATGTATTTTTGTTCAGTGTTTGGCACTGTTGTAGAAATGTTTTTTATCTTTCTATCGCTGCAGGATACAGGAGCCTCAACTATAATCTCGCATTCTGATTCATATTTCCTGCCGTGAGTCATCAGAGTATGAAGACACTCAAAAGTCAGTGAGCCTCTCTTCTAACCACTGAAATCTGAGTAAACAGAAAACTGTTCCCTGACGTCATTGTCCCATATTATTGTATCATATTGTGTCAATTTATGGACATATTTGATTCGTTTTAGGTATATGTTTGGGCTCGATTAAAAATTTAATTTGCAGAAAAAATAAAGTGACACTTTATTCAACATTAACTTTTTGGCATATCAGCAAAGAACTATTCCAATAATTTGCAAATTTAGTTCTGTATTTAAGTCTACACTGAATTTCTGTAGGACGCTGGCCCTCAGGTGCTCGCTGGGAGGCGAGTGAAGGCGCGCAAATCTATTTCTGGATCACTGACTGACAGGATAGGACTGGATTTGCCGCTGTGACTATCACCAGCAGTGGATATGGAGAAAAATGCCGCGAGACAATGCTGAAAACAGTGGGTGCAGAGACAGTAAGACTTCCAAAGACTTCCATCCATCCATCCATCCATTATTTGTAACTCCCATTTGGGGTGGGGGGTGGGAGGTTGGGGAGATGCAGGGGGGCTGGAGCCGATCCCAGCTGACATTGGTCGCCAGACTATCACAGGGCTGACACATAGAGACAGACAACCATTCACGCTCACATTCACACCTACGGGACATTTAGAGTCAACAATGAACCTAACCTGCATGTCTTTGGACTGTGGGGGGAAACCGGAGCACCCGGAGAAAACCCACGCTAACATGGGGAGAACATGCAATCTCCCCAAGCTCCTTGCATAAAAATGTGGACAAATTCACAGCAAAAACATAGAAAGTCATGCCCACTTCAAGGTGTAGGTGATACAGGGATATTAAACAGCAGACATGGAGTCAGATATAACTGTGCGCTGCCTCTGTTAACCTGTCTAGAATCAAGATGTGCCAGTCTTTTTCATCTGCCCACTGGGCCCACAGACTTCACATCACACAGTCAAGAACTTACACTTAACGCTCGGAAACTGGAAGTGAGGTTTGACTTTTGAAGTCAATGGGGCCACTGCGAACACCTTTCAACTTTTCCTGAAGCAATTACAAAGCCCAGCGTGGCCCGACTGATGTTGGCGCATTTCGACAGATTCATAATAGAAAGACACCCCTCACATCCTAACATCATCTGTCGGTCCGCTGGCCCAGCTCTGCCTCAAAGTTAAAACAGCACTGCTGAGAGGGCACTTGGCCGCTGGCCGCTCCCTGCTAAGCTTCAGCACCACGTCGAGGTGAGAAAACGGGCGGCGAAGACCGTACATGACCCCGACGACCCAGAAACCAGCGTCTTAAAAGTTTGTCAGAGCTGCACCTATCACCTCCAGATTTCAAGCCCACACACTCCTCAGCTCACATCCCCTAAACACAAACAATCTGTGCCACTTATCTCCCTCCTAATTTAAAGTTAACTTCATGCTATTTATCACTGTGTACACTCTTATCAATATCATTGATATTGCTGCGCAGGGTTTCTTTACAACTTAGTACCAATCAGCATCCTCAGACACGCGCTATTGACATCTAGCAAACTCAGTAGGAGTGTCTGAGCTTCATATTACCTCAAGCATCGTCTCATTATACTCACTACAGCTCAGTGGTATAACTCTCCACACTAGCTAAAAAGAAATATGTAATATTTATACAACCAGGGTCTTGATTTTGCAGTTATGTCCATCATTCCTCTCACTTATGAAACCAATTTCTCTGGAGTTGCAACAGCGTTACAAACACAAGTCTTCACACAACCAGTTTTAACGAGTAATTGGACATCTGGCTACGTGTCGACTTCGTTGTTGCAATTGATTGTGCCTGAAATGTGCATAATCACTTGTAATCCCTCATTGCACTGAAAAACTGTACGCACACACCGCTATGACACATCAAAGATGATCCAGGAAGTAAGCAATGTGGCGGTGGTCCCAGAACTCGACAATTAAAGGGGCACTCCACTGACTTCACACGTTAAAGGGATAGTTTGGATTTTTTTTAAGTGGGGTTGTATGAGGTACTTATCCATAGTCAGTAGTAGATGGCGGTCGGCATGCATTTGTTTTGGAGAAACAGACAGTACAAGCTCGGAAGCAAAGCAATGTGCTGATGTGGACTTTGGTGTTATAAAGGGTTAGTTCGGATTAACCAAAGTCACACAATAACACACACTAACTAACCAATCGAGGCAGCGGTAGACCAGCAACTCCAGTGTTCTGCGAGGTAAAATTACTGATTTTGTCAATGGAGTCTGGTGTCTTTGAAGAGAGCACAGATTAACAGTGATATTGATATTTTTAGGTGTCTAAAATCTGTTTTGCTGCCGCCCCCGTCCACAGCAGTACGTTGCTTTGCTCCTGTGCTGCTACTCCAGTCTGCTTCTCCAAACTGGGGGCATGCCGACCATCATCTACTGTAGCTAATACACTGACTATGGATAGGTAGCTCATACAACCCCACTTCAAAACACCCGAATTCTCACTTTAAGTTCAGTTGACTAAGTTTACTCGATAATCCGAAATATGTCATCAGGGTTATCTCTGCATGGGCTAAGACACTACAAATGTATAACAGAGATTTACAAACTGTGGTTGTATGATTTTAAAGATGTGGGCATTTAGCTGTCAGAGGGGTCCTAACAAAAACACTATTGAGTTGCATTATGGGTAATGTAGGATGTAGCGTTTGTAGTGCCCTTGCTAGATAAAAGGTTGGATATCTCGGCCTCTGCAGCACTGATCAGGACCATTGTTGTTTACATTTGACTCTTGTTAGTCTGTTAACTTTATTTAAGTGCCATACTACATTTGTGGAATATCTCTTTAATGTTTGTATTTGATTTATTTATGTTTTTATCTTGTATAATGTGTTTCTTTTGCGCTTTGTCTCAATGCTTTTATGTAAAGTGCTTTGAATTGCCTTGTTGCTTAAAGCCATCCATCCATCCATCCAACCATTATCTGTAACCGCTTATCCTGACACATAGAGACAGACAACAATTCACGCTCACATTCAATTTAGAGTCAACAATTAACCTAACCAACATGTCTTTGGACTGTGAGGGGGAAACCGGAGCACCCGGAGAAAACCCACGCTAACACGGGGAGAACATGCAAACTCCACACAGAAGGGCTGTATAAATAGACTTAACATGGTAAACACAACGTTATTACAAAAATACTCAACCAGATGCACCGTGAACTCCATATTAAAGCATGAGTCAGCATGTATTGGCATCTCAGCAACAAAGCTGCAGGAGAAAAATCATAAACCAAATGAATGATGGACAAAAAAAACAGCCAGGTTGTAAAGGAACTATAGAGCTATACTACCTTTGCCTGTCACGACCATTTTGCACCATTCTGCTGCAATTTATGTGAAGGTCAGCACCGCGCTGCACGTCTGTGACTCTGCTTTGTGTTTGCGATGTGCTAAATTACCAACTCTAATACAGCCATAAAGGAGTTGTAGCAGCAGCCTGTAAATGCCTGTGTGAGTTGCCGCTACAGTGGCCGCTCTAACATAAAGCCGAGGCACATTGTGCATGCTGTCTAGGTAGGCAGGCAGTCACTCAGCCCTCCAGCACTGTGAGCTTAGTGACTCAGCACAAGTCAAACCCCCCTCCTCCTCTTCTTTCTCCGTACCCTCTCGCTGCATCCCAGACACTGGGCTGGCACGCTGACAATGTTAACACTAAAATGGCACCGCCTCAGGCCAATGAATCAGACGCCGTGGGTGCAATCTTGCAAAACCTCGGGTTTGCCGAGCACCCTGCATTAAATAACACCGGGACGAAATCTGAAAAATCTATTGTGCTATGAATTTCACGGGGGTTTCATAGGCTTTTAAATTGCACGCGGTCTGATGAGAGGGGGAAAAAAAGGCACGCGTTTGCTCGTCTTGGACATGCACATGTAGGGTCACGTATTTGCATGCACAATTTACATAAATACACAGATTTACAAACACAAAGCATGGTAGCACACAGAGTTGAGATTTCACACATGCACGTCATGAATGTACACATGCAAACGAGATACTCCTCACTGCACACACATGTATGGGACGCACTGATGTTAGTGAAGAAGACATAATCAAAGACATACTGTGGTTGAAAAGGTGGTTGGGCGGCTGTTGTAGGTGTACCTACAGTGAATGGTAACAATAAGTCTCCTTTTCTCGATCACAGTTAATATGTTTAAGAGGATTCTAGGCTGCAAAATGACTGAGAGCACAAAGAATGAAGACCAATTGGTGACACTTTTTAAGGAGTAAAATTAGGGCTGTCAAAGTTAACCCGACAATAACGCAAATTTGTTCTGATTTCTTTAACGCATTAAAGCAACTTTTGATTTTTAGGTTAAGCTAGAGTGAATGTGTTAGTATCATATGAAACTCGAAAACCTAATGAATCCATCGGTACCAACCATATCATGCTAGCTTTTCGCAAAGGAGGTTAAATAACGCTCCAAACTTACGCTAAATTTTGGTGAGGAAAAACTGGCATGGCTGTTTCAAAGGGGTCCCTTGACCTCTGACCTCAAGATATGTGAATGATAAGAGTATTAAATACTTGACAAATCTCCCTTTAAGGTACATTTTGAACAGATAAAAACGGCGATTAATCGCGATTAAAAATATTTTAATTGATTGACAGCCCTAATAAAAAACGCTTTTAAATTCCACCATCATATTCATGTGTCTCCTGCTTTAAAGAAATAGTCTGACATTTTGGGAAATACGCTTAGTCGCTTTCTTGCAAGAGTTAAGATGATTTATTGACAATCATGCGCAACTCAATATTTGAATCGATGACAGCCCTAGTTAAAATCCTTGACAAATTTGACTATTAATTCTCAATTTCTGAGAAATATGGAGGTATTTTTTTTTTTTTCTCTATCTAAAGCTGTTTATATAACATTTTTGGATACAAATTCTGGATGTCTTTGTATAGATTTGTACCCCTCCATTCAGGTCTTTCAGTTCATTGTTGCACAAAATTAAACAGCAAAAACAGTAGTGACCCATCAAGATACACCCACAGCAGATGCTCCCTCTGCAAGCATGAATGACCTGACAAACACTGATACATCCCAACTGTTACCATAGAAATCACAACCTCTGATTGAAGGAGTTAAAGTTTCTGAAAAAAAACCCAATATAATATAAAATCGAATACTCACAGGTAGGCGGCCTTGCCCTCTTCTATATCCTTGCCCTTGCCGCTCGTGGATGTTTTCTTGCTGCACAGCGTGCGCGTGATGCACATCAGCAGGCCACAGTGACGCAGGAAGAAGCAGCTGACGTCCACCAGCACGAGGAGCAGCAGCAGCGCCCCCAGGCCCAGGCCCACCACCGTCCCCAGCCCCATGCCGCTGAACAGGGATTCTGCTAAGGCAGTGAAACACACACGCAGACACACAGCACACAGGAAGGGGGAAAACACTGTTAGCAATTTTCATAGAAGATGCACACAGAGGTCAAGGGTTAGCTGTAGAGCTGGTGGATATTTATCGTCTCGTTCAAGGACGAGGCTGAGACGAAGCCTGACCTCCAGCTGAAGGTCAGCCTCACGTTACGCCTCCCCCTCCATCTACACATGGAGGGTGGGGGGGACTTTTCCTGTGCTTACTTTGAAAACTCTAAGGTCAATGAATTCCTCCGCAGCCAGCTGGATAGTTTCCAACACCTAGATAAGTCCTAATCCACAATGCCTGGACTCCACGCAATCCTCAGTGGAGAATCTTGATTATTAGCGTGAAATCTCCTCCAAAACAAATCAATTTCGGCCTCACGGTGCAGTCATATGGAGCAAAGTTTCAAAGACTTATATAAATGAGTAGAAGGATTGCACTGTAACTGGAGGAAAAGGCTTTACTTGGCGATTTATTTGTATTATCAGAAGCTTTGCAGCTTCTAGGGATGCACCGATCCGACTTTTTCAGTCCTGATACTGATAGCGATACCTGAGCTTTGGGTATCGGCCGATACCGAGTACCGATCGGATACCAGAGTTTAATTACTGGACAGGTCGACAGATTATCACAGGGCACAGACAGACAACCATTCACGCTCACATTCACACCGACGGGCAATTTAGAGTCAACAACTAACCTAACCTGCATGTCTTTGGACTGTGGGGGGAAACAGGAGCACCCGGAGTAAACCCACGCTAACACGGATTCAATTACTATTATTATGATTAATAAGCTGTATGTCTCACTGTGTGGAAGTGACTGGGATCATTATTTTATATGAAAGGCAACATCAGGCATAACATAAACATTGCTTTTTTTAACTTTGTAAAACTTAATGTGACACATAAATACATGGATATACATTTACTGAATTGATATATATTATTGAAATAATAAATCGTATCTAATTATCTAACTTATCTTCAAAATGATCAGGAATTACAATTCAAGTGTAAACCTTTTTAATGCAGCAGCGAATTGCTCAAAACTTAAACAGGAATTAAAATGCCAGTATCGGTGCATCCCTAGCAGTTTCCTATCTGTTTAAGAACTTTAATCTTCTGACAAAACCAAAAAAACTACAGAATAAAACATTTTTCTTCTGCATCTTTCTTCTCTATCATGAGCCAACATCTCTGGTTCCACAGGTGCACTTTTCAGCTACCACGCTGCAGCTCAAAGTAGCAAGCGTCAGCATTACCATACTGATGCTTCAGCTTTATGCCCACTGGGCGCCTCTTATTCACTCGCTCGCAGCACTAAACAGATTCACGTGGGAAGCAAAGCAAGTATTTCCAGCTAAAAAGTTGAAATACGTTCTCTCAGAGCGGTCAGATTGGGCTCTCTGCTCAGTCGGGAACAAGCAGCGGGGCCTGCTTTCAATTGAGAGTAATGAGAAAATGAAGGCGGGTGCAGCAAAGAGAGGCTCCCGGTGGGCACGGCTGAATGGAGTTGTGCCCTTAAGTGATCCTGGGGTTGAGCAAACTGAACATCCACTGTAGGATCACTGTTGACAGCTGGAGGTCAGACCTTGCCAGGAGTAATCAGCGACGGAGGAGTGAGTGTGAATGAACTTTCCCACTTAAGAAGGCTCTTATATGGGTGTTGAGTTCAGTAGCTTGTGAGTTAAAAGGGAGGATCAGACATTAATATGAAGGTGTAACCAAGCAGAGACGGCTGGGTGGTGAAGTCTGGCACCTCCAAGTTAAAAATAAAAAAGACCCTAATATGAGACTAAACAGTGAGCAGTTTTTCCACATTCCCACATCCATACTGTATAGAAGTTGAATCCGAGATAACTGTTTTCACTGCCTGCCACTGAGGCAAGCAAGTATTTTTTTTTATGTGCCACTCAGATATTGTATCTGGCACCTTTGAAATCTATGCGCTAAATTAAGGAATAACATTTTAGAACTGATGTCATTCAGTGTTTGATATATTTTACATAAAAAACATCATATGCATGGTAAATTACAGTGTTTGAATTACACCGTAGCTTCCAGGGGAGCCTATTTTTTGAGGGTGGGAGGGTACTGTACACAGTACTGTACTGTACTTAGAGCTAGTGTTAGGACGTTAAACAGGTCATAATTCCCTCTCTAATATCTATTGTATATCACTGTGAAAACTTCTCCTACAAACAACTAGATTTATTCAAGTTTCTCTCCAAAAACTAAATTTTTACGAGATTATATTTGAACACATTATGATAAAGTTATAATTCACCTTCAACCAGTACTCATTTTTACTGAGCAGAGCGAGAATGCACCATATTGTTAATCAATGGAACCTCCGTTAACATTCGTATCTCCGTTATTTAACCAAGCAGGACGGTCTTGCCCAACGACTTCTAACATCTAACATTACTAACTATCCTCCTGATGACACAGATTTGTTGTTCACAGTGTAGTATTATCAGGTTTAGTAGTAGCAGTGCCATGCTTTTGAGCGTTTTTTCTTTCTCTCCGCCATGGCTCCGGTCCCAAACAAACTGAAACGTGATACGCGTGCGTATGCCATTGCGTCATTATGAGTGCGTAACTGTTGGAAAGCATCAATACAGAGGAATCGATAGTCACTGAGGCGTGAGATGTCGAGAAATCAGGCAACTAAACCAGTTCTCTATTCCCATCCCCAGCGTTTTCCCTGCTTGCCAAAGTGCCAAGATATTTTATGATGCCTTCAAATAAAACTTGTGAACTTGTGTTTACAACATGGGAAGTGACACTGCTGCTAGGCAATGACAATATTAACGTTACTGTCGGCGTCTAGAAGCCACAGAGGCACAAATGCAAAGGCATAATGACAGAGGAGAAAGATGAGGCTGTTGGGGATATCAACATTTTCCTCAGACATACTTTATAAAATTACGAAGAAAAACAATATACAACAAAAATTACAACTTATACAACTTAACTTATTACGCACCAAAAAATGAACTTCCATGGCCTCCGCCATTTCTGACAACATCAACAAACCCGTCACAACTCGTGAACTCTGAGCTTTTGCAAACGCGGTAAACACGACCCCATTTGAAGGCACCATTTGCCCCTTGTTTGGATCAAGCTCCAATAATGTGGGGTCCTCCATTTCCCATAATGCATTAGACTGTTACTGCCTAGGAAATGTCCATGTGTTTCCCCAGAGTTTATTAATGAAGGTTTTGTGTTAAAAGAAATTACAAGTGTTTCCACAGGCGGATCATGTGTAAAATCAGTGGAGTGCCCCTTTAAGATTATAGTCTACCAACATGCAAATCAGTCCATTAGTATTTGGACAATGAGACAAGTATTTAGGCATTCTCTACCATTTTGGCGGTCTAATCCAGCACATTGGACTTTGAAACCATCTTCAAATGAAAGCTCACAGACACAGTTTCATTTCAAATCCAGTGTGCTGGAGTTTTGAGCCAAAACAACAAATTCCAAAGACTCCACACAATGAAAGTTGTCACCGCGTGTCACAACCCAAATGAGTCTCGAGTCGGCGACTTTGTTCTCGACTTGGAGCTGAGACTGCAGACAGCGCAGACTGGCAGCGAGTCAAAGCACAGAGAGACGAACGCAACGCCAGAAAGCAGAGAGAGGACCTTGTGGCAAAAAAGGAAGTCTAATTAAAACACTTTGCGTTTTCGTGAATCCGGGGATATGGGGATTTGGAACTTGCAGGCTGGATCAATATTTTCCCACCGCCACGGGCTAGTTTTGTATCTCACCTTCTGAAAGTTTATCTGAGTTAATTTTGGCTGCTTGAAGAAGCCACAGATTCAGAAGCGGTAAACAACACCTCGGCTCTCCAGCTCCCCTGAAGCATTCACATACTCCAGAAGACAAAGAGAATAATAATCCAATCATTAAACCACACAACCCTCGTTTTCGTCATTAGACTACATTGCCCTTAAGCTTTCACATCGGTGTTTATTGTCTTTTTTATACATTTATGACACTACAAATAATGGAGCACTTACAATAATCATCTTCAGAATTATTGTATTATGAACAAAAACAACTAACATACATAATGTTTTTAATATAAACATATTAACACGTTAGATTTACTCCTAAATTAAAAACTTGAAGTATTTAGGAGTGCCCGGGTAAAGATTTTTATTAAAGTGTCATTTATTTCTTGGATGGCAGCAAAAAACTCTTCAGCCTGAAATCCATAAACATCAGGCTTTCATCCGATAAGGAGTATTACTCTGAAGTGCTTAGCAGCAGCTTGACAGTTTGAGGTTGGATTGATACGTTACACGCTTGTTAGCCGTGTTATTACACTCCTTTTAAAAAAGAACAGTCAAATACACTTCAAAAGTTTACATCACATAACAGCTATTATTGTCAGTATAGTGGAATATGCGTTACAGGCATGGACTCGCATTTTTCATTGAGCCATGACGTTTAACCCACGGTGGTCTGGGGCTGATGGGAAATGGTGTTCATTAAAGAAAATGTAGTGATATTTAACAGTTTTTTACTGCGGCTCCAAAGTAAGCATCTAATTTGCCCCCTCTTTCACTCTATTTTTTTTTTATTTAGCTATTCAAAGGTATATAATATGCCTCCCAATCATCACTTAAGATCCACTAAAAGTGCGTGGTGGTGTCTTTTTCTGCAGATACCCTAGCAATAACGCAGGGTGTGCAGCCCATTCAGGTCGTCAAATACCACTGCTTTACACGGCTTTGTTGAATACTCGATTCTGATTGGTCAATCACGGCGTTCTACTGTCTTATAGCAGACCACTGCTATGTATAACAGACCTTTGTTATGGACACAGTTCTGATGTCGGACTCTGGCGGACCGTTTTTGTGTCGAATTATTGATTTCTAAAGCCGTGTAATAAACGGGATAATGTACAGCGAGCGGGTAATTGTTGTGAAATAAACCCAGAGAGGGAGATGCGGCACCTTCCCGCAGGGTTGTGCGGTGTTGCGGGTGTGTTTATTTGTGATTTACAACGTAGCCGCCGTGAAACAATCAGAAAATAACATTTATTTCTCTGAGTCACTGCTTTGTTCTCACTAACGCCGCTCCCTCACTTCAATCACTCTATAGCTCGCTCAAACTTCGCTGCTCTCTCTCTCTCCCTCGCTCACTCACTGAGCCGAGGAGGAGCGTCCAACAGCAGCCGACAAATGTATATATATAAATAGAAATATAAACAAACTGTGTCACTTCCTCAGTTGGACTAATGCTGCGTTCAAGACAACTCGGAACACAAAAATTGCCAACCTCCTAATAGAAAAAGTACAATGGAACCTACCCCGACTTCATGAAGAAACAGTTGTCTGACGTCACACAACAATGGAAGCGCACATTGTAAACCATCAACTTAAAGGCAACGTAAAGTACATTTGTCTGTACTTCACCATGTTATTAGGGAGCTGGTTACGTTAAACAATCTCTGAAAATTATCTTATTTGGGAAAACGTTAATAACGGCACCCCAAAAATGTGGTGGCTGCACTGCTAAGAGTTCAACTGTGTGTACACTTGCCAAAGAAACATCAGTTTGTCACGGTCAGCCATGGTTTTTGTTTACGTTTGGCACCTGGAATGCTTCGAGGTCGGAAGTTGGAAAATTCAAGTTGTCTGGAAAGCAGCATTATACCTTCAGGTGGGAATTCAGCAGCTGCTCTAGGAGCGTCGGACTGAATATTTTGCACGCACAAAGTACAGAAAATTCTTCACCTTCTTGTGAAGAATCAGGCAAGAACAGTATTTCTTTACATACAAATGAGCTTCTGTTTCTGAAGTAGAAGAATCCAAAGTTGCCTGTCGGGGGCCCCGATGCCTTTATGACTTTGTGAATGGGTGTGTAGAGATTGTAAAAGGAAAGGAATTTAAAGTATTACAAGAAAATGCTCCAATATTGTCTCGACTCCCTTCGGTATTGAGATTTTTTTTGTTACATTATTCTGTGAGCCAGAAAAAAAAAAGAAGCTTTCCTTCATGAAGCAGCTCAGATCTCTGCACAAGGACTTAAGGCATGACAAGCGGCTTAACTTTTAAATTTAATAAACAGGGATGAAACACAGCCAAACAAGTATGTGTGGCCACAAGTCAAACTGTTTTCAAGTCAGCAGCCAAGGTGCCTTCCAACATCTGGCACAAAAACATTAAGATGAGAGGAAACAAGAGAAATTATAAGAGAGGAACATGCATAATAAAAGGTAAAGAATATATATTTTTTTGGTATTTCCAGTATTTACTGATATGCCACAAATATTCAAGTGGTCACCAACAGCTGCAGTTGATTTATAATGTCAGGGTAAAGGGATGTAATGAGGTTGTTTCTGTGTGAGGGCATCTCATCTTGTACTGAATGATCACCTGCACTCAGACTGATATACAAGAGGTAACAGTGGCTGTGAAAACCATCCTCCAGTAATAACCCACAGATAGATCAGAGTGATAAACTGCTTGCAGGAGTTTAAGGGCTAAAGCTTCACATTAGATGTAAATACCATTGTCCTGGTCAACAGAGGGCATTTCCTTCTTTTGTCAAGAGTAAAATTATTTATTTCTTCAAAGGCAGGTTTTATTCTGAATTCAAAGCATAGAATGTATATAAGAAGTGGACGTAGTCACCGTGACGTCACCCATTGGTTTGTGGACTACCGTTTTGAAGCCTTGGATTCGGCATTTTGGCCGTCGGCATCTTGGTTTTTGGCCGTTGCCATCTTGGCATTTGGCCGTCGCCACCTTGTTATTTGGCAATCGCCATCTTTGTATTTTGCCGTTACCATGTTTGTATTTGGCCTTCATCATGTTGGTATTTGGCTGTTGCCATCTTGGTATTTGGCAATCACCATCTTGGTTTTTGGCCATCGTTTTTTTGCAACCAGAAGCGACACGAGAGGGTGGAGCTAAGTATAACTGAACGGTGAATAAGATATTTCTAGGCAACCAAAAGGTTACAATCAACTTTCATGAAGTGAAAACACACTGTGAAAGAGTTAAAGTTCTAAGACGAAAACAAGGACAACTCCCAACCTGTCAATCACAAGGTAGCCCCGCCCTAAAGCATCCCCTGCTTTATGGTCTATTTGACTCTAAATGGGACCATCATTTACTAAATGAACATCATGCTGTATTGAAGAAGACTTGAAACTAGAAATTGAGACCATAAACTCATGTTTACAATGTTTACTGTACGTGTAAGTAGGCTCATTTTCTCATAGACTTCTATACTTTTTGCAACCAGAGGAGTCGCCCCCTGCTGGCTACTATAAAGAATGCAAGTTTAAGGCACTTCAGCATTGGCTTCACTTTTCAGACCCGGAGGTTGCCCACTGATTTAAATCTGCAAGCAAGTCAAAATTGGTATAATTCCATGTGCATAGGATATGAGGTATATTTTTAAGTTGTATTCATAATTAAAAGCCCATCTGGGGATGGCACTGCACTGCTCAGGCTATAAATTACATGCTACATGCTTGTCTCTGATTCAGCTTGGTCAAAGTCATCTTTACACCACCAGTCTTTTTTGCAGCAATTAAAAAAAGATATAAAAAATCTGAGTATGAAGTTACATTGCAGCTGTCCAGTTTGCTCAAAATATGCAATTATTTATGCATGGAGGTGCAGCCTTAGTTACTGTTACCATGTTTATTATATAATTAGTCCAATTGTTTATATTTAATTGGCATTCACAGCCCCATAACTACCGTAATTATTGGAGTCCCCCTTGCCGGAGGGGATTGTTTGACGCTACCTGCTGTTGTTTTAAAGGGAATAATTGTGAGTGCAGTTGTAACAGCAGAGTGGAGAGTCTGAAGTTGGGGTGTGCTGACTGTCTTGTCGTGTGATTAAAGATTTCTTCAAAGAGAAAGTTATTACCCACAAACCAGAGTAAATGCCACCCATCAAGAAATCAGGTTTACAGCACAATATCGCAATTCCTCCAGTACCTTGTGGCCAAAGAAGGTGCAACATTCAAGTGTTTCTCATAAAATTGCAACTCAGTGTGTAGAAGTAACTTATTCACCTATTATTTACATCCTAACTAACAAAAAGAAGGTATCTACTCTTGCTTATCACCACAGTGTTCCTCAACGCCTCTTGGGAATAACTCATTTCTTCTGTGTGACTTCTGCGGCCATTAATTCTTATTTCCCTGCTCTATTAACCCTTTTACTGACTTCTTCTG
Organism: Sebastes fasciatus; assembly: GCF_043250625.1. Classification (NCBI taxonomy): domain Eukaryota; kingdom Metazoa; phylum Chordata; class Actinopteri; order Perciformes; family Sebastidae; genus Sebastes; species Sebastes fasciatus. The sequence continues at coordinate 17,068,970 of NC_133818.1, read as the reverse complement.
ATTACTTGTTGATGTATAGGCTCATTAGCGGTTTTACTCAATTGCTAGAGATCCGACTGCGTGTGTGGCACCTGAAGCCATTCATACACATCTTACTTTGACGATACCAACTCATTAGGCCTGAGTGGTGATTGACCGTCCTTCCATTGGATCCGAGAGGAAGCAACTCGATTAATGACGACCCGACGGGCGTTCATTGATTGGGAAGGTAGCGGGCGCTAATCTGTAGGGGGATAAACATAATCATTTGTGGATGCGAGTGCTGACTTTGGAGTGTTGAAGGGAAAGTTTGTTTGAGGAGTTAAACATCATTAAATCCGGCCTGGTTTGAAGGAGAGGGACGAGTCCTTCCTTGTGTCCAAGGAGGAAGCCTTGATGCGACTCAAGTGCACTCAAGAGCAAGCGAAGAGGAAATGAAAAAACACAGGAAATTACTCTCAACTTAGACGAATATGCACATCCTTAACAATCAACCCCAAAAACTTTAAAGAAATTTGGTCCAATTTTCTTTAATTGCTGCTGTCTGAGGTCACTACTTATTTCAGGAGTAGTAAAAGTGTCTCTAGCTTGATCTTTGTAATTCATGTTTAAAGTCACAGATTTAAAAGCATGAACTGCACTTAACGAAAAAGTTTACCGCAGTGCTACATATACCTCATTTGAACTGTAAAAACACATCAAATGATCCAGCTAATCAACAGATTGTAGTGCTTCTAAAAGCACCCAAAATTGTCCTCAGCAAAACAGAATATTAGAAAGAAACTTTCTGTTCTTTCTCACCTAACTTGGTTCATTATGCAGTGAAGACAATAGCCTGCAGCACAGGGAAGACATTTAAAAAGTTCTTAAGTTATTTAGTGTTTTTTCAATTTATTTTTCATCGTTTCTCCTGACTTCATTTTGTCCTTCAGGCAGTGCTTTCGGTGAGATAATATTTAAACAGTGTAGTGTTGATTCCTAACAATGCCCTGACAAAAAGTACATGTTCAACAAGATGTCACCACTCAGTCTCCAAAGACTTTTCGCAATGTGAGCCTGCATACTAAGTCTTTTTCTAAACTACTTTCTGCACAGTTATCGACACACATCATTGTTTTGGTTGGAGGCTTAATTATGATATTAACTGAATCTTGGTTCACAAAGACTTCTATTTAGTGCACCATGGACTACTGTCATTTTGAATTTGATTTGTGTTGTTACAGTACATGAGAGACCTCATTCAGGCTGATTCACTAGCAAAACTACTCCAGCTTAAAAATCCCCAAAGTAATAGCCGTTATCCCTGAAATGTGCCTTTTTGGAGTGGATCTCCAGTGTTTTCCCATGATGTTCATTTGGGTTGGTAAGTGGTGCCACTGAGGCCAATGTAGAGTCAGATTTTAAAACAAAATGGCTGTGAGATGGTTGCTTTTTGGCAGTAAATTAACAATATTAAAACGTTTGGACAATTTGCAACGAGAATTAATCTCACAACTCAAGTAAATTAAAGTAAAACAAAGCTAAGAAAAGATAAATATTTGAAAGGATATCTTTTTTGTCACCAAGAGAAAATGTATCTTCCCATATTTAATTAAAAAAAACCCTCTATATTATATGAATTGCAATTAAAGAAAAGTAATGAGTGATTTAATCACTTTTTTCTGGTAGAAGATTAATTGGCAGCAACACTTGTTTGAGATTTTCAGTGGCCTGGTTCCTTGAGCATTATCACTAAAACAGCACAAGGTATTTTGAACACCTGCTTCAAATGTTATCAGCCGATTGAATGGGCCTGCTACACCTGCTAGTAGCCGTATGACTGATTTGCATTACAGCAATAGTTTGACATTTTGTGAAATTTGATCTTATCTTATCTTATCATTTTAATCTTTTATTTGTTTTTTTGCAGAGAGTTAGATGAGAAGATCAATACCACTCTTGGTATTGGTGGTGCCACCAGCTGGTTAGCTTACCTTAGCCGACAGCCTGGAAACAGGGGAAAACAGCTTCCCTGGCTTAGTCCAAAGCTCAATTAACACACTATACCTTGTTTGTTTAATCCGTACAAACAAAATTTCATTTTATGGGGGTTATGGGCCAGACTATTTCTTGGCCGAGACCAGTAACCTTCTGGAATCTCTGCTGGTTCCAGTCAAGAAATAGTCCAGCATTTAACCCACGGTAAAACCACAAATTGTTGTTTTGCAGCTGCTTCGAATGTTATCAGACGATTGACTGGGCGTTATCAGTGGTTATCAGCCTCATAAATACGGGTTAGAAGGGGCCTGCTACACCTACTAGTAGGTTCAGAAGGCCGTTATCATCTATTCACATGATTGATCACCGATATGAATACAAGACAAAGCTGACCAATAGTGGCCGTAGTAATTATGACGGGAGCAAAGGAGCAAGGCAGGTGCCGTTGTATAAAGAGTGACAAAGTCCGCATGGGGTGGATCAAACAAACACAGGACTTTTACCCGGGAAACCACAGTTTGTGTCCCGTGTGAAACCAACATTATGTTATTATGCCGTACTTTTGTTATGTACTTATTTCAACCCAAACCACAATCTTTTCCTAAACCTAACCAGGTAGTTTTGTTGCTAAAATCTAAAGGCAACAAACACAGGTCTTTCACTCGAAAGACCGCTGTTCGAGTCCCGCGTGAAACCAGAAATCAACGTTATTTTGTCGTACTTTTGTTATGTACTTATTTGCAACCCAAACCATGATATTTTCCTCAACCTAACCAGGTAGTTTTGTTGCCTAAATCTAAAGTTGTTGTTTGTTACAATTCACAACATTAAGTTTCACTTTCACTTTCACACCGTGGTAGGTGCAGTTTGGCTCGCCTGACCATTAGAATGATAGTGATAACCACCAATAACGCCCATTCAATCGACTGATAACATGCGAAATGGGTGATTTTGAGAGGGTTAATGACATAAATACTGAGTTATTGGGTATATTAATACTACTCAGTATTGCCACTAGTTACTAGTATATAAAGTATAAGGCCTTAACAACTGACTGAAGCTCAGGATTGTATAAAAACACAAAAATGCTGTAGGTTTCAGAACTGTGCCATCGTTCCTGCTCTCTTTCCATCTAAGCAGGAAGTCCTCAGCCTGCTTGTCGTGCTTGTAATAAAATATTTACATAGTTGACGATGATACTGTCTGGTGTTAAATACGCTCCCTCGGAAACACAATCCTCTGTTCAATGAATAAATGAGTGAGTAAACATGTAAACATCACCACTGATCCCGTATCACATTGTTAAAGTACTGTTGCCTTTACTCTGGTAAGTTATATCATCTGTATTGACTATAGAGTGCTTTACATAAATCAAACAAATGTAGGATTAAAATGATGTCAAATCAGTCCATATCTTCAGCTTCAATCTGAGAATATTTTCAGTTACACTTGAGCATCAGGTGCCGTTGTTTGTGGTGTGCCAGTTTCAGAGCACCAGTGGTACTTCAACTGATTATATTCAACAAAGCAAATGCTGTTTCATCTGGAATAACACTGATTCATAAAGAGCAAAGACTTCAAAGACTGTTTACTGGACTCAGCAAACATAATTTAGCTGATGCTTTATTGTATTTTTAACCTCAAAATATATTTGCCTTTCTGAATCTGCGAATATTTGATCTGAATGCACCTGAGTGCCTCAGGTTGCAGATAATTCATTCAGCAGAAGCTACTGGGAAATCCATCAAATTATTCAGTATCATAATAATAAAATCAAAAGGTTTAACCTCTGATAGCCTGCTAGTGGATGAGCAGCCTCTTTATACAGTAAATGATTGAACAACAGAGGTGACTGTCATGCATATTTTTACACTGCTTTAAAAATAATGACTTTCATTCTAAAAAAATTACGAGGGAATTGTAATGGACAGCGATAAAAGAACTCATTTCCCATTTTGATTTGCTGGCATCACTTCCAGGAAAAGTTTCACTGGAGCTCACGGGAGAGGAGAGGCCCTTTCAGAATATTCCTTCAAGTGCTTTGATGAGATTATTGCAGCGCTCCTCAAACAAAATCTATGATGCCGGTTTAAATCACTGCGCTTGACTGGAAGGAGAGGAAGGAGCCAAGAAATATACAGCAGCCACAACAAAGCTAAACACAAGCAATGCCATACTGTATCAGAGTCTCCGTTGTGCATTAGTGTTACCTTTTCTCTTATTATGAATGTTGGTATTGTCAGTGGTCGACTCCAACTGCGTTCTTTTCAGGGTTTTTCAAATGAAATGCCCAATCAGCTGTTAGCAAAAAGCAGTGATGTCGGTTGCCAAAGTAAGCTAATCAATAAGGATGTGAGTAATGTGAACAGTCAATGTTAGCTGTGTTAAGTTAGAAAATAACTGAAAGGGTTAGGTAGGATTTTTGAAGTGGCGTTGTATGTATACTCCAGTGCTCTTTGAGGTAAAATTACTGTTTTTGTGACTGGAGAAAAGAGGCTTTGAAAAGAGCGATATACCTGCTTCTGTTCCCCGTCAGATAGGGCTGTGTGACAGTGAGGTTAAACCAAAACCAAGATGGTGATGGCCAAAAAATCAAGATGGCAACAGTCAAAAACCAAGATGGCGACCACCCAAAACCAAGATGGTGACGATCAAACACCAAGATGGCGACGACCAAAAACCAAGATGGCGACGACCAAAACCAAGATGGTGACGGCCAAAAACCAAGATGGCGACGGTCAAAAGCCAAGATGACAACGACCAAAGACCAAGATGGTGTCGACCAAAAACCAAGATGGTGACGACCCGATACCACGATGGTGAAGACCAAAAACCAAGATGGCAACGGTCAAAAATCAAGATGGCGTGAGCCAAAAACCAAGATAGCGACTTCAAAAAAACCAAGCTGGCGACGGCCAAAATCCAAGATGGTGACGGCCAAAAAAACTGGTAGTTGCCATGGATACAATCATTTACCTAGTTTTTCCTCTGCTTCAGTAACAGTTTATGCTACTTCATATTTTTACTCCACTATATTTGCAGATTAAAATTTTAAATACAAAACATACAATTGATACAATATGATGGATTATTTAACTACCCAGTTGTAGAATACTATAAATTCACCTGTTGTCATTCCCAGTTCAAACCCCCCAGTATCCCAATACACAATAGTTTTTGAGCTCTGTCATTCCCATTGGAGAGCCAAAGCACATTTTCTCTCCACTTTCAAGGTTTTCTTTTTATGACTTCCTCAATATTTCTCAACATAAAAACACCAGAGCTTCCTTGATAATCGAACAATATGATAGGTTTATGTTATGGCCATCAGTTTTAATAGCTATTAGGGCAGTTGCCAACGTTTCTTAATGGTAAAGTCCGCTCCTGTCAGGCCATAATTATGTCATGGCAACAATGTTGGAAGACAAAAAGCCTCTTCATCAACAAATCAGCGCGATGCAAAGAAGGTTGACAAGGCAAAAAATCTGGCGTTAGGGACACAATGTTGTAACTGGGGAGGGCAGAAGGACAGTGCAGTGATTTAGGACGTGAAAAGAAAACTTTTATTTGACAAAAAAAAAGGCTTAATCGAAGAAGAGCAAATTGAAAAGGAACCAAGGGCAGCGTTGCAATCAATGGCATTTTTCTTAAAGGATTCAGTGCGAGCAGGAGGGGAGGAAGGTTATGCAGCCTGTTACGAACTAGAATAGGACGGAGAAAAAAGAAAAGTGCCAATTCAATACCCTGCAAATGCATAATACATCGAGAGAGAATAGAAGAGAGAAATTGGTTGGTGAAAGATAGGAGGCACCTATATAGTGTGAACATATTCTCTGTGAGATGTTTCTTTTATTAACTGTGTATGTGAGTGTGTTTATACGAGAGAGTAAAGAAAAGGGAGGCGTTGAATTGGAAAGACAGTCCACGATTGGGATTGGCAGATATTTCACTTTTAATATCGTAGATTGAGCTGACCAGACTTCCTCAATATCCAATTTGATTCAGCGGAGCAGATAATGTGAGATATTTTTTTTCCGGTTTGACCTGCACGACTTTCCAAGATTATGGAAATAAATGGACGTCGTTTGGGCTGAGACTGATTGCTTAATGAAAATGAGGTAAACTGCCACTATTAAAGTGTAAATTGGTTGCTGAATTTGGAGTCCCCGTGTGAGATAGAAAAGCGATAACGCGTTGGCTCAAATTTGTTTTAACGCCACTAATTTCTTTAAGGCAATTTGCAATTTTTAGATTGTAGCGGGCTCAGTTTTAAAGCTAGAGTGAAGATACTGGTATCATATGAAATGATAAAACCTAAGGAATCCATTGGTACCAACCATGTCATACTAGCTTGTTGAAAAAGAGGCTAAATAACGCTCCAAACTTGGACTAAATTTTGGCGAGGAAAAACTGACTGAGTTTGAGCGATTCTGAAAATCCTGCTCCGACTGATTCCCACTCCCTCCGTCGACTGTACTCCTTTACTGCCTTCATGGCAGGAAAGCTCGCCGGTGTTCCTCCTCTTCAAACAAACACATTAAAGGAAAAAGCGTTTTCTCTCTCGTCCCCCCCCCCCTCTCTCTTTCCCGCGATGCACCGCTGTTCGCTAACAAGAGAGGACAGCCAATCGAAGTGACCCGCCTTAAGCTCGCCGTTTCCCTGCTCTTGTTTTCTGTTTGAAAAGCGGCACACTCTCATAGGCCATTTAGCCAGTGCAGTAATGACAGAGGCAAACATTTGCTCGATCTAAAACAGCACAAATGGATGTGGGAACGGGCTCAGAGAGGAGACAGCCCTCCTTTGTTTTGTTTTTTCACATGTGAATGGCTGCAGGGGGAAGAGCACTTTCAACAATACATGCATGTCTTTAACCATGTGTGTGTTGCATGCTGCATGCTTCAAAGCCTCTGTTTGCATTCCTGCACACACGTATATGCATGTTACCCCAAATGGCCTGGAGAGGACTTGCAAATGAGAAGCTTCCTGCACATCCAGGCATTTTGTTTTTCTGGAACATTAAGCACAAGGCTCAACAAACACACTCTTCTCATGAGGCATAACCTCAACATAAGGACGACGCAGAGCGAGAGCTGAAAGAGACGTCCGTGTTTGTGTGCCGGCTTATATGACCGTTTTCGTCTTTCAAATGAGAAATGAGCTCGTCTAGCCATGCCGGAGCGTTCTTTCTGCAATGCATTGTGGTGCAGGATGGAGCGCATTTTAAAGATGAGAGAAGAGAATGATGTTTTAAAGAAGAAAAAGACAGCCTGAGGGTGTTTCCACTCGTGGTCTGTTGGGTTTATTTGAAGGGAACCCTGGTGTGATTGCAACATTTGTGCTGTTTATTTGAACAGCAATGAATGAATCCCTAGTGTGGACACAACACTGAGAACGTCTTGGTCCGCTTCCAAGTAATTGTGGTGAAAATGCAACATGGATCAACCACAAGATTATATGCAACTACGGATGAATTTCTAAATGAATCACGTAATCGTTAAAGTCTATAAAATGTCCGAGGACCGAGGTCTTGCTCGGTCCGACCAATAAACAAACCAAATAAAAGCGAGGAATCTCAGTCTGTCTGTCTGTGTGTCCTTCGCACATCACAAGAACCGCTCATCCGATCTATTTCACACTTGGCGGGTGTATTGCTGGGGACCCAAGGACGTGCAATGTCGAATTTGGTGCAATTTGGACACGCAACACATTCAATATTAATAAACTTTGAATAAACAAGTGAACAGCGCTCTGCACAGAAGCAGGCACGTGTTGCGAACTGTCACGCACCCCGACAATGCTGTAATGCCGGGGGCAATGCTATCGGTTCTGAACGGGCACATGCTCTGAATGGGCGGATGACCAAAAACCAAGATTTGGTTACGACCAAAAACCAAGATGGTTACGACCAAAACCAAGATGGTGACGACCAAAATCGAAGATTGTGACAGCCAAAAACCAAGATGGCACCAGCCAAAATACCAAACTCGAGGCTTCAAAGCAGCAGTCCACAAAACAATGGGTGACGTCATGGTGACTACGTCCACTTCTTGGATACAGTCTATGGTGCAAACATGTTCTAAAGCAATTTTAAATGAACATTTCACTGATTTTACACATGAAGTTCAGTTTACTTGTCACAAGTACCGCTGAGCCTGTAAAAAATGTTAATGTAACTGTATGATGTCCTCTGTGGCTCCTGGGGAAGCTTTCTAAAGTTTGAAAAAACAACTGATGAAAAGACACTACTGAGTTGCATTATGGGAAATGAAGGATACAAGTTAAAAGTTAGAATAGCTCAGCCTGTGTTGCTATTTTTGGTGCTTTCAGACAGTGAGTAGGTTTGTTCACTTTGTCTTAATCCTCCAGATAACTGGCCAAATGTAGATGATGCAATGTCAAACAGAGGATTTTAGTGCGACTAAAATGAGGTTTTGCAGCAGACAAATGTGCAGCTTTCCAATGCAACACTACAAAACGAGCGCTTCCCTCTGGTCTGTCAGATTTAAACGCCGTTCGACAGTCATACAGGGGAGAAATCCATTGCAGGAGAGGCACCGGCATCGATTTCAGCCTCATTTGTCCGGAAAGCAACGCGGCAATGAGGCCTGCTGCGCTCCGAGGCTCGCTTTATCTCGACTGGCACATCTTGCTCTCTTGCTTTTGTTATCGCCGAATGCTATCGCTCTTTATTCCATCGGCACGAAGAGTAACACACCGCTTAACACAACAAGTTCAGATATGTTCTCTGGGGGCTTTCAAGAGGCATTCAATACCAGCCAGAAGTAGGCAAGTAAAAGGAAAGTGGGTATATTAAAAAAGGCAAATTACAACACAAAGTTTGCTTTTATCATGCTCTTACCTGTAATGTCAGGTTTCTGTGGCATGAAGAACTGATAGAAGGTGGGCTCCGACAGGCCCTTGACGTTGCGCGCTGTGATTTCCACTTCATATCTCGTGTTCCACTGCAGCGGCTGCAGCATCGCGAAATCATTCGCTCCGGGGACGAGCTTGGTCATCCACTGCTCCTCTTTATCCTGAGAAAAGGGGAGGATAGAGGAGAGAAATGTGAATAAATTACAACTTTAATCAATGCTCGACATTTCATTTTTGTCGGCAAGCGTCAAAGGAGAGCAGAGGAAGTGTTGTTCTATTTGCAGTTTACCCTTTGTGTTTTTAATCTGGGGATTCGGAGAGGAGTTGAAGTTGTGAACCGCCCACACAGATGCATAGGTTAAAAGAAAAGGTAATCTTTTTCATCACACTAGTATCTCTTTCTCCCTCTTCCTTATATCATTCTTCGCCGTGACACCGATTGCAAACAAAAGGATTGAAAAACTGGCCTAGAGCTGCACACGTGCCAGATGTGCTGTGCGCTTACCATTCTTGGCACCAGGACGGACAACTGTGCAGAAACGGGCGTCAAGGTCCAGGGCGTGAATGTATTTAACATTTGTCTGGATTGTCAGGTGACTATGATGGGTCTGTGTGTGCATATTCAAGTCTAATCTCCATCCTTTATGCGTGCGCCTCCATGATGAAGCACTTCCTGATGCCAGACAAGGTTGTGTGATCACTTGGGTGTGAAGCGCTGGCCCTCAAAGAGCCTCGCTGACCCTCTTTTCCAACGCACGTTTCCATCTGTATTGTTTTAAATCTCAATGAGATGGAGAAACGCCTGCTTGGACACATTGAGGAGATAGGAGATTTGGACAAATCCACTTAGTCCTGTGGAGAGTTTTTGTACGAGTGCCATCTATTCTGCAGCCTTATCTTGCGAGTTTAAGCTGCTTTTTTTTTGCTATTTTACACACACAAAAATGAGCTACTTAAATGGATGAGTGAACTTGGAGAGCTTATGTGCGCACTCTTTTTAAACATGAATTGTAAGTGACGCAAGGATAGAAAAATAGAGATTCTCAAGCAGAACATTATTCATTTTGCCACCAACGCACCCGCTCAACTCAGTTGTCGGGACGCTACCGAGCCAGTGAGACACGCGCACTCCTCTGGGAGGAAAACGCACTCTCAGAGGCCTTATATGCTCAGCAATGTGAAAATCATGAGACAGCTTCAACAGGATTATCAATCTGTTGATGTAAATATTCTCATGGAAGTCTACAAAATAACATCTCGACTCAAACTGGGAGTTATCTCGACTGGATTAAAGGTAGATTCAGAGACCTGATTGTAGTCGCCATGTTTAACAGTAAATTACTCACAGTCTTGTACTTGACTATATACTCCACGATGGGCATCCCTCCGTCGTCCTGCTTGACCAGCCCCAGCCGGTAGGCCTTGCCCATTCCTCGCTGCCCGTGAACCGCCGGCGGACTTGGCTCTCCTGAGGGAGACACCAGGAGGAGGCTTCAGCTGAGATGCAAAACAATACGTCTTTGTGTGTTTATTCTGTGTGTGTGCGTGTGTGTGTGTGTGTGCATTCCCAAGGAGGGGAGCAGGTGGCAGTGTGAGATATGAGATAAGGATGCAGTACAAGGAGAGAGAAGCTTTAAAGCTGAATTAAATTCATATTACGAGGCAACTCCCGCTGCCTGGCTATAACTAATGTTGACTGGAGGTTCTTATTATTCACTGTATTTTACTAATTGGGTCTTCTTTCTAACATTCATTCTCAGTAGCTGTATAATATTAATGGTGGGAAATATTTTTTTCTATGGCCTCGCCAGGATTTACTACAATCCTGCTGTGCCGGAATGCCAGAATAAATAAAATGCTTATCATAAAACCCCCGCAGTATATAATTTTAATGCAGCACTTTTACACCGAGACACAAATTTGACAGGATCTATTCCAAGCCCCAATAATCTGGATTCATATCACTGAAAAATGAGGAGGTTGTAACTATTTCAAATATATAAGCACGCCGGAGTCTCATAAGACGGCAAATAGGACTCATTTCACTGCAAGGTGCTGATGCTTTGAATATATTTTGCAGCAAGTATCTTTCTCATATTAATCCAAGTTAATTTTCATAGCAGTTTTATCTCCCATTTCATAAAACATGACATTTTTGAACATTGGCGTTTGCATATTTATGAAATGCTAAGATGTGCCAATAATTAACAATTAACCCAGCCTAACTGCTATGAAGCCATCGTAGTTATGAATTAAAGTGACTGGATTCATATGCAAGTGGCTGTTAGAAGCTCTTATTTTGAAGGACGTGTCAGGAAGCGAGCTGCGTGTGTGGGGGGGAACAGATGCACGGTGGATGGCGACTTACGGATGGGTATGGTCTGGAAGGTCTCCGTGTGGCTACACTCTCCCTGACCCTTCCCGTTGACAGCTGCCACTCGGACCTCGTACGTTGTGTTGGGCTCCAGCCCCGTCAGCACCACCGTCGCTGGAGAGAGACAGGACCAGAGTTCATGTCACCTGGAAATATGTGGCGGCCATCAATCATGTAGATAGCAGAGAGGATCATTAATAAAGTAAATAATGCGCTGGTTAGATGAAGAGCTGCAGCTGACGTACTATCACTGCAGTTTGTGAGAAGTAGCACACCTCCACGGTTCCACATGGTAATGCCCTCAACGTGCAGGTCTATAAAGAAATGTTTTTTCCCAGTTTGGTGTGGATGAGCTTGACTGGCTTGACCTCAAACCCATCCAACACCTTAAGGACGTTGTTTGGCCATTCAACAAGCACTTCTGTTGGAGGATACTGACACCTTAAAGGTCCCATATTATAAAAAAGTGAGATTTTCATGTTTTTTTATTATAGGTTTAAGTCCTATATAAATACTGTGAAAGTATCGAAACACTCAATCCACAGAGAAATACACACAGCCCGTATTCAGAAACTCTGCATTTGAAACAAGCTGTCAGGATTTCTGCCCATTCGTGATGTCACGAATCTACAATATTTAAACCCTTGACACAATTTTAAACGTAAACTTTCTAAATGTGTCCCAGTTCATTGCTGGTTGCAGTGTATGTGAATGTCATCAGCTGACAGGAAGTACACATGGACCCAAACTGTTGACTAGCAACGCAATTCTGTTGTAATTCTGTTGCAATTCTGTCAAAATGCACTAAAACGGAGCGTTTCAGACAGAGAGTAAATACAGGCATATTCAGGCGGACAGTATGAGGAAAATAAAGTTTTCTTTGAACATTACAGCATGTAAACATGTTCTAGTAGAAACACAAAATACGAGTATGAACCTGAAAATGAGCACAATATGGGACCTTTAAAACTAATGGTTTTAGATAGAGAGGTTCAACAATCACATATGAATGTAATGTTCGAGTGTCCACATACTTTTGACTTAAGTTCCCCGACGGGCTCCGCCACCAATTCAACATGCTGAATCGTCTGAAAAACCTCCGACTCGGGCAGACTAGAGCCGCCGTTGTGGGACACACCACCAAAACTAGGCCGACAGATGCTCACAGATGGCCACAAACCGTCCGACGGCCAACCGGCAGTTTGGTGTGTTGAGGCCAATAGTTTGGCTCATTTTCTGTAACCAGTGTAGCATTAAAGCATGGCGGACTTAGCAAGCTAGGTAGGAAGCCAGCGGTCCGCTAGTTGGCTAGCTAATTTGACTCAATTACTGTGGCTCTCGCTTTGCAACGTTACTACTCCACTGCTTGTTTTAGTCGCTACTGTAAAACCTCACCTCAGTGAGTCCGCGACTTGCCGCAAGTCGGTTTAGTTTATACAGAAGTCAGCTTGCTACACCGGTTGCAATGGCAACAGTACACTTAAAAATAGTTGGATATACTGACTATTGTATTGAGTATTATTTCGTTTCGTTTCAATAGAAAGGAAAATCCTTGAAAGTCCAATTTTTGTCCTCATCTCTCATTAGATAATCATAGCAAAGTAAAGTAAATATTAGGCTTGTCACGGTAGTCGGTGTTACCGGTGTGCATTACTTGCCCACCGCTCCCACCATCGTTTCGCTTATTTTTATAGCAATGAAACACATTTAGTTCATTTTGGCGTTCAGTCAGAGTATCGAGTAGCAGGAGTCAGATTTCACACGCACGGGACGAGAGAGAGTTGACAGACAAGACGATGGCGGAGGATTTGGCGTCAAAGCGAAAAGCAAAAGCACCTATTAGGCGATATTGTGATGTGATGATAATGAGGCAAACGCCTCACCGTGACATCCCTATACATCCATCCATCCATTATCTGTAACCGCTTATCTTATTCAGGGTCGCGGGGGCTGGGGCTGGAGCTGATCCCAGCTGACATTGTTACACCCTGGACAGGTCTCCAGACTATCACAGGGCTGACACATAGAGACACACAACCATTCACCTACGGGACATTTAGAGTCCACAATTAATCTAATCTGCATGTCTTTGGACTGTGGGGGGAAACCGGAGCACCCGGAGAAAACCCACACTAACATGGGGAGAACATGCAAACTCCACACAGAAGGGCCCCAAGCGGGGTTTGAACCTGCGACCCTCTTGCTGTGAGACCGTGCAGCCCCATCCCTATACAATATAAGTAAATAATGATTGCTAGATTGAGGAAAGTATGACAGCTTCCTCGAATATTCCTCAATGAAGCTTTGAAGCCCCAAAAATGGTATTCGGGAGAACCCTACTTTTGACCATTTTCTGAGTTTCAAAGCTATGCTAAATGTCTCTCCAACCAGACCTATTACCTTTATTTTTTAAAGAAAACAACGCATTTTTTATGGTATTTATTCTACTTTGGAGGAAAATATATATATTTATGTAATGAAAGATCATTTGTTATGCGTTCATTTGTCTCTCAGTTTAGACACTTTAGCTGTATTCCTAAAATATAACTCAGACAGAGGAGCTGCAGTGCTCCAGTAAAAGACTAATAATAAACAGTATGAGTAGATTATTAGTATGTAAATGCAAGATAGCATTTGCAATGTAAACACTCCATTTAGTGTAATTGGTAGCAAATGAGAAAGACGCTCACCTAATGTACGGCAATATTAAACAATAAGTTCTAATAGACGATATATATTCACAGAAGATTATCTTTATGTACTATTCGAATTGTACCAACAGTAAAACAGCCTAATCTGTTGCATTCATACTGTATTAATTATTGAAGAAAATCTCATTATCAGAGCACATTACAGATCCCTATTTAAATCCTACAGTCACTAGAGTCTATGCGCATCACCTTCACTATTCAGAGTCGGCAGCGTAATGAGCTTGAGTGAAACTTGTTGTTTTTGTCAGTGTGCACAAATTAAATACTTGAATGGTAATAGGTGCTTTTGCACTTCTTTAGTCCTGGAACTGAAAACAAATTCTGCAATTTGCAGCGGTGCTGGGTTACTTTCCAGGCTATAAGCAGACATTTCAATTTGGGCAAAAGCATTGAAATGAAACGAGTCCAGGCATCTCATTATATTGAAGAGTTCATTGTGAGCTGCTGAGGAGATCTGAAGTGGCGTCTATGATTATATGACGCCACTTACTGGTTTGTAATTAGTCGCAATTTTAATATTTTATTAATAGCCTTGAATAATATATCTAACTTAACAGGTAATTTATCCAGTTTCGCTCCTCCCTTTACTGCTAAAGTGCTACCTGCGGTTTAGTATTCGCCTCGCCTACATATTGTAATTGACTCTGAAATGAGGGATATTAGTGATAAGCCCTTCAGGTTTGTCAGACCTGCTTCTCACCCGCCCATTAGTCCCCTGGCTTCCACTTTTCCAGCCATCCATCCTTCCTTCACCTCATGGTGTACTTTCCACCAGCAGGCTCAGAAATCAATTTGGAGTCGTAAAGCATACGAAGAGGAGGCGCGTGCTCTTTCGGCTCAGCCGGGTTTTCTGGCGCTCTCCCCCACGAGGTGTTTGAGGTGCGTCAAGAGCCCGACAACATCTCAGGGCTAAGGGCTTTGAAGGATCGCATGGCAGATCATGTGATACGGCTTCTACTCGTGTGGGATTGGTGTCGTTTTGATGTGCGGTGATGGTTAACAGGCACTGGTAAGATGCCTGACGGGATGAAGTTTCCAATTGTGTGACAAACTTATAGATATTTCTCAAAAGTGAAGTAGTTTTATTTCCCTTTGGTGACTATGTAGAATTGGTTTAAGACAGACTCTGAACGCTGAAGGGTCATTAAACTCATCATTTATTATGTGAATGGGAGAATTTTAATTCCATCCATCTATTATCTGTAACCACCGTTCGCCAGACTATCACAGGGCTGACACATAGAGACAGACAACCATTCACGCTCACATTCACACCTACGGGACATTTAGAGTCAATTAACCTAACTTGCATGTCTTTGGACTGTGGGAGAACACCTGAGCACCCGGAGTAAACCCACGCTAACACGGGGAGAACATGCAAACTCCACACAGAAGGGCCCAAAGCTGGATTAAACCTGCGACCCTCTTGCTGTGAGGCAACAGTGCTAAACTCAATTCATGCAACAAAAATAAAAACACTCATTTATAAATGCAAAAGGATTGAACATCTATTTCTTGAACTGCTGCCATGCAAAAACAATTTTCCATACATTTACCATTGGCCGAGCATAGGGGTGGAATTTAATATTTTAGATTCTTTCCTACTTTTGTCAGGCAGCCATTGGTTTCCACTCAATTCCACATGTTTTCAGGCCCTGTCTACACGTATACAGATACTTTTAACAACGTTTTGGCCTCTTGTCCACCCGCAAACTTATATTTTTGAAAACGCCTTCTAAGTATCCGGGTGGACGTGTAAAACGGAGCGTTTAGGAAACAATGACGTCCTCTCCTCATTTCGTGCACGCCCATTGTTGCTTTGTGTAATGAGCATGCGCCAGAAACAATAACAAAGATTTATTTGCGATTAATTTGCGATTTACTATGGACAGTCATGAGATTATTTGCGATTAAACATTTTAATCGATTGACAGCCCTGAAATTTACACACAGATTGATTTGTAAAGTCCCTGTCAACAATATTGTAACTTGGACAAAAATGCACTACTCAAGCAAGTGTCAAGAGTCTGACATTTGATTTGTATGCCATACAAAAACGAATGGAAATCAGTGGCTCAACAGTAGTAATGTAGGAGGACATGATAATGCACAAGGGAAAAGCGTGCAATAAGAACGCCGTTCTTGCTTTTGGCGTGTCGTTTGTACGCCATGTAGTCTGTACTGACTGCGATACAAATGCATCTGCGTAAATATGCTACGCTCAGAGGTAGTGACGTGGAATAAAAAGTGAGAAAGACTGCTTATGGAGGGTGGATGGGTCCAACAAACACAGGACTTTCAACTGGAAGATCGATGTTTGTTGTCACATTTTTTAGTGAGATTTGTGACGTGTTTTCAGTACTTTTGTTACGTTGTTTCCTTACGTATTTTACGTACTTATTTTAAGGCCAACCATGACGTTTTTCCTAAACCTATTGCCTATCCAACACACTCTATCTACTGGTGGATCTTGGCGTGATATTGGGTTGTGCATAATGTCTGGTATGACCCTTTACCATCAGCTGAGAAAATGACTTTGATCAGTGGATTGTAAAAACCTCACAACGTCTCTGACATGTCTTCCAGTGGCCTATTTTTGACATAATAATGCAAGTTTTTGTTCTAGAAAGCGTGTAATTAAATATGTGGATCACTGGTACTGATCGCCCCTCATATACACTGTTAACAAACCGCTCTGTCCATGAAATGAGCCGAGCATGTGAAAGCTCCCTTATTGATCTGACAACCTGCCAGAGACGGAAATAGACGCCTCGTGCATAACGAGGTCCACCTCGACGGCACACTAATCGTCCTTACATTTTGAGCACATATTACAGTAATTATCTGGTGTGAAGGTGCGAAGACCTTTCACTGTTAAGCTTATTCAAATATGACTCCCACTCACTCTGGATGCTGTGTGACTTGACGTCCCTCCAGTCCTGCGTGCCGACCTCCTTGTACTGGACCAGGTAGTAGCTGATGGGGACGCCTCCGTGCGAGTCGGGCTTCATGAAGGTGACGGTCGCCAGGCGCTGGGACACGGCCGAGAGACGCACCGAGTATGGATTTGATGGTACATCTGAAAAGAGAAAATAATGGAAATTTGAATTATTTCAAATATTAGTTTTGAAATTAGGGCTGTCATTCGATTCAAATTAATTTCTTATCTGTTCAAAATGTACCTTAAAGGGAGATTTGTCAAGTATTTAATATTCTTATCAACATGGGAGTGAACAAATATGCTGCTTTACGCAAATATATGTTTATATTTATTATTAGAAATCAATTAACAAAAAAAAACAATGACAAATATTGTCCAGAAACCCTCACAGGTACTGCATTTAGCATAAAAATTGTCATTTATTATCATAAAGTGGGCATGTCTGTAAAGGGGAGACTCGTGGGTACCCATAGAATCCATTTTTATTAACATATCTTGAGGTCATAGGTCAAGGGAACCCTTTGAAAATGGCCATGACTGTTTTTTCCTCGCCAAAATTAAGCATAAGTTTGGAGCATTATTTAAACTCTTTCACGTCAAGCTAGTGTGACATGGTTGGTACCGATGGCTTCATTATGTTTTCTAGTTTCATATGATACCAGTATCTTCACTCCAGCTTTAAAACTGAGCCCGCTACAACATCCGAAAGATTGATTGACTTTAACGCCTTAAAGAAATTAGTAGTGTTCAAATGAATTTGCGTAAATACGCTATTATCGCGTTAACTTTGACAGTCCTAATTGAAATATTTTGCTACTTTGAGAGAAATAAAACGCTTCAAACCGTACATATGCATCGACATTTGCACAATAAGAACAATAAATGCATTTTCTAACTGAAGACGAAGGTGCTCTTAATGCTGCAGACGGCTCCTTCTACCTATTACATCACCGTCATCCCCCAAATCAAACTAAATATAGAAATCATTGCCACAATAACTGTGAGCCTTGAGAGCAATTTAAAACAATTTACTTCATCTGGAAGTGACTCAGCTGCATCTTTCATTAGTTTTAGGACTTGTTTTAGTCGCAAACCAACATAAACACTCTTTTTTTTTTAGTGTGCGTCTCATTATCTAGCGGTTTAAAGTTTCGCTTTGAAGAGTCCTCTCAGCTTTCAGTCGGAGATCCTCCGAGTCTCTACTGCTGACTCAAACTTTTACAACTACATGAGTGTGTGTGTTCCTGCACCATTGTTAAGTGTCAGAACAACTTCCAAAAACACATTGTTTCCTCCAAGACTACATATTAGGTCAGCTTTTTTGCTCACTACTTTTCTCCTCAGCCAGAGCAATTCAATCTGCACTAAAGATAATTGGACTGCACTGTTGTGTATTAGCCGGCGCTACCGTAAATTAGGGAGTACTTCAGTAAATAGCGAGGGGTATGGTAAATCAGCTGGCACTATTTGAGATTAGGCTCGGGGGGTTGGGAGTTGTCGTGGAATTTATCTCGCTGAGAATTGCAAATAAAGCTATTACCACTAGTAGAGAGGTAGAGGGTTACAGCGTGGTTGGACGGTTACTGAGAGAGAGAGCAGTGGTTCAACAGGAATAATGTCTCGTTAGATCAGGTATAGAGGATACACTCACCTGCCTGGGCCAGAATGAACTCCTGGTATCGAACGCCGATGTTGTTCCTGGCTGTGCAGTTGTAGCGGCCAAAGTCCCTGTCGGACATCGGAGTCACCTAGAAGCGGGAAAAGAGTCTTATATATCTCCATGGATACTGTTTCTAGCCATGCAAACAGTTTTAAATGTCCAGGTTTTGAGATATCTGTTGTACAATGTAGAGGAATGGAGTTCCTCTCTGATGCTTCAAAATGTACCTTAAAGGGAGATTTGTCAAGTATTTAATACTCTTATCAACATGGGAGTGAACAAATATGCTGCTTTATGCAAATGTATGTATATATTTATTATTGGAAATCATTTAACAACACAAAACAATGACAGATATTGTCCATAAACCCTCACAGGTACTGCATTTAGCATAAAACAATATGCTCAAATCATAACATGGCAAACTGCAGCCCAACAGGCAACAACAGCTGTCAGTACTAAGTGAAACTTAAAAGTAACACGTTCTAACATGTTGTAGAACTGAATGAAATGTCACGTTCTGAACACAAACACAAAGGCTTCTTTAGGTTTAGGCAACAAAACTAAAACTTCTTTAGGTTTAGGCAACAAAACTAAAACTTCTTTAGGTTTAGGTAACAAAACTACAACTTCTTTAAGTTTACACAACAAAACTACAACTTTTTTAGGTTTAGGCAACAAAACTACAACTTTTTTGCATCTCTGTGCATGGCATAATTTCTATAATGGTGTTATCCACTGTCTAATCTAGAAAACATTTTAGGCGAGGGTAAAAATGTTTTCCTTTGGTTCATTACAATTTACTCAGGCATAGTAACAGTCACAATGGATGGATTCTCTGAGGTCTTACCTATCCATAGAGACCAAGATCACGCATATAGACCTGGTAGTTGCAGAGCTATTCTTGATTTATTTTAGGTATGTCTGTCTAGGTGAACCACACCTTCCATCAACCTATAGGCTTTAAGAGGTTTCAGGAGTTATTTGAACCCAAACCACATCTTTTCTTTAATCTAACTAAGTAGTTTTGTTGGCTAAACCTAACCAAGTTGTTTCCTGTGAAGACGGAAGTTCATTTTGAAAAGACTGTAGCAGAAATTGACACAAGTTGCTGGACATTCGTCGGAAAACACAAGAAAAATGAGGACTAATTTTGCAGTGTGTGAACTTTCTCATGCTAGTAAAACACTTTTACCCACCTCCAGTACAGACTTGCCGTTAGCACTGTGCACCCGCGTGTTGGCGGTTCCCTCCGCAGAGATGGTGAAGCGCTCTCTCCTCCACAGCATGGTGGCCGGAGGGTTGGACATCACGTCGCAGCTGATGTTCACCGGGTTCCCCTCCCACGAGTAGAAGATGGTGTGATTGGTCAGGAACTTCGGTATATCTGTCGACAGAACATAAAGACGTTATCTCCGACGCCTCATTTGCATGGTAAATCGGCTAAAACAAGACACAAATTGCTAAAAGAGTTATTGCTGGTGTGCTGTGGATTTGTGGCAGCCAATTAAACACACAAATCAAAGGTGAAGCTGTGCTGCATGATCAAAGACATAAAATGACTTGCTGAGGCTTATCCTGCAAAGAGAGAGAGACGAAGAAGCATTTCATTAACGCTCCCTCTGCAAAAACTGAAATTGAAGCCACTGCATGCAGAAAGGGGGGGTATCTGCGTTACCATCATCTCCCCAAGAATAAAAATAAAGGATGCAAACAGAAGCTCATTTGCCCCGACAAATAGAAAGGGCAGTAATGGACGATTGCGGCTCGTGCGGGTTTCTTTGGGCCCAGTCAGCCCAGCTCAGTCGGAGAGGCATTATGGTTGTTGTATGCTCGCTTGCAGGATTCCATTAAAGAGATTGATGCCTGGCTCTCTGTCACAGCCGAGGACGCGTTATCCCCCCGCAGCCTGCAGTGACTTAGTAAATGAGTTCATTAGTTCGGTGGCAACGGCTGGCTCAGCCCCGCCGCCGCCACCACACTCAGAGTCTTTCTGCAGAGCAAGTCGTCAGCGATGACAGCTTCATGGTTGCGTGTGCATGCATGTGAGGTTTGTTTTGTTCTTCAAAAACTCATAAATTTAGGAGAAAAAAACTTGAACATTCTCTTATAATAAAGTCATAAATTCACAAGAAAAGAACAAGGAATTTTCTCTGATTATAGTCATACATTTACAGAAAAAACTCACTGATGAGAAAAAAACTTGGATATTCTATTATATTAAATTGGTAAATTTACGAGAAAAACGAATTAGTGATAAGAAAACTTGAATATTCTCTGATTATTAAGTCATAAATTTACGAGAAACAAAACTCACTAATTCACGATACAAAACTTGAATATTCTCTGATTATAAAGTCATACATTTACAAGAAAAAACTCAGTAATTTACAGAGACAAAACTTGAATATTCTCTGATTATAAAGTCATAAATTTAGGAGAAAACAAATTTGAATATTCTGATAAAGAAAAGTCATAACTTTCAGAGAAAATAAAATTGTCTTTTGGTGATTTGGCTCCTATTGTTTTGTCGTAAATTTAATTTGTGACTTTAATCTCAAAGAATTTCAAACTTTCTTCTGGCAAATTTAACAGTCTTTTTACCTACCTACTGTGCAGTCTTGTGCACATCTACAGTCCATGTGAGGTTTGTTTTCTTCTACATGAGGAAGCCATTAAACTTTTTCCCAAAATGTCAATTTTTCAACAACTATGCAAAATCCTTGAACCCAAAAGTCACCTCAGCCCGAGGAGGAGAAAATTGGTTTCTACATGACAACAGAGATGCAGTATTCTTTCTTTTTTCTTTACCTCGGAGTATATTTGTTTGTCTCTCTTTGTTGTTCCTCTGAGCTTCAAGGTGGAAATGCTGCACTTATCTATTCGTTCAGGCAACAGAGCCGCTCTCATAATGAACCTCATAATTCCGAGGCCAAAATGGAGATCTTTACTTCAGAGCTCATTAGGCAGGGGATAGCCCGCCCCAAATAACCCCTAAACAAGCAGCACTGACGAATGGGCGCGCTCGTCGGGAAGTAGGGGAGCTGTCAGCGGGGGGAAAAAACGAAAGGCGACGCATGATATCCTCTCGCTAATTAACCCTTGTGAAGGCTGTGTGTGCGGTGAGGGGGTGAGTTGTTTATAATAATATAATGATCTTCAGAAAGAGAAACAGCCTCAGTGTGAGAAGAATTATTAGAACTAAGCACGGCTGAACTTTCGAACTCCGAACAAGACTGCAGGGGTGCACGTGTTTCTAGCGAGGTTGCTGATTTGAATGCTTAAACGTGCGTATGGGTTTCATTTTCACATTAAGGATGCAGAGAGTGCAGGTGCTGGTGGGGTTATATCAGGTCACCAGGGCCCCATCAGTAACAGGAATCAGTCTTAGTCATTTTGCCCACAGACAATGTTACACATCTAGCTGCTTTCCAACTGCACTTATATCTACTCTCTCAACCTCAAAATCTTCTTTCCTGTGCTGTAAACCAATGTTGTAATGTTGAACTTGTTTAATGCAATTTTTGTGATTTTAATCTAATTTAAAACATTCACTTCAGTAAATTATAAAACTTGGATATTCGATGATATTAAATTGTTTTTTTTGTTTGTTTTTTTTTAAAGTTATTTTTTTGGGGGCATAAATTGTTAACTTTACGGGAAAAAAAACTCACTAGTTAACGAGAAAAAAACCTAACTTGGAATATTATCTGGTTATAAAGTCATACATTAATGAGAAAAAACTTGCTAATTAACGAGAAAAAACTTGAATATTCTCTTACTATAAAGTCATAAATTCACAAGAAAAAACTCACTTATTAAGGAGAAAAAAATAGAATATTCCCTGATTATAAAGTCAGAAATTCCTGAGAAAAAACTCACTAATTTATGAGGAAAAAACTTGAATATTCTCTGGTTATGAATTCATAAATTATGAGAAAAAACTCGTAAAAATTGTCTTTTTGTGATGTGGTTCCTTGCAAAAAAAAACACTGTTTGTTTTTTCGTAAATTTAATTTGTGACTTCAATCCCAGAGAATTTCAGACTTTTTTTCAGAATTTTTTCTCATAAATTTACCACTTTATTACTATTTTTTTTTTTAACCTACAATGGCTCTAATACGCCGTCATAGTACAGTCATATTATAACTCAATTAACTGATTTGTTCATTACAAATGTATTTATTTGCCTTTTCCAGAAAAAATAAATGAAAAATTGCCCTGTAGAACAAAATATTCATCTAATGTTAATCTAGTTTAGTTTAAATGTGCAGTACTGTGCACACCTACAGTCCAGCCACACAGGTGTTTTCACCTGATTAGACCTCTGATCCGGACAGAGTGTGGAGTCTTTTCACAGCAGCTATTTTGTCATGTAATTGCAGGATAAACACGGGTGTAATTGATATAATTAATTATGGTCCTGTTCTATTTGGTGTCATTCCAGTGAGCCAGCGTGCACAATAGCAGAGCCCTGACCCCCTTAATTATTAATTACACCTGTGATCACCCTGCGATGACATGCCAAAGCAGGAATAACCGGAACTACAAACTTTGATCAGACACTAAAAATACTCACACTCAATGTCCAGGAACATGCTCTTCTGATGACCTCCGATCCGGCTCAGCGCCTCGCAGTCAAACCGGCCCAAGTCCGTGAGCCGCACGCCGCTGATGGTCAACACTGACTTGCCGTGACGACCGCGGACCTCGAAGCGTCCATCCAGACTCTGGAGACACAAACACACACGACTTATTGTCTTCTAGCTGTTTTTTGGAAATTGTGATAAAGAATTGGCATTTATATCCCTGTAATTTTCACGCACTTAATAAGTGGTTTGAAATTCTGATGAACAACAACCCAAACGCGACATTTGTAGCGCGACACAGAGCAGCTAATCAGACAGACCCGGCGTGCTGATTCAGGAGGGAAAGATTATAGTTGTTATGTATAATAAAGCAAATACTATATTTAAAGAATTTGCATCATCCGTACTTGTGATTGAGATATGAAGAACGGAAAGGAAGGAAAGTTTCCCGCCCAACTTGATCCATTCTGCCCCCTCGCCAGCAACCGTTGCTTGTCACACAGAGTCGGGGTTAATGCAATAAACTGTCGATTTATTACGAGGTCATTACGACTGTATGAAGACAGATGGTGTCAATTTGAAGCAACGGGTCAATTACAGCAGACGAGGCTATCAGTCCAGTAATCGACATTCACTCGTAATGAGAAAAAAACAGACCAGGAGCATCCAGACTGTTACCTCACAGATAACCTTTGTCACCCCCCCAAGAAACTACTTTCCAGAGGTCTTACCCATGATGCATTTAAGAGCTTTTGTTTTGATTGGATACACGGGCAAAATAATTTCAAACAATGCCACTTGTTGCCTTTTGTCTTTAACCCCTTAACCCAGGGGTCTGCAACCTGCGGCTCCGGAGCCACATGCAGCTCTTTAGCTCCTCTCCAGTGGCTCCCTGTGGATCTTTAAAATGGAAATTAATAACTGTTTTATGTTTACATTTTCATTTTTATTTATCATTGTTGTAGGTCCATGGTACGCCGGTGCGACGGAGTATTAGGGCCACACTGAGGAAAATAAATAAATCTGAGATTTCGAGAATAAAGTCATAATATTACGAGATTAAAGTCATAATATTACGAGATTAAAGTCATAATATTACGAGATTAAAGTCATAGGTTTACGAGAAAAAAGTCTTCGTATTATGAAAATAAAGTCATAATATTTACGAGAAAAAAGTCGTAGTATTATGAAAATAAAGTCAGAATATTGTAAAGTAGTAATTTTACATGTTATTTTTTTTATTCTCGTAACATTACGACTTTTTTCTCGTAATATTCTGACTTTATTCTGTAAATCTCAGATGTGTTTTCCCTCAATGTGGCCCTAATACTCCGTAGTACATTGTCTCTTTGGCCCTCACTGCATTAAACTTATATACTATATACTTAGACTATAAACTGTGTTACCTTCATCACAATGCTCAAATGTTTTGCGGCTTCAGACAGATTTTTTTTTTTTGTTCCTAAAATGGCTCTTTTGATAGTAAAGGTTGCTGACCCCTGCCTCAACCTCTTCTACCCAACGAACCCGGTACCGAGTTTTTGACCGTTTTTATATTGAATGTACATACTTGACTTTTTTGTCAGCTTATCTACATTGTTATTGATCTTATTTGTTATTATCTACTTGATCATATTTAATTGTTCTAATAAAACTACTCCATTTGGAGTCAAAATTATACAATTTTTATTGATTTCATACTGAGCACAATGGTAGAATGTGATGATGCACAGGGTAAATGTCATGGCCAAAGGCTCCATTGTGTGCACAGAGCCTCCTGTAGTGGATATCAGTAGTATTTTATAGCCAGATTCCCTTTCAAGAGGTAGAAAACTGCCAAATGGAGAGTCCTCCTGGTCCTATCCTTACTTAAACCTTTGTAGAATCTATGTGCTTTGTTTTATTTATATCTGCTTTGGCTCAGTTGTAATCAAGGAGTTGCTGAATGAATTCAGTGGCATCTCTGTGCATGGCATCACTGCTATAATGGTGTTATCCAGTGTCTGATCTAAAAAAACATCTTAGGAGAGGATAAAAATGTCCTTTGGTTCATCACAGATTACTCAGGCATAGTAACAGTCACAATGTTACTGACACTGGGGATGAATTCTCTAATAGAGACCAAGATCATGCATATAGACCTGGTAGTTGTGGAGCTATTCTTGATTTATTTTGGGTAAGTCTGTCTAGAAGAACCACACTTTCCAGCACCCTAGGGCTTAAGAGGTTAAAAGTCTAACAGCCTGCCGGTGGCTCTTGGGGATTATTGCAGGTTGAGTTTTCAGGTGAAAGTGAAGATACTTTTATCATATGAAACTAGAAAATCCTAAGGAAACCATTGGTATCAACCATGTCATGCTATCTTGTTATGAAGAACACTAAATAACGCTAAGAATGTACTATTTAAACTAGACACCTTGGATGGCTTTCCTAGCTAGATTGACAATAAGTGGGTTTCTGAGCAGTTACCAGAACAGAAGTGCTCGCCGAAACAGTCTTTGAATTACATAAATTGGGTCTCACTGTAAAGCTGAGACTCTTGTAGATCAAATGAGCCCAACTGTATTCATGTGTGATAATGTTAGTCCCCATAGGAGACATTTCATTGTAGTGGGACCATTTTTTGAAACCTCACATAATAAAATTACCTGTGGTGACCTCTAGGATAATCACAGCCTCATGAAACTGTACAGCCACAAACTAGAGACCTAGAGCATTCAGAGGATGGATGGATCAGACTAGAGACCTAGAGTTTTCAGAGGATGGATGGATCAAGATAGAGACCTAGAGCATTCAGAGGATGGATGGATCCGACTAGAGACCTAGAGCATTCAGAGGATGGATGAATCAAACTAGAGACCTAGAGCATTCAGAGGATGGATGGATCAAACTAGAGACCTAGGGCATACAGAGGATGGATGGATCAAACTAGAGACCTAGAGCATTCAGAGGATGGATGGATCAGACTAGAGACCTAGAAAAAGCACCCAAAAAAAGTGCTGCAACAACTTATGAGACATAAAAGAGCATGGGAACGACCAACATATACTCCTATCATCATCATTCCTGATATATGACTAGAACAACTTGACACACGGTGCTGCATCTCAAATTAATCTCCAGGTTCCCAGCTTTCAGATGATGTACACCACTTCTATGTGACATCTACTGTTGACCTGCTATCTCCCTCTAAAGACCCCCACTCCTACCCTTCTAAAACATTTGTTCCTATTCATGCAGAGTAGCCTTTGCAAACCAAAAAAGTCCAGTATCAGTATCAGTTCAGTAAATCAGATGATAAACATGATGAACACCAAACAGCAGTGGTTCTTCTTCAATATATATGTGTAATGAAGAAGTTGCTCTGACATTCTCTCTTTTCGCAGTCGAGGCACCGCCGTGAATAGGAAACGCAGTTTTAGTTGAGTTCTTCTTATTATTCATAGAGTCGGAGAGAGCCGTGGGGTGTTTTCAATGTAAGTACCGACCGAACGGCACATGGCATACATTAGGGCGGCAATCTATCCTGGGCTCTTGAAGCCTTTTGTGCGCGAAAAAAACATGGATATCAGTGCTGGCAGCAACACGTCATGATCGCACTGCTAAGTGACGCTGAAATGGACCGGCTTGTATAATCTGAGACACAGGTCCTATATTTTATGAACACGACTTGAGGAGTCGACACTGCGTAGAAGTTTTGTGGCTATAAATACACACAAAAAGGTATGTGTACAATCGTGATGAGGACTTTTTGATTTCCCACATTGTTGCCTTCTAATTAGTCAATTAAGTCAACTTGGATAAACAGCTTTAAAAGAGTAAAAATAGAATCGAAGTTATTTAGCTCAAGGCCTGAGAGTTAATGTAGGATTGCACTCAAATTAGTAATGTGAGTTTGTTCCTAATAAAGGAATTAGAACAACAACAAAAAGTTAAACCAGGCCCCCAGTAAGCCTGTTTAGCAAAGGGATAGCCCATAATGCTTTGGGAGGTTTTTGTCGCTGCAGCTGTAATTTTTGAAGCATCTTACTGTATATACAAGATATGTAACATGCTCCAGGAAATCTCCTATATCACTTCCTGAATTCTTCTTCTTTTTCCCGGCATAGATCTGGGGTAAAGCTGTGTCCGTGACATTTCGGTGTTACAATAATTAATAACCAGTTTCCGATTTATACTAGGGGTTTCAGAAAATATCGAAAATATCACGATTTTATGTTTTGTGATACTGTATCTATTCTCAAAAACACTATCGATTTTGAATTCATAATCTACATCAAATCCATTTATTCACCGACAACTAAACTGTACACACACTGCACCGCTACGTTCACGGCTATAACGCCACCATCGACCCCACACTCACCGCCGGTCTGTCTGACACTTGTTAAAGTTACGCTGACAGACCGTACGTGTTAGACAACGCCGAGCACAACCACTGGCAACGCTACATCTCCGAACGTAGCACAAACTCGCTAGTGTCCGTGCGTCCGTTCTTGCAGAAAGTATAACCGAAGCTTAAGAAAATCGATCGGCGCCAACCATGTCAGCTCGTCGGCAAGAATGCTAAATAACAAGTTCTGTTAAATTTTGGTGAGGAAACACTTCTGACCTCACGGTATGAGAATGAAAACTCTGAGATGAACAGAGTGAGGAAACTGCATCTTACTGGATAAAACTGATTTGGACAAATGGCATAATTTGCATTTGGAAAAAAGGTAATAAATCGCAATATATCTTATCGTAATACTCAGCATACTGCAATAAGATCGGTTAATAATCGGTTAACGAGGGTCGGTTATCGGTTTTCAATTTTTTTTAAAATTAGCATCCCATAGTTGTTCTTTTTGACCTCCAAAGAACTGTGTCTGCACATTTGCATGCATGTTTATGTGGGTCTGTGCTCCCGTCTACTTCTGTATATTTCCATATTTAAAAGTCTGTGGATGCGTGTGCACATCCTGCACACCTCCACCATAGATGTCCCCGGTAAATCAAAGCACATCCAGCCCCGTCTAATGCCCCCTGTCTCTGCTAGGACTCATTATGTGTCTAAGCCTCATGAGCCTCGGTCGTGAGGCCCCCCTCTCCTGAATCACACTCTCTTTATGTTGTGGTCGGCTACAGCATTATCCTGTTTAGAAATGGCTTATCTTTGCTCTTATTGTTGCAATACTATCAACCGACGAGGTGAAGCAGCTTTTAGAGGCTCCGTTCTTTGTGCTGCCACTGCACACTTGCTTGTTTGCCTCGCCAGCTGAGGTCAATGGGATTGGGGGGGGGAGTGTGCGTTGAATAGAAATGTGGGGGATGAGAGGAGGAGGAGGAGGAAGAGAGGAAATCTTCCAGGAGGGAGCGTCTGAGTCAGGAAATTACTCGCTAACCCCCCCCCCCTTCTGCCAACTGACAGGGTCTGTCTAGAGACCAACTCAGCCCCTAGCATAGCCTGTTTGATATGCAGCTCAGTCCAACGACGAGGCAAGCGGCCAGACGTGAACACAACGGCGAGTCGCGCGCACACGCATGTTCCTGTCGCTCGCTCACACATACTGTAAACACGTGAGCGGTAAGCACAGCAGACATGTGGAAGCAGAGGGAATAGAGGAACAGGAGGAGATGAAAGAACGAGCAGGTGAGCAAAAAGGAGGTGCAGGAATATGAAACGAAAGCCTATCTGATCCAAAAAAAAAACGACAGCGAACATGTGAAGCTAAATCTCAAATGCAATGCAGAGTGGGATTCTGGACCGTTCCTGTGCTATTTCAGTCCAAATGCTGGATTTTTTCAGATATTAAAAATGTCAGCTGTAAATGTCAGCGAGGCTGGAAAACACACTGTCGTCTAATTCTGGCGAGCGCCGCTTATTCAAACAGTTTGGCGTCGGGGCTGTTCATATTTGCACCATTACAGCGTCACCTCTTCCTCATGACAACAGCAAAATGACATTTAATAATGGTTTTCTGGTTCAAGGAAATGGAGGCCAACAAGGGGGTAGCGACAGCAAAATCCGGGGATAAACATTACTATTATCCATTTACGACTGGGTTTCTGCAGAGCGGTGTGCTGCTTTTGGGACCAGGTGTCAAACGGAAAACAATAATCTCAACGGGCGTGGGAGTCGGCTTTGTTCGAGGTTTGATTGTGAAAGAGAAGAGCTCAAATCAACACAAATACGCCTCCAAGTTGACGGAAAAAGTTATTCTAAAGTTAAAGGGAAAAGTCATAAAAAGTCATAGTATGGTATGTTGAAAAAAAATCATTAAAAGTCATAGTTTAGTATGTAAAAAGTCATAGTGTGGTATGTTGAATTTTTTTTATAAAAAGTCATAGTATAGTATGTCAAAAAAAAGTCATAGTATAGTATGTCAAAAAGTAGAACACTTCAAGTTTATTTTATGAAGTATACTTAAGTAAAGTTCAAGTATATTTCCCCGAAGTATACTTTATGGAGGAAGTATATTAATATCAATGTACTAGTAGTATACTAGTAGTGTACTACTTCCAATACTTCTTGGGACTAAATTACCCAGCTTTTTGATTTATAAAAGTATATTTTTAAGTTTACTTTAAGTGTAAGAAGAGTAAACTTTGAGTACACAACTTGTTTACATCTAAGCTGTATTTTGTACTGCATCTATACTATGAAGTATACAAGTGATAGGTATACTGTTAGTTTAATAGTTATATACTTGTCACCCACTTTTTAGTTTATGAAAGTACACTTTGTATACTTTAACTTATAGTTAACTTAGCCAATGATTTGTATATCACATAAAGAGACTTGCTCCTTTTGCTATTTGACTTTTGTGATGATACAAAAATAAATAAATTTTTCTCACATGCCTCCACGGTGAATAGAGAATTAACAAAATGTAGAAAATTCTTGATCAATTGAAGTAAATTTATATCAAAACATTTGTTTACAAACTCTCACACACTATCAAAAAGTAAGCCCAACTACAGCCAAAAATACCTTTCTGTAGTTCTATAAGGCAAGAATACTTCATTATTACTTTCCTTTCTTTTACTCTAAAAAAGTAAACTTTTTTCACTTAGATTTTATGCATATGGCGGTGTGTTCTTTATGACAGTTTTCCTAAAATTAGATTAACAAATCGCAATATATCGCCTTATTTACAGTATCGAAATACACCGATCAGCCATAACATTATGACTACCTGCCTAATATTGACTAGGTCCCCCTTTTGCCGCCAAAACAGCCCTGACCCGTGAAGGCATGGACTCCTCTAGACCTCTGAAGGTCTGCTGTGGTATCTGGCACCAAGCCGTCAGTAGCAGATCCTTTAAGTCCTGTATAAGTTGCGAGGTGGGGCCTCCGTGGATCGAACTTGTTTGTCCAGCACATCCCACAGATGCTTGATTGGATTGAGATCTGGAGAATTTGGAGGCCGAGTTGACACCTCCAACTTGTTGCCGTCCACATGATGTAAAAGAAAACGTGATTCATCAGACCGGGTCACCTTCTTCCATCGCTCTGACCGGTCTGCGGCTACGCAGCCCCGTACGCAACAAACTGCTCCTCACTGTGTGTTCTGACACCTTTCTATCGGAACCAGCATTAACTTTTTCAGCAGTTTGAACTCCAGTAGCTCTATTGGATCGGACAACACGGGCCAGCCTTCGCTCCCCACATGCATCAATGAGCCTCGGGTCTGACCCTGTGGCCAGTCCACCGGTTTTCCATGTTATTCACTTCACCTGTCAGCGGCCTTAATGTTATTGCTGATCGGTGTATATCGCAATATATTGTATCGTGACCCCCTGTATCGTGATACGTGTCATATCGCCAGATTCTTGCCAATACACAGCCCTCCATCTAACGCCAGTAGCTCTTCATCTTTGGATGTTTAGCATTAACAGAACAGAGGCTACAGTGCGGTTTGCTAACCTCGCTCAGAAGCGAAACAATACCACAGGAGCGAAACAATACCCCGACTCAAATCCTACCTCGGCTCATAATTGAATTCCAGGAACTGCATCCCATTATGCTCTCTTACCGAGGGGTCAAGGTGTTAGTTGGCGAAGAATGAGGAGAATGGAAGCAACATTATGCAGTGAGTAAAAACTAAGCCCTCTGAAGCTTAATGTCTCTCAACAAGAGAGGAGTGTGTGCAGACTGGATATGCAGATTGGAGAGCAAATTGAGAGAGGAACATCCTGCCTTAAACCTAAATGACTGCGGCCATCCATCACGCCTCGCGCCGCTCGAGCCCTGTTTGTCTTTGCGTATGTTTAGGTGTGTTGGTTTGCACTACGCATTTCCATAATTGCATTTGCTGCGGGAAGAGAAGCACTTACTCTCATTTTCGGCTGTGATTTATCAACCCGAGCGATTCGAGCCAATGCACACATTCATTTATCTCCGCGGTGACCTTTTTCCCCAGCGAAAAAGAACGGCTGCCATCTTTGTTTTTTCTTCCCCCTTTTTTCTGCGGGAGCTTCTGTCCCCTTGCCAGGGGAGGCTGTGATGGAAGTGCATATGGTTCTGACATTGATGGCGGCTCGTTCAAGAATAATTACTTCTCCCAAGAAAATGCGTCTGCAGCTCATTCAGCGTCTGATTTGTGAGGCTCTTCTCACGGACAAAGTGAATAACGGATGCCGAGAGGAAAACACACAACAGAGGCTTAGTGTCTTTTCAATTTCTTAAGTTGGATTACATAAAAATGTCGCAGAGTTAAAGGTAGAGGAACCAAAGTGCAAATTGAAAGTATTAGCGTTTGCCCTGGAAACTTCAAGGTTCTTGCTGCTTCTTTGTGCCGAGAGCTAATCAAAATAAACGCGCGCGCTGATTTCCCTTGAGATAATAATCTCAGCAAAGTCGAGAGATTTAAACACTGCCTGTAAAAAAAAAATAAAAAACACGGACCAAGGTATTTGAGTGAAGCTTTGATATTAAAAGAGACTTTGGATGTCAGCTATGTGGGAAAGCAAGAGAGGATCAATCATCAGCTCTTGAATGTAAACATCTGCCTTCAGACAGGCCTTGAGCAGCACTGCTGGCAATAAATGCCTCTAATTGCAACATTTCATGTATGGCAGATGGGAATGATTATGTCTGCTTTGATTTTTTTATGAGGACGTATACAAGTAATTACCTGTTAACGTCGGCTATTTCTTTTAGTGCTCAGCCGGGCTAAGCACAAATAGTCCAATTTCCTCGACATAAAAAGAAGAAGTGACATGTTAATGGTCACCATGAGGACAAAAACAGAAGAAAAACATCTCACGTGGACTGCCGTGTATTGTTTTTGTTGCATGAACACCTTGTAACATCCATTTTTTAAAGGGACTGTATGTAAGTTTTTACACATATAAGGGACTGTATGTAAGTTTTTACACGTATAAACACGTTATTTTACAGGTCCACAAATTTCATGGTAATTAGATGATAATTAACCTATTTGAAATTTCTTCGGAATTACTGTCAAATTACCCCAATATTTACCTCAAATTGTACTATACTCACTTTATTATAAACAAGATTTCATAATTATATGCTAAAATAGCATAGCGTTGCGGCTGCGTCGCGTGGCGGTTGCGTCGCGTGGCCTGCGTGGTTGAGGGGTCTGGTGTTCACACCAGCTACGTGTCAGCTGCGTGTCTGCTGCGTTTCTGCTGCTGCAGCTGCTGCTGTCAGTCCTTTCTTTCTACATAGTGTTTGCCTTTCATAATGGCCATTTCATTTCATTATAAATGTAATTTATATTTATTTTAGACAGAGAAAGGTTAAGAAACATGTGGTAATTGAGGAACACCATAGAAAAAGCCATGCTGTGATTTGGCATCAAAAACCTTTGACATTTGGAGATTTCTGCACATTTTTCGGCGATTGGATGGCGATCGCTGCTGTTGTGTAAACTGCTCAGAAACCCCCTTATTGTCAATCTAGCTAGGAAAGCCATCCCTCCTCTGAATGCTCTAGGTCTCTAGTTTGATCCATCCATCCTCTGAATGCTCTAGGTCTCTAGTCTGATCCATCCATCCTCTGAATGCTCTAGGTCTCTAGTTTGATCCATCCATCCTCTGAATGCTCTAGGTCTCTAGTTTGTGGCTGTAAAGTTTCATGAGGCTGTGATTGTCCTAGAGGTCACCACAGGTCATTTTATACAGTGAGGTTTCAAAAAATGGTCCCACCTCAATGAAATGTCTCCTATGGGGACTAACATCGTCACACATGAATACAGTTGGGCTCATTGGATCCACAAGAGTCTCAGCTTTACAGTGATACCCATAAAGTGGGCATGTCTGTAAAGGGGGTACCCATAGAACCCATTTTCAGTCACACACCTTGAGGTCAGAGGTCAAGGGCGCCCTTTGAAATTCGCCATGGCTGTTTTCCCCCGCCAAAATTTTGCATAACTTCGTAGCGTTATTTAGCCTGCTTTCCTACAAGCAAGTAGGACATGGTTGGTGCCGATGGATTCAAGTTTTCAAGTTTCACATGATATCAGTATATTCCCAATACCTTGGAAACTGAGCTCACTACAACCTCCGAAAGACAGAAAAGCAGCTGGCCGTCAGAGTTTTAAGAGGTTAAAACTGGTGGATTTCTTCCCTCTATACATTCTTCAGAATATTTATCCTATGTTTCCAAAGTTATAGCTCTATGATGATGCATGCACAACAACATACACACACACATACAGAGCCAGATGGACTTTCTGGCAGTTCCTACCTTGTCTCCGTCCACGAAGGTCTGGCCGTCGCTGGCTCTCCTCCAGGAAATGTCGGGCAGAGGCTCGCCCTCGGCCACGCAGGAGATCATGGCGGCGCTGCCCTCTACGGCTGTCACGTTCTTCAGCTGGATGATGTGGGGCTGGACTGGAGGCCACAAGAGGACGATGGGGAGGAGGAGGAGGAGAAGGAAGCGAATAAGAGAAAAAAATGAGAAAGAAGAATAGATTGAAAGGCAGGCGGGGGAAAGGTGTGAGGGAGGACTGTAAGTAAAATTGTTAGCGGGAGAGAAACTGTCAAACATCTAACTCATAAGGGAGGGGAGATGAAGGCTATACCACGGGGGTTTAAACACAGAGCTGATGCATGACTTTGCTACTGACAGTCTAGGCCAAGATCATTTATACACTGCAGTCGTACTCCGCAGTTTCGGCGTGCCCTCTGGCCTATTCTGTGCAGATTCCTAGGCCTGGATGACAACACAAACTTTGCTAAAGTTTAAAAAACATATCAGAGATCTCCTCCTGTGTGCGTTCCACCTTTCTTGTCTTAAATAAATATAGATTTCTGTCTGGCAGGATGCCTCTCCAGCGCCGTGTGAATGTGACGCAGAGCGAGCGGCCCCGATAAGTGCTGCAAAGCGTGCCGCCGGGGGCTGCTCCCCGCTCGCCTCCTCCTGATAAGATGCTCCGAGCGAGCCCTGAAACGCCAGGCATGGCGAAGCCACGGAGCATGTCACATGAATCATGGATTTCTCCCCCCCCCCCACACACTCACACACTGCACTTAAGTCTTTAACAGGGTGCTTGCAAAGTAGCATGGCATAAAATCCAAAAGGAAAAGAGTATTGAATGGAAAGTAGTGACTACAGTAGTGGAGGCTTTTAACACCGCCCAGGGGGATCTGAGGAGTGTTTGGCAATTTCACATGGCTTCAACCTCAGGGTGGAGGAGCCATCTCCAGGGATTCTGGGGAGCTTGTCAAAACATACGGTCACACAAACATACAAAAAGGCGCACACACACACGTTTTACTATACCTGCAAGGACCTTCAGTGAATAGATCAATGATCTAAGAATAGAGCCGAACCAAACCATCCGTTATCTGTAACCGCTTATCCTATTCGGGGTCGGCTGGAGCCGATCCCAGCTGACATTGTGCGAAGACGGGGCACACCCTGGACAGGTCGCCAGACTATCACAGGGCTGACACATAGAGACAGACAACCATTCACACTCACATTCACACCTACGGGATATTTAGAGTCAACATCTAATCTAACATGGACTGTGGGGGGAAACCGGAGCACCTGGAGAAAACCCACGCTAACACGGGGAGAACACGCAAACTCCACACATTGTCATTAACGTAACCTATTCCCCACTGTAATCTTATAGGATAATTCTGGTTTATTGTAAGATAAGGTTTTCATTTCTATCAGTTATGATAACTCCTGAATGCTATCAGAGTTGAAGTTTACGTCAGTGGCTTCGTCCCGTCCAGCCAACGTTACCTGAGATGGCGTTACGTTTGCCAAACACACATCCTCATTCTAAAAGCGCTTTCTCTTGTAACGGGAAAACATCAAAGTATTTAACCTAAGCGATCAAACCAAATCTATATAGAGTGCTGAAGTTACTTAGTTAGGTTTAGGGAAAAGGATTGTGGTTTGGGTTAAAAAAACAAACGGAGGTGGTGTTACTTAAGTACGGAATTCACATGACAAAAAATACTTAGGTTTCGGAGTATTAAATACTTGACAAATCTCCCTTTGAGGTACATTTTGAACAGATAAAAAATGTGTGATTCATTTACAATAAATCGGGATTAAATATTTTAATAGATTGACAGCCGTAATAAATATATTACTTCTCTAGACATACTTAATCCGGTTTACATTCAGTTTATCCATTTGAAACACTGCCAATTTAACTTGCACTATTTGACGTCTTTGATTCTCATTTTGCTTTTACTTGTGTGATTTTCCTTTTTTTATATATACATTTTTAATGAGCATTGTTGAAGGGTACCTGAGACCCAAGATTTTCATTGCCAACGATGCTTGCTATGACTATACATTGACTATATTTATCATCAACACTGATTGGACATTCCCTTCAATCTCTCATTGCACAGAAAAAACTGTGTGCGCTAAAGCACGATAGGTCAAAGTTGGGTATTATACCATCCCTGTCATTTTCTCCTCTAAGCATGTTTGGTTTAAAACCCGTATGAATGTGTGACATTGTTTTAGCGACACGTCTGAGATCTCAGCAGTTAAATCGTTATCATATCCAATAGGAATGACGGCTGAAACCACAATAATAAGCCTTCAATTGAAATGTGTATTATTCTTTAACAATAGACGTCAACAAAACAACAAGCCTCCAACAAAACAACCGCCCTAATAACTTATTGAGACTACAATTGAGTCTGTTTTTCCAAAAACAAGTCAAAGAGATTTGCCAACAAGAATAATGGATAATTTCACTTGTTTATGAAGCAAATCAGCTTAATTCAAAAAATCTTGATAATAGTGCAGCAATCTGCCTGATTCTGCTTTGTGTGGAGACAAAAGGAAGCTGCGGAGAGAACGACTGAACTCATCTCAAACCCGTTGGCAGAAGTTGTGCTTACTGTAAGAAAAATAAGCTCCTAATGAGACTAAATTGTTAAGATGATTTCTGCAGAGAGGAGCACTTTAGATGATCGTCCACATCTATTAAACCTCGCGTCGGCTTTTTGTATTAGAAACAAACGCGCAATGTAGACACTCAATGATGCACATTCAAAGCCGCCACACACACACACACACACGCACGCACAGATAAAACTTGTAATGGCGCCGGGAGCGGTCTGAACCGGTTCTTCATCACCGCCTTATCTGCAGCCGTTTTGCCCTAGATGCCCTTCATCATGCAAATATTAAATGGGAAATGTCTCATTTATCAAGCATGGTGCAAAAACCACTCTGCAGGGAACATTATTAATAACGCATTATCTAAAAACATTTCAGCTCTAAATGGGAAAGAACGGAGCGGCATTCGTGTGCTAAAAGATAAAAATCCAGAATTAATTTGACCTTTCAGGAGTTTATTCTTTTTAGTTTGATGCGTAAATTTAAATTCTTAAGAACCCAGTCTCATTAAAAAAACAAGAGTATTTTACTCTAGCATTTGTTAATAACTATAATTACACTTTATTATATTGTTATAATAATTCAACTTGAAAATGTTGGCAGTCCTGACACTCTTTGCTTAAAAAACGGGCTCAATCTTGCCCTCACACTGAGAAAAAGCCATTAATGGTGTCAGCGTTAGAGCAGAAAGTGACATAATGACAACTGATGGAGCTTTTTGACACTAGAAATATATTTAAATACAGTTTTGGTACAGTTTGGCAGAATAAAGAGTGTATTAGTGATGCTTACGTTGACAGTTCTTGCTGTTTATGGACCATTAATCGCTGCTTTCTTCTGCAGCCAAGCAGCATTTTCATCCCCCCTATAGAGAGGTGCAGGAATGAGTCCTAAAACCAGGAAATTAGTTAGCTTTTTAGCACTTCTAGTTCCCTCTTCTCGAAGTCAATGGGTTTTTTGAATGGGTTTTTAGTTAGATGCCTGAAATAAGGTCTGTGGCTCAAGAGATTTTAACGTTTTGTTCTACAATATATAAAATACGTTAGTAAATATCCCTCTCGTGAATTTTTAAACTTTTCCTAGATCTAATTGGTAAGGTTTAGGCAACAAAACAACTTCCTTAGGTTTAGGAAAATATTATGGTTTGATTTATAATAACTCCAGAAATGGCCTAACTTAACTTTTGGAAGTTACGTGACAAAAACGACTTAGTTAGGGTTGGCATGTTGGAACGGCGGCGCTCGTCAGTGAGAGAAATCACTCTGATTGGCTGTTCAGTTTAAACGAATCAGCGCACGAGAAGAGAAACGGAAATGAGGAAAGCAACGAGTAAAGTAAAGAGGAAAAACACAGAAGTCTTTTCTCATTTTTTCATCTTCATCTCATCTGTTCGTTCCCTTGTTTCCCTTTTGAATGATGAATACAGACTACTGCCACCTGCTGGTGGGAGAGTTATTTCATCTCACGCAGGAGCAAAACGTACGTGGTAGTTGGCCGTCGGCTAAAGTCTTTGCGGTGTGTTCCAGTGCAACTTTTTGGACAAGACAAAGGAGACGCAACAGTCGGCTTTCGTCACCGCTAGTTCTTTAATGTCGGGTTGGTATGTCTGGGCCTTAAGTAATAAACATTTGTTTATTTTCTGCAATAATCCAAAAAACAAAAGGAAAATCCCTTTTTTTTTTTTGAGGGAACCAGGGTGATGCTAACTTCCTGGTTAGCCAACAAAAATACGTCATCCCTGCAGCAATATTTAACTTTACATAAAACTCCTACGGACAGCAGCTCAGATCCACAAACCAAATGCCAGCATAGATGCTCTCCTGTTATCCCTGATGCCTCTCCTATTATATACTGTATGTCATCAATCTACAGTATGTTTTGCAGTTTATTACAGAGGTTATGCTTTTTCTCATTCCTCTTATTTTCCATAAAAATCAGTGATAGCGTATTAGGTTTCAAGTCAACAGAAAGAAAAGAATGAAAGAGAACAATGCCATGAGGTGTTCAACCTCAAATTACAAAACCCCCTTTAAACAGGACGCTGTATTTCTACTGCCAACAGATAAAAATACGCAAGCTGAGGCCGACTGCAGAGGACTCTTCTGTCTGCAGAGAGATGTGTATCTCTGCTCCTTCTATGATATGTTTCTCCCAATATGGCTGCTGCTGAATGCTGCTGAAAAATGGAGAGTTTAGAAAGAAGCACCTTGCTCTTTTACCAAAAACCTGACATTTAGTGTTGATGCTTCAGATAGCTGCAGAGTTATCTGCGTTGTTGAATGCCGTTTACATTTAGGTCTCTGTGGAAATGATGTAAAAGACACCACCAAAACAAAAACTGAGAATGCAATGCTGCTATTTCTTTAAAGTATAAATGGGGGATTTATTTTCTTACAGCAATAAATGACCCAGAGACTAAAGAGTGAGATATAATCCCTGAAGACTGATAATAGCTGGAATAGCGCCTCACACCTTCTTTTGTCACATCGTTCATCTAATTTTGTGCTGAAAATCATATTTCCTTTGCCCATTCTATCACTTATAATCATGCAATAATATACAATTGAGAAAGGAGGCATTTATTCCATCTACTGTCTAAGCTTGCAATGTCTGTGATCCTAGAATTTATGCTTTATTAATATATCAGTGCAATGTATTCTCATACAACGGTTTCGAGAAGTTATTCCTCAATTTTCGTGCAGCAGCACGTGTCAATTTCTGCTCATTACATGCATACAGTCTTTTCAACATAAACTTCCGTTTTCACAGGAAACAACTTGGTTAGGTTTTAGGCAACAAAACTACTTAGTTAGGTATAGGTTGTGGTTTGGGTTCAAATAACACAAGGGCTGGTACTTAAGTACGGAAGTTACGTGACAAAAACTAATTAGTTTGGTTTAGGAAAACATTGTGGTTTGGGTTAAAATAACATCGTAAGTTGTGCAACATAAGTATGGAAGATACGTGACATAAACTACTCAGTTAGGTTTAGGAAAAGACCGCAGTTTGGGTTAAAAATAACTCCAGAAGTGGCGTTAGTTAAGTACCGAAGTTAAGTGACAAAAACTACATAGTTAGATTTAGGAAAAGACCGTAATTTGGGTTAAAATAACTCCGGAAGTGGTGCTACTTAAGTACAGAACTTACGTGACAAATAAAACGTTGACTTCTGGTTACACACGGGATATGAAGAGCACTCTCCTGGGTTAAAATCCAGTGTTTTTTGTTCCATCCATCCACACCGTTCCCTTCCTGCGCAGCATTTGTCACTCTTTATACTTCCTGGTTCTCCATTACGTGGATTAGGAATGATTTTGGGGTATATATACGAATCACAGTACATTACTTTCCGTAGGTATAGCTACAAACGGTGTTAAAATCATTGGATATGATGATAAGGTAAATGCCTACAGCGCAACATGTCTAAGTATCTTTGTTGGCAAATGTGAAATGTGAGCTAAGTCAAGGCTGCTATTTTCTTTTTGGGGAAGACAGAAAAACAAAGAAGCTTGTAGAAACATGGCTGACTTTAAATAAGAAGCCCTGAGCGAGGAACACATCTGCACACACACCTTGTCTTAACTTAAATGCCCTGTTCTCCTCCCGCCTGTGCTGTCAAGGGTAATAAAACTAACTTACAACTGCGTTTCCCCCACCGCACAGTGAAAAGCACGACTCCTCCCTCCCCCTTAACTTCTTCATTTAAATGTGCATTTTGAAGAACAAGCGCTTCTCCCATCTTGAAAGGATGTTGATGACTAGAGCACAAATCTCCATACATTTCCATAAGCGGGACGTGCACTATCCGAGTGATCTGTGAGGAAATAGCCGGCAGGTTTATGAAAATATAAATTGAGATTTTTTATTAGGAGTGCAGTAAATGAAATATGAAGCAATAAATGAAATATTTCCGTTCGGCAGAGATATATCATATTGATGCAGTTGTTATTGTTGTGGGCTGAGGGCCATTTGGACGTTTGAAAAACAGTTTTTTTATGAAATGGAATTTGTGCAGGTCCTTACAATAAAGCTTTACGGCTCAACATAAAACACTGTTCTCTGTCACGGGCGACGCCTTTACACTTAAAAGCTTTGGAGGAGCACAACATGGCAGATAATGTAAAATGAAAACAAACTTCTTGGATAATAGGAAACGTTTTGTTGTGTTATTTCAGGTTAATACAGATTGAAGGGTCAGTTCACCCAAATTAGGAAACAAAAATGGTTTTCACTTATCTTAAGAGGTATCTTATTCATTATGGTTTTATGTGTCCAGGATTGAAGATATCTTTGTATTTTGGCTACTATCCCAGTTCAATGGAGATGAATGTAATTTGGAACTACTTTATATCAAAGAAATAGTCCCTGTGAATGGTTAAGAGTGGTCTAAAAGGGAATATATTTGTGGAAAGAGATGTCTGATGAATGTACATCCAAAACTATTTTCAAGGCTACTAGAGGTAAGTGAGATTATTATTTTTTTTAATTTTGCATTTCCGTGAACCAACCCTTTAGGTCAACCGCCTTAAGGGGATTTATAGTTTTCTATTCAGGGGTTATGATATAGCAACATAGCCTACGCTGTCCATCCCTCGTTACTTGCTTCTATTAGTTGATGAAATCCAACGCTGAAGTCAAAACCAAAAATAACCCTTTGCATTAAGTATAAATACATCTTAAGTTGTCAAATAACCCCCGATTAAACTCATTTGTTTGTGATATTAAAATAACGTTGCTGTCACTCGTATGTTTTCCTCTCTCGTATGATTTTGCTGTATAGCCTTCCTAGAATACAACTCTAATGCTGTGTTCACACTACGAGCTACACAGCAACGGGCTACAAGTCATTTTCAACGGAAACCGGTGACGTGAAGCTACAAACTGACACCCACATCTTGTCGCTGTTTGACGCACCACAAATAAAGCTGTGCTTTTCTCAACTATTTTTGGTGCTCCAATGACGCGGTGAAGCGTCAACTCATGTGTTTTTGTTTCGCCCTGATCCGTTCCGTTTACGTCCGTCGGCCAGTTCCCAGTGCTGTTTAACGGCATAACTACGTCAACGAACGCTCGAGCAACACTTCAACGGCGACAATGTAGATGACCACGCCGGCCGTTTTGTTGCTGTTGGTCAGGACCATTTGGCGTCATTTTTCAATGCACTGGGTTTCCCTTCCACTTAGGTTTAGGCGACAAAACTACTTGGTCAGGTTTAGTAAAAGATCAAAGTTTGTGTTAAAAGTATGTTTGTTACGCAACTTCAGTTATGTAGCCTACGTTATGTACGTTATCTAATGTGTTCATATAATTCAACACTGGTCTTTCGCCCAGGAGGCCGCTGTTCATGAACCATGATGTTTTTTACTGAACCTAACCGTTGCGGTTTTTGTTTTGTTTCAATCTACAACTTTAACCACGTGTTTAAAACTGTTTAAAAGTGCGTCTGTAATCCGGGAGGAGATATGTTTCCATCAAAACGTAATTGAGAATGCCGTTTAGTTGTATGGGAATGTAATTTTGTAGGAAGCAGGGTTGCCTCCCTAAACGGACTTTGTAACTCTCGCGGATTGGTTTGCATTGGAGTTACTTGAAAACCTGGTATGTCTAAAGGGTTCTTCTGTATCAAGCGCCGAGGGCTGTGACAAAACATCAGTATTTGACGTCCTGCAAATGAGACCGGAAAAACAGGAGCATGTGTGTTTAAAGGTTTCAACATCCTTACCAAAGACTTTGAGGAAGATCTCCCTTTCCTGCGATCCCGCCTTGTTGGTGGCCTTGCAAGTGTAGGTGCCCCCGTCGCCCTGCCGGATGTTGCGGATGGTTAACATGCTCCGCCCGCCATCCAGCCTGTTGATAATGTACTGCTCCGATGGCTCCAGCTGCTGCCCTTTCCTGCACACACAATAAGCAGGAGCCGCAGATGAGCGACGGCGACGGCAGGAAAATATGGCAAACAACTCACACCTGACAGTGACCTCCGCAAAATTCACACTGCGGCACATGTTTGATGTTACAGATGTATAATCTTAGCACTTTGGGTGTCAACTGATCCCGTAAAAAGAGAGGCTAAGTGCAGACAGCTTGGCTCTGAAGCTATTTCTATCTCTATGGCACATAAACAGACGAAAACATGACAGCACTTTTTATAGACACCCTTTCAAGTGTGATAAAGGTATTGTTTTGGATATCATACCATAATTGAAATAGTTCTATGAATCATTTGTAGTATGTCATCAGAGTTCTTCACACTCGACTACGACTTCTCAAACTCTGCCACGCAGAAAAATATCTTCATATTCTCAATCAAT
Source organism: Sebastes fasciatus (assembly GCF_043250625.1). Lineage (NCBI taxonomy): Eukaryota > Metazoa > Chordata > Actinopteri > Perciformes > Sebastidae > Sebastes > Sebastes fasciatus. Next base: position 17,026,222 of record NC_133818.1, on the reverse strand, counting down.
GTTGGAGTTCTCACTTGTGTTGTTGTGTACATTCAGTTATGGACTGCAGCGCTCTCTAAATGACTCCGGTGTGGTGTGGAATACAGTGCTGACTTAATGTCTTTTTTCTTATTGCACTCTGTTGGGAAATTAGCCAGAAAAAAAGCAACAGCTAAACTGATCCATGTCTATATTTAAGCGTCATAGCAGAAGCATAATGGTGTGAAGCAGGTTTGCAGCCTCCCCCGCTTGTTTATTTACCGCAGCTTAACCAGCCGTGTAATCTATAAGGTTAAAGGGATCGCTAGTTTTGGGGGACTTTTTCCCCCCACATTTTAACACAGATTTAGAAAAACCCTTGAGTGATTTTTTATGCCATTTGCATGCAGGCTAAACGTATGACATTAGCTCAACGACTGGATGTATATGGGATCAGCATAGACTCCCAAAAATAAAGGGAAATACACCTTTAAATTCTTCAAAAGACGCATGGATCTTTAACAAACAAATAAACACTAATTTTATTAAAGGGATGGTTCAGATTGTTTTGAAGTGGGGTTGTAAGAGTTACTTATACACTCTCTTACACCTGTAGGTAAAAGTTATCATGGCTACTGGCATTGTTTTTAGCGTTTTTAAATATCTTAACAAACATAATTTTTTAATGAAATCATGAATAATATATGATCTTTAAAGTGACTATTTGTAACTTTCAGAAATGCTTCTCAACAGCGACACTTGTGGCCATGAAATCAACTAAAGTCAGCGTCGGGCTTGTGCTTGTGCTCGCTCTAAATGGACATGAACGAGCATCGCTCAAAACATTGAGGCGACACACGTCAGCTAAAAGCACAATATCACTCTATATTTCAGCTGCTTGGCAGTAATGTTAGCAGACCAGACGAAGGTCTCTCCATGAATCAATGCTGATACTGTGTTTGTTTCTCCTGCCTCAGCGCAGGCTTCAGCAGCGGGGCTCCCCAGCGCGAAACTCATCTCCCTCCGCCTGCAGCCGGAGAGAGCAGGAAGACACCGGCAACCGGTCGGTAACGAGACGGTAACGTTTCTCTCTGCGTAGCCCCGTTACTTCCCAAGACACGGGAAACCTCTGTTGGTCTGGAGGAGCTGCAGCATTTATTTCTGCACAAACGTCCACTTTAGCTAGATATTCACTAGATATTCTCAGAGCTAAACTAACTCTTCTGCAGTGTGGAGTGAGCACGCGTTCACGTCTAGAGGTGGAGCGAGTACGCGAGAACGCGCGCGCTGTCTGAGTGAAGGCGAGCAGGCAGAGGAGACGAGACAGCGGCCACACGAGAGCGCGCATATGCGCCGACCCGCTACATTCATACACTTAGAAAGTTACCAACAGTTCCTTTAACATGTCTACCATTAAATGAATCAACTTATGGCATTGCCTCTATGATGATTCAATGTGGATGCTATCGGATTGAATTCAGACCGTGCACAGAATGATGTCCCACAGGCTCAGTCTGGTGCTACACATTTATTTAAGATGTTCTGCAAAATGTAAAATAATGCTTTAGGTTGACATCGCTACACAGTGTATTCTGCTTCTATCTTGTACACAGAGATTCTCATTATCTCACTTATTCACGCGAGACTTCCCGGTGACGCGCCCTTCACCTACACGGCTTCTGTAGCGACACTGCCACCTACTGGCGATTTACTGGCACAACACCCTAATAATGACACTGGCAATACATAACACTGTACCCTAAATTATAACTACATTGAACTCTTTCTTCTTATAAACACATATGAACATGACAAACTTTCTTCATTTGCATTACACCCAAGAAATGGTTCTGTTTTATAACCTACATATGACTGATTGTGCCACACACACGTCTGCCATGCTTTCTACAGCTACAGGTAGAGCTAAACAGGAAGTGACATCGCGGCATGACAGGAACTGACAAATAACATGAATTTACACATGAATTTTCTTTAACTGTAAAGTAATTATTCACACCTCGTTTTTACAGATAATTCCATCATTATCACTGGAGGTGAAGTTAACGCGGGTTATTACACGGCTTTTTTGAAAACTCGATTCTGATTGGCCAATCACGGCATTCTATGGTCTGTTATTTCTTTATAGCAGACCGTTGCTATGTATAACAGACCGTTGCTATGGGCGCAGTTCTGATCTTGGACGCTGGCAGACCGTTTTTATGTCAAATTATGGATTTCGTTTATTTCACAACAATGACCGGCTCGCTGTACATTATCTATTACTTAACGTTAATGCAGAGATGACCGGAAGTAACCAGACGTGCAGTTCATAAAACAGATATATGTCACACTACATTGTGCAAGCAGCGAATAAACAATGAGTTAAATGACTGTGCCATGTGAAAGGGGACACTCATAGTGCCCCATCAGCAGAGAATTATCACCCCAACTCTTCAGTTCAACTCAGCTTTAGCATCTTTCAATTGTTTCGGTTTTACAGGCCGGAACTTTAATGTTTTGGTTCAGTCCCTCCGCTCTCATCAACTAAGTTGGCAGCGAAATAGCTTGGATAAATCCACTGTGCACTCCCTGCGTAGCACCAAATAGCAGACTTCTCATGAGTTTCTCCCAAACAAAGCTAAAGAGTGAATATTGTATTTAAATGGACACTCAAGACGGCTCAAAATGAATGCTAATCTTGCTAAGAAATAAAGTACAAAAGAAAGTAAAGTATCCTTTCAAGATAGAAGTAGAGGTTTTATCAGGTGGAAACAGAGAGTCTGGAGGTCAGAGATGGAGGCTTGGGTTGCGGCTGGCAGATAAGTGGTTTGAACCACCGAATCAGCTCAGAATATACAGATGGACAAAATGAATAAGTAATGTTCTCTTCTCCCTTAACAACTACAATCTATGTGTCCTTGAGCAAGGCACTTAACCTCCAGCTGCTTCTTCGGTTGTACTCTTACAGCTCGCAGGTGAGTGCATGTAGTTGGATGCATGAGAGATATTCTTCAAAATAAAATCATTATGCCTTGGAATAAAAGAATACAAACTTTACTGACACATAGAGACAGACAACCATTCACGCTCACATTCATACCTACGGGACATTTAGAGTCAACAATTAACCTGCATTTCTTTGGACTGCGGGGGGAAACCGGAGCACCCGGAGTAAACCCACGCTAACACGGGGCGAACATGCAAATTCCACGCAGAAGGGCCCAGAGCCGGGTTTGAACCTGGGACCCTCTTGCTGTGAGGCGGCAATGCACCGCCGTGAAGCCCCTTTTTTAATCCGCCCAAATGCTATTTACATACCCTGAAGTATGACGAATAGGTATGAAAACATTCTTATTCTTACCTGTTTATTCAATATGAATCATAATGCCCTCAATCTGAAACTGCCGCCTTGTTTTTTAACCTCATAAGCTAGTGTGTAAATTGAATTCAAAAGCTTAGAAGCACAGAGCTTAGAATAACGCATACCTCTAAATATATTTAGAGACTTCTCTGTATAGTCTCAGAAAGTATAGTCTATGAATAAAAAATAAAAAACAATCTTATTATTTGGGGGATTTCAAATGTGCAGATTTCTCGACTGTGCAGCGAGGCTTGGGCTTCAGCCTCACTGTACTGTAGGAAGCGAGAGGGAGGATAATTGAAAGTCGACGGAGGAAACACCAAAGCCAAGTAATAATAACTCTGGCGAGCCAAAGAGGAAATGAAGAGAGGCCTCATCTTTGGAACGGACAGTCCAGGACGGGCTGCAGCGCTGAATGTCATTATACTGACTGACTGCTGACAGGTAGTCCATTACCCAAGACGCACAGAGGACGAGGCGAAAACCTCGCGCTGACAGGAAATGCAACTGGGAGGCTGGAGGACGCCGGGAGGGGGTGACATCAAAAGGGAAACTAAATTGGGTTGTGATTGTTGTTTACGCCTAAGCCGATTCTTTTGTTGTGATGCGCGCATTTTAATTCTGTAGTCTGGGAGTGACACGCGGGGCTTACTGACCTGGGAAATGAAGGAGCACACAATGAAATGGTTGACAGCCAGTGGATGCTGCAGAGTTTAAGATCAATGTCGATGTGCAGCTGAAGAGATCTCTAACGTAAGAGGCAGCAGTCTACCCTTGACAAATACTTTATTAAGCCTTTCAGTAGAGTTTAATAGAATGGTATACATTAATAGACATTAATAATAATCATTATCTTCACATGGACGGGTTGACTCCCTCCTCCCAGCAATCGTCAGCAAAGCCCAGATTTTTTGATGGTTTCCAAAATAGGGCTGTCACTCGATTCAAATATAAGTTTATTAAATATAAGTATTTAATACTCTTATCAACTAATGCTGGCAATATAGGCAAATCTGCTGCTTTATGCAAATGTAACCCATTTTCATTCACATATTCAGAGGTCAAGGGATCCCTTTGAAAATGGCCATCACAGTTTTTCCTCGCCAAAATTGAGCGTAAATTTGGAGCGTTATTTAACCTCCTTTGCAACAAGCTACTATGACATGGTTGGTACCGATGGATTCATTCGATTTTCTAGTTTCATGGCAGTATCTTCACTCTAGCTTTAAAACTGAGCCCGCTACAACCTCCGAAAGATTGATTACGATAATGCACTAAAGAAATTAGTGGCGTTAAAACGAATCTGCGTCAACACGTTATTATCGCGTTGACTTTGACAGCCCCAGTTAAGAGTGGTTTTCACATCCCCCCCATCGGCTCGGAAGTCCATCCTGGCCGCACCAATTTCAAATCGTAAATATTAAACATGTAGATATCCTGTTGTGTGTGAGGAACCCCAAGGGCAACCGATGACGCAGTCACATGGGAAAGAACGAATTGAAGTTGACTGAAGCAGAAAGACAACCAAATCGTTGCTCTCCACACACTATAGGAACAAAACTGTTAAATTCAACATAACATGTCATTATGCGCGGGGTGTCTCACATTTTCAATATCTGTTAAGATTTGAAAAGTCTTTTAGTGTGGGCCAGCCTTAAAATCGTTATTATGATACAAAAAAAGAGACAGTGAGTGAGATAATTATCTTGGGGAAGTCACAATATGAAAGTAAAACTAGATCAATACATCACCTCTCACCCATCACCACTGTGAAATTTGCTGCATTGTATTATGCATGCTGTTAAATCATTAAAATCACATTTTCCTGCTGAAAGACAAGGTAACATACACCCAGGAGTAAATATAATTTCTGCTGTTGGGGCTGGAAACTGGAGAGCAAGATGAATGAGACTTACAGAGTTGAGGTCGTTGCCAGCTGTGCGCTGTCTTCAAATTTTGTTTGTACTTCGCTAAGTGATGCATGTGCCTAGTTTTTTTAGTTTTTTTTCCTGCAATGATCAACTTCTCTTTCAAAGTGCTACACAAGAGACTTCAGTTCTCATTAGTGTCTGTATCAGTCCTGGAGACAATGTCACAGGAAAACCGAAATCGGTACTTTTAAAGAGCGCCGAATCACGTTAAATTAATGGGTGCCAATTTTTATTACCTGAGAGCGCATCTGGTTGAGAGCTGGCATTGGGCGAAGGCGGGCTACACCCTGGACAGGTTGCCAGACAAACATTCACGCACACATTCACACGTACGGGAAATTTAGAGTCAATTAACCAAACTTGCATGTCTTTAGACTGTGGGGGGAAACCGGAGCACCCGGAGAAAACCCTAACAAACACGGGGAGAACATGCAAACAAACCTGCAACCCAGTGGATAGCAATTATTGAGCTACAAAAGATTGAGAGATTTACTGTAAATTCTGGATGTTTAATTGTATTTAAAGCAAGGAATTAACCTAAAATTTTTTTGAGTGATATCCTGTCTGTAACTTTTGTCAAAGATTGTGTTGCGAATGTAACTGTGTACAATTGAAGTAAAATCACTATGCCAATTTCTGTGCTTTTTATGGCAGCTGGTCACAAGCTATATACTTCAACGTCCACCAATCAGCTACTGCACAATCAAACTCTTGTACTCTGCAATAACGCCGACGAAACATGGTAGTTAACGGCAGAAAATAATAACTTGAAATTGCAAAGAATGAAAGCTAAGTGTGGGTGTTTAAGATGTCACACTTAAATGTTGCTGTGTGTCATTACGTTCAATTCAGAGCTATATTTATTAAGTGTTATTTCTACCAGCCACCATTTTACGCTTTCCTCCCTCGTTCATTATTGGAGCTGAAGTTATAGAAGAACAGATGTGTGAGTTTAATATATTGACGTGTTAAGGAGTCATATAGTTTGCATGCCGTTTCACAGCAAATCAAATGTACCTATTTTTCAAAGCAGGTTTTTAAATGTGTTCTCCTATAGTTCCTTCAGGGCAGCCATTGATTTCCATTCATTTCAGTGCAGCATGAAAAACAACTTACAGACAACTGCCTGAGGCAAGGTGATGCATCACAGTTAAAAAAAATGTCGGATGTCTCCTGTCAAAGTCACATCATTTCTGAATGATTTTTCTCCACTGCATTATCATGCATAATGTAACTTTGAAAAAAACTGATCTTCACCGTGATGGATTACTTCAAGAACATTTCCATGCAAGTTGCAAGTGAAATTAATAGCTGCCTAGAAGGTAGGAAGTGCACACTGAAAAATCGAAAACACTACAGTATGCTCAGAAAACAGTCAGCAGCAATGCAGGATATAATTGATTTGTGCTAAATGGGCTAAAAACATACAGGAACACATCTATGGTCCATTAAGAAGAATTAACAAGAAGAAAAGTGCGTTATGGGAAACAAAGTATGAACCTAATGGAACGCCAATAAAGTGTTATCAATAGATGCTCAGGTGCAAACAGCTTGTCACGATTGCCTGCTGAGTGGGTGCGAGCTAATTACTGGATGTCGAGCTGTGGAGTGGATAGTGGGGAGTCAAATGCTCTTCAGGTGCAAATTTTCACACTGCTGCTATGTGGCGTGTGATACTATTGTGCGGTTGCTCCGGGCAATGTGCGAGGGCGGACTATAAATTCCTCCGTTGTGAAAAAATATCTACTTGATCTGAAACCAAAACTTTGTATATATATATACATATATATATATATATGCGTAGGCTGTTGGCATTAATATTAACACATACATGGGCATAAATACAGATTAACACATTTGTAATGAGTAGTAGCACATATGTTCTGTTATCTGAAGGAGGTTAAGTAAGCTTGAATTAAGTGGTGAATACGCTACATGTCAAAAGTATGTGGACTTTTGGTTTGAAGCTGTTTTACGTGGTTTGGGAAAGGCCCCTTAGCAGGGTCTGAAATTAACTTTTTTCACTTCAGGAAAGTATTTTTTTTGTGTGCCACTCACAAATTTTGTCTTTCGCTTTTGAAATCTCTGTGCTAAATCAAGAAATAACATTAGATCTGAGGTCATTCAACATTCAGTGATCGAATTACACCGTACCTTCCGGGACAGCCCTATTTTTCAGGGGTGGGAGGGTACTCTACACAGTACTGTACTGTACTTTGCTATTGTCATCTATAGTGGTTTGCACAAAAACACATAACTCAATTGATTATGATAATTTAAATATTTGCTTTGATTAAAAATCTTGGCATCAGTAGTTTTTATTATGTATTATAAGCTGCTTAGAGCTAGTGTTAGGAAGTTAATTAGGTCATAATTCCCTCTCTAACATCTATTCTATATTGCTGTGAACACATCTCCTACAAACAACTGGATTTATAAGTTTCTCGCTAAAAAACTAAATTTTGCAGGGTTACATTTAAATACACATTCACGCTCACATACACCTACGGGACATTTAGAGTCAACAATTAACCTGCATGTCTTTGGACTGTGGGGGGAAACCGGAGCACCCGGAGTAAACCCACGCTAACACGGGGAGAACATGCAAACTCCACACAGAAGGGTGTGGAAGAACTTGACCGGCCTGCACAGAGCCTTGACGTACAACCAACTCTTTTGGGATGAATTGGAAAGCAAATGCAAGACTGAGCTTATCGCCCAGCATCAGCGCCCAACCACACTAACGCTGTTGAGGCTGAATCTGAGCAAATCATCATGGTTCATCATGGCAAGTCGAGGTTTTGGATAAAAACGTATAAATGTGTGTAAATCCACTTGTGTATATCGCCATCCTTCATCATTTTCCAAAGCCGGATGTTTTCCTGTCCAATGTCTCTCTGAGCTGTATGTCAGAGACCAACGCTCGGTATTAAGGAAGTAGAAGGTACCTGTGCCATGTGACCACGGGGTCTGGAGATCCGGAGGTCATGCAGGTAAAGGTGACTGATTCCTGGTAGTCGGCCGTGGCATTGAAGGACTGCTGGAACACTGACAACACCGGAGGGACTGCGGACACAAACACAGAGCAGAAAATATATCATCAGTTATTAGACCCTGAGAGTTAATAGGATGAATCACTGAAAGCCAAAATCTATACTATATTCTAAAAGTATTTTCAGTCTCTATTGAGCCAAATGATGCAGGCTAACACTTTCAAATGGATTAAATTGGCCTTTGCGAGTGGCCTGTAAGCACTCAGTGAAAATGCTACTTCTGTTGGTAATCCCATGGGGATTTCAAATAACATTTTGACCCAGCTTTGGTAAAAACACAAAGGAGCTGAACACAGCGATGTGAAACCATAATACTATTGTCTGATTCAGAAATGCTCAGCCCTAAATCCACAGAAACAATGGCAAGAGAGAGAATGTGTTTCGACATCAAAAAACAACTGTACCATCTATGAATAACAGCGCTTCTCTTTTGTGAATAAACTATTCAGTCCCTGTCAAGTGCTCCAGCTCCAGCCATTGTTTGTCTTGTCAAGCCAATTTCTGCTGAGTCAAAATTAGAAGTGCTTCACCGCTGGGATTTTGAGGTTTGTGGTTTGAAAGACATGCAAACGCAAACTGGGGAAGCTTGTGCTCTCTCAGGTATGTGATATAAGTATTGTACTGTATCAAATCCTACTAAATATTTGTTCAAGGACGCACTATTTTTTCACACATGTTCTTGAGCCATGAGGATAAATAGTGTACTTTTGATAATAATGTTGGATTTTTTTTGTGCCAAAAGGGATAGTTTGGGTGTTTTGAAGTAGGGTTATCCATAGTCAGTGTATTATCTACAGTAGATGACGGTTGGCACGCCCCCAGTTTGGAGAAGCAGATGTTTTTAATGGGGATCTATGCTCTTGCGAAAGCCACCAGACTCCATTAAAAAAAACAGTAATTTCACCTCACAGAACACGGGAGTTGCTGGTCTACCGCTGCCTCAATCGGTTACACGACACTGGAAATTTCCCCACTGCGGGACTAATAAATGAATATCTTATCTTATCTTATCTAGTTGGTTTGTGTTATTGTGTGACTTTGATTAGTTCTGATTCACCAAAGTCACACAATAGTACAAAAATTACATGTGTTTTCAATGGAATCTGGTGGCTTAGGCAAAAGCGTAGATCCGTTGGAAAGGGCTGTCTGACGGCAAGGTAAAGCTGTGAAAATATTCTAGATACTGAAGAACTGAAGCCGTTATCTATGCTTTCTTCAAAGCCACCAAACTCCTTTCATGAAAACAGTCATTTTATCTCGCAGAACACAGGAGTGGCTTGTCTACCGCTGCCTCGATTGGTTAGTTTGTTTGTGTTAGTCACACAATAACACTAACTAACTAACCGATTGAGGCAGCGGTAGACCAGCAACTCCCGTGTTCTGCGAAGTAAAATCACAGTTTTTTTTCAATGGAATCTTATGGCTTTGCGGGAGAATAGATGGATATAATGGCTTCAGTTCCCCGTTGGAAATGTCTGTCTCACGGCAAGGTAAAGAGATGAAAATATTAATATAGCGTACACTTAAACTGATATTGATTCTTTTAGGTGGCTAAAATACGTTTTGCTGCTGCCCCCGTTGCCGACCGTCATCTACTGTAGATGATAAACTGACTATGCATGAGTACCTCTTACAACCCCACTTCAAAAACACCCAAACTATCCCTTTAAATGTGGTGGTAAATTGGTCTAAACATTTCCATGCAGCGCATACAGTCTATATATAAGTATAGCAGGTCTTACTAATCTCTTACAAGCAGCAGAATTGATAAACAGCAGAAGTCTTGATGACTTTATCAAGAGTATATGGTTGAGCGGCGGCACAAACACGCAGCGTGTCCCTGCCATCCAATCAGTTGAGGACTGTCATGTTGTCATTCAGGAGAAAGAAAGCAGAGGGAGAGCAGGCCTCGGCCTTTTCTCTGTTTGCCTTTGCAGTGACAAGGGAATGACAGCTTTATGGCACCAGCATTTTTTATCAGGCGTCTCAGTCCATTTCTCAAGCCTGTACTTATGCTCTACTCATACTCCCACTATAACTGCTCTGCCGTGGCTCCATCCAATCCCAGGGAGGGCACGATTAAGCATGTTTGGAGCAGCTTATTCCCTCAGTTTGCTTCCATTGGGCCGGTGAGGACAATGACACGCAAATAAGTGTTTAGACAGGGCAACAAAAGAATAGTTTGGTCCAATCTTACACTTCTAATGTAGGGGGGTATATGTAATCCATGCATTATCTGTAACCGCTTATCCTATTCAGGGTCGTGGGGGGGCTGGAGCCGATCCCAGTTGACATTGGGCGAAGGCGTTGTACACCCTGTCACAGGGCTGACACATAGAGACAGACAACAATTCATGCTCACATACGGGCAATTTAGAGTCAACAATGAACCTAACCTGCATGTCTTTGGACTGTGGGAAGAAACCGGAGCACCCGGAGTAAACCCACGCTGCACTGATGTGCAGCCCAGTATATGTAATATTATATGGATGTATATTGTGATATCCATACTTTTGTCACAACAACGCAAAAATCACAAACTCTGTTGCACGTCATTCCCCATCTCTCTCTATTGTCAAAATCTCTAATAAAAAAATCTGTAAATCTGTTCGGCCTCATTGTTAATAAAATTAATTTATATATCTTCCCCGCATGTTGAAAGGTCATCTAATTCCTCATCTTCCTTCTATTGTTAGTGAGTAAGCTACAGAAGACCTCTTCCTTGCAAAGGAAAAAGAAGCAGATTATTTGCATAATGAGATCTGATTAACATGTGGGCAAAATGGAGATAATGAGAACGATTATTAAAGCCAGGTGTGGATGCAAAAGCCTGTGATCAGATGTTATTAACCAGATAATGCATCTAGATACGATCACCAAACGTAAATGAGGTCTAAACTCATAGATAGTGTAATTACTCATCTCACCTCTGTAACGTCATAACAGGTTAACAAAAATCGCTGCAATACAAAAGTATGAGGCGTGTACTGCAACTGTTGTTTACAATGACTGGTTTGCTTTTTAATTACTGTATTGGTTTTAACCAAAGACCTGTTGGTGCAATCAAACTCTCATTCAAACAACCAGAAAAAAACACTACATACTCAGTTCGGCAGCAACTTTGCATCAGTTTCACTTACAATTCAGCTAATTGATTTAAATGAAGATCAACAGAAAATCAGCACAGCCCACACAAAGAGCTGTTAGCATGAAAACGAAGGGGGGATCACTTGTAAAAACATCTTGACTGTTCAGTCTGTGGCTACTCTCATCCTGCGAATAAAAACCAGATGTTTGCACTTGTGTTGAATATGTGTTATTATAACTGGCAGCTGCACGGTGATATTATTTCAGCACCATTTGTTTTCCTCCGATCAAAGAAAAAAAGGCATTAAAGGTGTCACTTTGTGGAGAAACAAAGCTGAATTGTTTTATATTCCCAAACTGTAATTTGGTGAAGGTTAACGAAGTGAATTTGTTCTCCAAGCGATGACATCTGGAGGACACGTATTCCACGTAGATCTAAGAACAACACACAAACATGGCTTCAAATCTCATTAAAATGTGATGAAACACAGTTGTGAATGTTGGTTTTACATACTTGGGATAATGAACGGGGAATTCTAATCAAAACAAAGCATCGTCGCAGATACCTAATGAACCAAACACTGCGGTGTACTGTAGTCTTTCTTAAAAGATCAATTACACTAACGACACCACTGTGTATTACTGTATAAATGGAAAACTCTTCACGGTACATCTAAACTCCACAGTGTCTGATATATCTGCTGTCTCCTGGTGTCTATTTATCATTTAGTTATTGCCATGTACAAAAAAATTTCTTTCTTGTGTACCTTAACTTCTCACAAGCTCCCGGTACTCTCCTCTGCCCTCTCCTTATCAGGTTCTCTGGGACATTCATAATGGCAATTCGGCAGCGAAATCATATTTGCGTCGCGCCTCATAACACCTCTTCCTAACTGGATGCGATGCGAACGAGCGGACATCAGATTGTTTCAGTTTTTCCCAATGAAGATGTTCTAACCTGCTCCGAGTGTCAGCGAAACAGGCTGAGCGACATGTGGCTTGTTTGAAGAAACACTCGCACTGGCTCTATTTATGCAAAGTCTCGCGCACCTCCAAAATATTTTCACTGGTCAAAATCCACGCTGGGCTGCACGGTGATTTCGCGTGGGTTTTCTCCGGGTGCTCCGGTTTCCCCCCACAGTCCAAAGACATGCAGGTTAGGTTAATTGTTGACTCTAAATTGCCCGTAGTTGTGAATGTGAGCATAAATGGTTGTCTGTCTCTGAATAGGATAAGCAGTTACGGATAATGAATGAATGTTAATGTCCTTTTTGTAAAAGTCATAACTTTTTTGAAATTTTTGAACAACTATAATTAATGACATTATTTGAATGATTTCTCAATCTGCTCCTCTGATTTATAGAATCTGATTTTACAGGACAAACATTTCCATAAGAATTGAATGTTCAGACGAAGGCTGTGATAAATATTATAAATAATTACATAATTAGTAATAATAATTGTTCAAAATGATGAAATAAATTGCATAGTTTTAAGTCAAAAACCTTCAAATTTTCTAGAGGGAGGACCCAAATCGATTTTTTTCCACTTCAAGCACTGCACACACATGTACAGAGGCATCAAGGTGCGTAAAGCTTTTCAGGGATAAAAACGGCCTAAGCAATAATCAAACACTATGAGTCCTTTCCAATAGTCCTGACTCGGCGAGTGAGAGGAGCAAGCATCTGCCTGACATGATAACCATTGATTTCCGTGCCAATAGATCTCCATTCTCCAGTGTCTCTCTCTTCCCATGCAACACACTCCCACATCAGTGAGGCTTGTTGAAACAGCCCCGTTAATGAGACACACTGCCGAGCAGAAAGACTTCAAAAGAGCAAATCAGCAACAGGGTTTAAGCGTCCAAAAAAGAATCTGGCGAGCTTTTTTTTTACGAATTCTTCATGTATTAGTCATATTCTTGAAACTTCAGAGGCTCGGCGGAGATAAATGTGAGGTTTACAGACATCAGCACAAACATGAGCGTACACCGCAAACATATTTCTCATTCTGACCGATTTACATGCTTCCATGAGGAGCTAGAGGACGTGTTTTCTGTTAAGTGCTAATGCGCTCAATGAACTGAGGATCACACATGTTTAGAAGTCGTGAAATGTTCTGGGTAAATGTCATATTGCACCTACTAGAGTGAATGTTTGAGACGAGACCTTTGCAGCAGTGCTTATTAGGGTTTGTTTTGCCTTCTAGATTAGCATACAAGCTGGAATTAAACCAGCCCCAAGACAAAATTTGGGAATGTAACATGTGTATAACCCAGCGGTTATGATTGATGTCCCTGCAAAATAATGTAAGAAATCTTGAAGGACACAGCCGGTAGTTTCAGCTGACAGCTGAAAACGGGGAAAATAGCGGGTCTAGTGTGTGAGTGAGTGAACCGACAATTAAGTGGATGTGTCTTGGAAGGGTAGAGGGGGAAATCAGGAAGTAATTTGCATTTTGCATCACCATCAGTTGCCATAGAAACAAACCGTGACTGCTGTGGCTATCAGGGTCATCAAAATGAAGAGTGGAGGGATGTTTGATACTGATTAAGGGAGAATGTTACTGTAGGGAGCTCAGCGGAGAAGTGGGCAGATGCTAGACACAGATATGAGTTATACTCTTGGCCTGCTTAATAATCAATCCAAAGTGATTTGCATTAAAGCAATACTTTAATGTTTTGTGAAATAGGCTCAGAGAGTTAGATGAGAAGATCAACACCACTGTCATATCTATACGGTAACTATGTAGGTGGTGCCACTAGCTGGTTAGCTTAGCTTAACATAAAGACTGGAAACGGGGGAAAACAGGTTCCCTGGCTCCGTCTAAAGTACAAAAAAATTTCATTTTACGGGGCCAGACTATTTCTTGGCCGGTACCAACTGTTAACTAGTACTGGAGAAGAAATAGTCCAGCACTTAACCCCCTGTAAAAACACAAAATGGGTTAGAAGGGGCCTGCTATACCTACTAGTAGGTTCAGAAGGCTTCTTATCATCTATTCCCATGGTTGATCATCGATACGAATACGATAAAATGGCGCCAACCTCCAGTAGCCGTAGTGTAAAGAGCATAGACTGTATATAAAGATGGACGACGCGTCTCCACTTCTTCCCACTGTAAGAACTGAAGCCAAAATATCCTGGATACAGGAGCTGCCATCTTGAGATTTTGACGTCATTTGGAGCCAGAGTCTGCGCAGTAGTGATCGGGCCTGGAGCTGCGGTATCGAGGTCTTACTTATCAGAAACATTAACACTTGAACATACATCAGCGTGATAAGAACTACCTAAAATCACAGAAACCATCTTTGGGGAAAAATTCATTTGACGTACTTCTTTAGGCCGCTGTCGACGTTGACTTATTTTATGTTACAGAACTTACATAACAAATGTACTTATTTTACACCATATCGCAATCGTTTCCTAACGTTAAGTTTCACTTTCACAACGTGGTAGGTGCAGTTTGGCCCGTGTGAAGCATTAGAATGGTAGTGATGACGGCTGATAACACTCATTCAATCGGGAGATAACATTTGAAATGGATGTTGTTTTTACATATCAAACTAACGAGATATAATGTGTTCAAAAATGAGGTTTCCCCCTATTTCCAGTCTTTATGCTAAGCTAACCTAAACTGCTGTCTTACACCTACATAAAAGCATTAATGACCTTCTCTAACTCTAACTCATGGCAAGAAAGCATATTTCTAAAAAAGGTAAAACTATTCCTTTAAGTGAGTGAGCAAGCCAGGTTGTTTAATTCATGGACATTTATGTTGGCTAGTGTGGCATGCATGACTCTATCTGATGTGCATACCACACATGGGATGAAAAATGAGTTTGTCTATCTATAATATGTCTTATTTCATGGGATTCCCCTCAACGTTCAGGGATGAAAAATGGCTGCATGTCATGGCAGGAAGGACAAATATGTCCATGATAAAGTAATGGTGTCACAGCGAGGGAGAGCCAGGAACGCAGACTGCTGTGATACTGATCTGTAATTTTAAAAGCTTATTGAAAGCATACAAAGCAAAATTCATTCGTTCTGTAACCACTTATCCTATTCAGAGTCTCGGGGGGGATAGACAACCATTCACATTCATCACACCTATGGGCAATTCAGAGTCAACAATTAACCTAACCTGTATGTCTTTGGACTGTGGGGGGAAACTGGAGCACCCGGAGAAACCCACACTAACACAGAGAGAACATGCAAACTCCCCAAGTCATTACATACAGTAATTATATCAATGTTTCACCACAGTTACCATAATTGGAAATCTCTTATTCCTCTACATTGTGTTCACGTACTGTGGATGGCAGGCTTACACAACTTCCCTATGCTAACTTTTGAGGTCAATTCCTGAAATGTTCGGCGTCCTTTCAGAGCCTGTTTTGCCCTCAGGTTGATTAGCCATTCAGTGGGTGGCCCTCTTCCTCGATACGCCATCATCCTCATCTACGGCTCGCTTTGATGATACACTGGAGACCGGGAGCTGCGGCGGGTCAGCGGAGCTTCATTCGCTGCATGCTTATGGGCAAGAAAACCACTCTTTTATCAACCGAGCCGTGAATATTTATGACTTCACATGGGGGGGAAAAAAAGTATACAGTACGCTATTTCAGCCCTGCTTTCAGACAAAATATTGTTCTGCATGACTGGTTAAAGCAGCGTCTGTTAACACATTGCTGAAGCACTCTTCTGACACGCCGTGTCAAAAGAGCAGCATGATATCTCGTTGCTACAAGCTCAATATACTCTGTGTAACGCACGACTTGGAGGTGGTGATCCAGTTCAGTTGTAGTTTACAATAAAAAAAGAGTCACAATCAACTCGGCTGGTAGTTGCAGCAAACAACTCACAATCATATTGAAGCGTTATGCAGAGATTTTGAACAAATGATCCAATCTTTAACTTGTGAATGAAAGAAATCATCAACGCTATTGTCAGACGCAACATGCTTTCTTGCTAGTCAACGAGAGGCTGAATAATTGACATGTTCAACCTTCACAACCGGCTGAAAACTTTTCAATTGTCTCACTTTTCCTTTACAGCGTCGTTCAACGAGACTTTTCTGCTAATTGAGTCCTTAAAATAAAGTTGGCAAAGTGCTCTGAGGTTGACCTGAGGGCTTTTCAGACATGGGAAAATGCTGGCCTCATCCAATTGTTAAATAAATAGTCTTTTGTTATCCAGTCATAGGTGTCAGTTACGTAAATGTACCTCATATTTAACCCCTATTTGCCTGCATGCGCTATGTAAAGGATTTTGCTTCATATAGAGCTTTGCTTCCGGATTTAAATAAAACATTTAGGGAGGGAATGTTGACGAGTAACCTGACCCTGTCAGATGGTTTTATCCCCCTCTGTGTCGTCTCACCGGGTCTCACCACCTAAGCCACGTCTGTAGCAATTCTCACGTGATCTAGTGACATCGCGAGAATCCAGCTGCAAGGTTAGTTGGCTAGTGCTCTTACAGCAAAGAAACAGACAACACGTGTTTGATCAAGAATGTCCTCACAAGAGGAGTCCTACACTTACGCTTCAAACATACGCTAAATTATGGCGAGGACAAACTGGCATGGCCATTTCCAAAGGCTGTACCTTGACCTCTGACCTCCAGATATGTGAATGTAAATGAGTTCTATGGATACCCACGAGTCTCCCCTTTACAGACATGCCCACTTTATGATAATCACATGCAGTTTGGGGCAAGTCATAGTCAAGTCAGCACACTGACACACTGACAGCTGTTGTTGCTTGTTGGGCTGCAGTTTGCCATGTTCTGATTTGGAGCATATTTCTTATGCTAAATGCAGTACCTGTGAGGGTTTCTGGACAATATCTGTCATTGTTTTGTGTTGTTAATTGATTTCCAATAATACATATATACATACATTAGCATCCTATGTTGAGGAGTATGAAATACTTCCCTTTAAGGTACATTTTGAATAGATAAATCGAGATTAAATATTTTTTTCGATTGACAGCTTGACTATGAACCAATACAACAAAGCAAATTCCTTGGGGATAAACCAGATTCTGATTCTAGTTGGGCAACTGAAGCAGCAAAAGAAATAAGAAATGGCAGTCCAAAAAGCAGTCCAGGAGGCTTTGTGCAGATTCAGCGTCCTCCCTGTTGGCTGTCACCTGTTCTGTATGGACAAGAATCCATGTCCATTCCTGACTCTGGCACAAAAGAGAGCTTTTAAGTGCTCACTGTTGGACCTGAGGAGACGATGTGGAGCCAGAGGAAGCCCTCGGTTTAAACCTCATCCTTTCGTCTCTCTTCTTCCTCCAGCGGTCTTCAGACATTGAAAGACTGTTTCTGGCTGTTTGTTTATCTTACCTCACTGGTTTATCCCCAGGCACCACAACAGAAAACAGCTCGCCATCCGCAGCTGATTGATAAAACATGTAGTGCAGTCTGTTGCACTCATTGATATACCTGAGCCTCCTAGCAATCTACTCTATCTGCTTGTGTTTCCGGGGCCTCTGTGTTGTTGGACCAGTCCAGGTTGTTGTCGATATTCTCTGGTAAACCTGCTGGCTTCCTGTTCCTTTGGAAATCTTCTGCTAAGATGGCTATTCTTGCACTCACGATTGCAACCCACAGAAGGGGAATAATCCTGGCAAATACTCCAAGTGACATGCCCCCGTAAATATAAAGGCAGTGGAAAAGGGAGAGAACAATACTACTCCCTTTTTCCAGACCTACAAAAATAGGTCTTCAGAGTAAGAAGAGATTTACACGTCTAGCTTCAGGGCAGGAAACGGAAATGAACAGCACAGGCCTCGGTGCATGGAAAACAACTCCTATAGGGGCTGCTGCTGTACAAGAAGCACACGCCTGGATGCAAGCTCATATCATTGGCATTTGAGTCTCTCTGGCAACAATTCAGACCAGCTCAGGATAGCTAAAAGAGTCTCTGAACAATGAGACGACTGCTGACCTTGGAGCAAACGCCGGTTTGACATCGTAGGACAACAAACTTGCAAGTTTGGTTGTTCGAAAGGGGATAAAGTACTACAAATTCAACAACAACAAGCTGTAACTGCACAATTTGCACATCCAGCCAACACAGAGTGATATTAGCATTCATTTGGAGGTATGCTTCAAGCGACATGATGAAATCCAAATAATTCTGGAAATGATGCTGATGAGAGTGAACCAAAACATTAAAAGCTGCAGGTCATAAAACCAAAACAATGAGCTGAAAGACACCAAAACTCTACGTGTAGCTGAGGGGAACTGATAATTGTCTGTGGGTCCATCACAATGAGCGATCCCTTTCACATTACACATATTCATTTGAATAATTGTTGATATAAAAAAAATTATTATAACAGCTTTAAAGGTGCTATATATATATATATATATATATATATATGTATATATATACGTTCTTTTGCTGTTAGCACCACTAGCTGCAAGCCGCCGGCTCAGCTGTCGCCATGTTGAGAGCTGTGCGGAGGCAACATAAATGCGCCTAATCTTGTATTTAGCACCTTTAAAGCTGCAGTAGGCAGTATATTTTTGGCATAATTGGGCAAAAATTCCATAATAACCTTTCAGCATATTGTAATTCAAGTGTTCTGAGAGATAACTAGACTTCTGCTCCTCCTCATGGCTCTGTTTTCAGGCTTTCGAAATTCTAGCCCATGAAGGCAAGACTTTGACCAATCACAGGTCATTTCATTGAGAGAGCATTCCTATTGGCTGTGCTCTGGTCATGTGACCGGAACTTGGCGTTCCTTCAACAGATTTCACAAGATGATACTGAGAACATCTGAGGAGAGAAATAGACATTAACGCAACATAATATTGATTCATATTTGATCAGCGCTGCCTAGTTTGACCGTTTGATCGGAGTTCCCGAGTGATTGACAGCCGGCTCTCATAGACGGCAGATGGATATATTATATATATATATATAAATAACTTTTTAAAATCAGATTTGCTCCAATGTCGCCTACTTCAGCTTTAAGTAAAAATAATTTTAAAAACATGAGAGAAGGACAGCTTTAAAAGCATATAAAGTGCATGTACTGCTGTAGATAGATGTCCCCTAGCCTGGTGGTAACATATTGGACGAACTCATTAGTTATATAAAGTTTTCTCTAACTACTTTATATATATAAAATAGACGAAAAGGAGTTTCTACAAATCAGATTTGGTCTCCTTCAGGCTCAACTCTCTAAATGTGAGAGTCTTTAGGGATCAACTTGGATGAGTGTCCTTGAGGCGAAGTGAAGTTCACTTAACTGTCTCCCTCGTAGAGCGTGCTCTTCTCAGGACACTCAGCAAAGCGCTCCGCAGACCCGTCCCGTCTCAGCACCACATGGCAAGTGTCGTGTCGCTGCAATAATAGGTCGCGGCTCATTGAGCAGGCTTATTGGATCTTCCTCAGAAGTGAGGTAAGTGGTGTGCTAAATTGAATGCAATTCATAGTTTTTGGGCGGAGGGCCGCTCTGCTATTACATTAGGTAGGAGAGAATTACATAGGCAGAGACAATATTGCAGCTGTTCAACCGTTACACGACGCTCGTGGCCTGAGTGAAATCACATTTCAATCACCTCGGCAGTCTCAGGTGACTCGCCGTAAATGAGGACAAATGAGGAAATTAAAATGACATCCTTCGATTTTTTGGCCCACGGAGCCCAAAGACGCCGCTAATTGAAATTTTCAATCACACTAAAGAAGAAGGAGAATTAAAAGATATCGGCGCGAGTGGAGCTGAATCTGTCAGAGATGACAACTCTGTCCTGATACAACAAATGAGGGCGTTCAACCTGAATTCCCAGCTCGGTTCCTGCACATCAAAATCATTGACTCGACTCTGCAGATGATCAAAACACTGTAAACAAGCTCTGCGATGTGTCATGTTGAAGTAGTCTAGTAACAGGCTCAACAACACTTACATGAGGTCTGTTATTATATTTTTAACCTTGGGCATCTGCAGACTTGAATGCCTCTTAGGAGGTGTTCATTTTTGGAAACAACAGCGGCAAGAAAACTAGAGGAAACTCAGTCCCTAATGCATGTTAATCTGTTGACACTGTGTGAAGAGGAGCATGTGTCTGTATTATGTATTGCTAAATCACTGAGGAAAAGGTGTATTGACACCAAACTTCACATGGAGCTCCAAAACACCTAATTACAACTTTTCACATTGAAAAAACTAAAATTCCCTGGTTTACTATGGAGTTATATAACTATAAAGCGAGGAATCTCTGTCTGTCTGTCTGTGTGTCCTTCATATATCTCGAGAACCGCTCCTCCGATCTACTTCACACTTGGCGGGTGTATTGCAGGGGACCCAAGGGAATGCTGTTTTGAATTTGGTGCAATTTGGGCAATATTAATAAACTTTACTTCAGGGCTCTGCTGACTCAAGATTTGTCAAGTATTTAATACTGTCATATCACATATCTTGAAGTCAGAGGTCGAGGGATCCCTTTGAAAATGGTTTGGAATGTTATTTAGCCTCCTTCGCGACAAGCTAGTATGATTCCTTATGTTTTCTATTTTCATTGGATGCCAGTATCGTCACTCTAGCTTTATAACTGAGCCGGCTACAACCTCCGAAACATCGATTGTGTTAACGCGTTAAAGAAATTAGTGGTGTTAAAACAAATTTGCGTTAACGCGTTATTATCGCGTCAACTTTGACAGATCTAATTGTAGCGTCATCCAGCATCCATGTAGCGTTGGCAGGCTATATCCAAGATCTAGCAACAAAAGTGAACTACAGTAACGACCAGCGCTCTGCCCGCTGCAGACGACATTTTGGACTGAGTCTGCAGAGCACTGAACGAAAGTTTATGGACGTGACGCATGTCAAAATTGCAACAAATTTAAAAAAAACACTCCCTTGGGTCCCCAGCAATACACCCGCCAAGTGTGAAGTACATCCCATGAGCAGTTTTCGAGATATGCAAAAGACACACAGACAGAGATTTCTCTCTTTATAGCGAGACTCGTGGGTACCCACAGAACCCATTTTCATTCACATATCTTGGACATTTAGAGTCAACAATGAACCTAACCCGCAGGTCTTTGTACTGTTGGGGGAAACCGGAGCAACCGGAGTAAATCCACGCTAACACGGGGAGATTATGCAAACTCACACGCAGGGATATACAATTCTAAATAGTTGGGAAAGTCCCTTTCAAGCACCGTGTGGTTGTACAACCGGTCTTGTCAGTCATCGCAATTCTTCAAATACAGTAATGACTCAAAATGTAACTCACCGTTGACGACCACAGCGATGTCCACAAAATCGATCTCGCCACGGGCCTCCACGCTGGCCTCGCAGCGGTACACGCCCTCGTCAAGCTTGGTCACCTGATGGACCTGGAGGTTGTTGTTTGGCAGCACCTGGAACCTGCCTTCACAGCACGGGCGATGAGGAAGAAGAGGAAGAGGACAGACAGGAAGAGAGAGAGAGAGAGAGAGGGAAGAGGAAAAAGAACAACAGCGTATGATAGAGAGAGAGAGAGAGAGAGAGGCGAGATAAGAGAGTTAGGAAAACAGCAGGAGAAAATTGCCATCTCCACTCTTCAGCAGTTAGACTGTCAATCTTCACTTCAGCACATTTACCTGATAAAGTCCACACAGATAAACACTCGCGCAATTACAGTCCCAAACACTCCCTCCCATTGAGATTGGCCAGGAGTGATGAGGCCTCTATCTCATGTCTCTCACGCTAAGATATTTATAACCATGCATCGTGATTAGAGCCGAATGATTAACAAAAAAAACCTTCTTCTGCATGTTTCATCATCACCGTGGCACTGTAGATTTGAATTTCAATTAAAAAACGTGACAGATCCGAGGGGTCACTCTTTCTAATCAGTGCTCGGGCGTGCATTTTGTCTGGATGGCGGACGGGGAGGTGGTGGAGAGAGTTGTAAATCAGGGCGGAGGAGAAGAGAAAATAATGAGACTACTGGTTCCCTCTATCAGAAAATAATATAGTAGACAGTTAATCTGTCCTCCGAGTGCTTCTCTACCTCTATGTGTCCTTTTTAGCAAAAGAGAAGAGCTTAAAAAATGATATAGCCTTAAATCAAATGGGACAGAATATGACTGACAACATCATTGTATATTGAGTATGAATACACCCTAGAAATAGCTCTTTTCAGGGTGCTGGTTTGCATTGCATCTCACGGGAAGCACCGTCCAACCGCTCTATAATCCATTCTCTCAGTCGCTTGTTAACATGGTTTCTGTCCAAGTTATACGCCTCCTCCAGGGCTGATGGGATTTCTATTTATAGAATTTGATATCCTTGTCTTATTGTGAAGCCGCACAAAAGAAGGGGAATAGCATTTCCTCGAGAACGGTATTTTTGGCACATTAGCGAGTCTTTTCATTGAGAGAGACAAATGGGCACATCGGGACTCATGAGCATTTTCCCTCTCAATAATCAAGTGTGTTTGGCAGGTTTTACATTCAAATTGTAATCCTTTGGAGATTGCTGCTTACTTGCAACTTCTATTACCATCATAATCCACTATTGGAATAATCAAGATCAGTTACACAGTTTGATCATGCGGAACTTGATACGTGCCCTACTAATTATATCACAAATGTTACTCTTTAAAGCTCTGGAAATTGGATTTCCAGTTTTATCTTTTTCTGGATAACAATAAATATTCATGACTAAATAAACAACCTTAAAGGGCGGGCCCATCTGCATTCTGTTCTGTTTTTTTTTTTCAAATGGAAATGCCCACTCGTAGGTTACCAAAGTAAGCTAATCAATAAGGTTATGAATAATGTGAACGCTAGCACTAGCTGAGCCAATGTTAGCTGTGCTAAGTTTGGAAATAACTGAAAGGGTTAGTGCGGATTTTTTGCAGTGGGGTTGTATGTATACTCCCGTGTTCTGCAAAGTAAAATTACTGTTTTTGTGAATGGAGTCTGGCGGCTTTGAAGAAAGTGATATAATGGCGTCAATATCAGTTTAAGTGTACGCTATATTTAGAATATTCTCTACTTTACCTCGCCGTCAAACAGCCATTTCCGACAGGGGACTGAAGTCGTTATATCGCTGTCTTCAAAGCCACCAGACTCCATTCACAAAAACAGTAATTTAACTTTGCACGACATTGAGAGTTGCTGGTCTACCGCTGCATCGATCGGTTAGTTTGTTTGTGTTATTTTGTGACTTTCGGATCTGAACTAACGTGGCGTCCACAGCTTCCCTGCCGGTACTCCTGTCTGCTTCTCCAAACTGGGAGCATGCCAATCGCCATCTAAATTACTGTAGATTATACGCTGACTACTGAAAACTACGTCAGGTCACGTGGGAAAAAGTTTTTAGACGTTAAAACATGCGCAATTCGGGCGGCTGGTTAGCTCAGTCGGTAGAGCGAGCGCCCATGTATGGCCAAGGCTCAGTCCTAGCAGCGGTGAACCCGGATTCGAATCCGGCCTGTGGTCCTTTCCGCATGTCATTTCTCTCTCTCCCCCTTTCCAACACTCTATCCACTGTCCTATCAATAAATACTTAAAAATCACCCCAAAAAAATAACTTAAAAAAAAAAAAAAACATGCACAATTCGACCTAAATTTGAATGTTTTGATTTGAATACATAAGGAACACCACTGGGAAGCTACAGAATGATATAAAACAATTAAATAATAATAACAATAATGGACCCGCCCAGAAATGGGTAATATTTATGAAGATTAAAACACTCAAAAACTCTAATCTGCTTCATCAGGTTAGGACAACACAAATACACAAATCTCTGATGTGAAATAACACAAAGTACTTCAACTTTGGCAGTTGTTCTTCATTAAAAGCAACTAATTATAAAATAAAATATAATTCCCACCCAAACACCATCTATCCATCCATTTTCTAAATAATGTTTCCCATTAAGACCTTTTGTCTTAAAGGTACCATGTGGAGCAAACAAACTAAATTATGTTAAAAATGCATTGTTTGTTTGTATCCTTGAGGCCCACTAAAGTATATC
Organism: Sebastes fasciatus; assembly: GCF_043250625.1. NCBI lineage: Eukaryota > Metazoa > Chordata > Actinopteri > Perciformes > Sebastidae > Sebastes > Sebastes fasciatus. The sequence goes on along the minus strand of NC_133818.1, from coordinate 17,001,835 downwards.
CTTCCTCATAAAACATTTACAAAGCTGTTTTTTTAAAGACTTTGAAACCTACATTCATGTTTGTCTTCTTCTTCACTGCCTTTGTTGGCACACTGCTACATTTCCTGGCACGTTAACATGACACAAAAGCATCGGCAGGACGTGCACAAAAAAGGGACTTTAAAAACTCCACAGGGAACCTTTAATTTGGTAGTAGTTGCCCTACTTAGTTAATAATTGTATTCTAAAAGTCATTCTTCTTCATTTTCACCAAATTATTTTCTACCCTGATAATCCAACTTCTATCCATTTAAACCAAATTTAGACCACACTGGGGTCATGTGGACTTTTGAACATTATTTTATTTTATATAAAGTGAAAGAAAGAAAAGAGTAACAGAAGTATAATCAAGATCTCATTGTGAAAGAAGGTCATGAAAACTTACTGTGGTTCTCCTCCGTGATCTCTTTGTCCTGGTAGTACCACACCACCACGGGCACCGGCGAGCTAATGACATCGCAGACCACCTCCGCCGTCTCGCCGTGGCGGAACTCCTGCGGTGACTGAACATCCCGAAACGTCAGCCGCTCTGAGAGATCAAACAAGATGGAGATGGAACAGCTTTTTTTTTTTTTCTTCTTCTTCTGCGAGCATTCAGAGCAATTTATTGCAGGTCTGAACATCAAAAGGAAAATAAGAAAAAGAGTGCTGTGCTTTTAACTAGGCCTGTTTGGACTGAATCTGGGGTTAGGGGTTCGGAGAAGCTGCTTTAAAATAAATTTCCTTCCAATTTTCTTGTCTGGGTTGCATCCCGTAAATTGAGTGTTTGCCTTTTTCGGGTAGTTTTTATAACGCGGGGGGAAGTGTTGGGATGGCCTCTATTTGGAAGCATGTGTGGCTGTCCACGTTGCCTGCAAAAGTAAAAAAAAACTAAGAAAGAAATCACATTTTTTCCCTTGCACTGAATAAATTATTGTTTTTCTTCAAGGCATTTGTCCTTGTGCCATATAAATATGTCTATTTACCCCTAAAAATATAAGTTTATTGTGTCAATATTCAGTATGTACGGTTTCCTAGTGGGTGTAACTCGCCTGTGGGTGGTCGTGTCATTATAACATGACTTAAGGCCTTTACGTGACGAATAAACAACACGAAAATGCTAAATATTGGTGATCAACCATATGAATAGATGATAACAGCCATCTGAACCTACTAGTAGGTGTAGCATCTGATAACATTTGAAACAGGTGCACCACATTTTGCGTTTTTACAGGGGTGTTAAGTGCTGGACTATTTATTGATCGGGACCAGTTAACAGTTGGTACCGGCCAAGAAATGTCCGGCCCATAACCCCCCTCTGGCCCAGTCTGTGGCTCCAAATGATGTCAAAATCTCAAGATGGCAGCTCCCGCATCCAGTATATTTTGGCGTCACTTCTGTACAGTGGGAGAAAGTGGAGAAGCGTCGTCCATCTTTATATACAGTCAGTCCGAGTTTGTTCCAAATTTCATCGCAATCCATCCATTAATTACCTTCGGCCTTGACGAAGGTAACGCTGGGGTTATGTTTTCCCCGGCATTGGTTTGTTGGTTTGTCCGTTAGCAGGATAACTCCAAAAGTCCGCGATGAATTTGAATGACATTTTTTGGAGGGGTGGGGTTTGGCACAAGGAACAATCCATTAGATTTTGGTGGTAATCCGGATCATGGTCCGGATTCAGGAATTTTTGTTAAGCATGACGATCAGCCAGAACATTTAGACCTCTGGGTGTAACACATGCACAGTGTAATTGTTGACACGTTGATGACGCATGACCCAGCCTCTTTCCTTCAAAGAGAAAGACAGAGAGGGGGTGGAGGGTGGAGGGATGGGGTGGGTGGGGGGGGACCTGTAGATTTGGCATTTTTTCACATTAAACTCGGTGAAATTACAGTTGAGTTCCACCAAAGCACTTGTGATTGTTGGAAAGAGTAACGACAACGGTTTAGGTGAGTTTTATTTTGTTTCTGTCCCGTTGAAATGTTTTACGATGCTCCACTCAGCTGATCTCAACATAAACAAAAATACACGTGGATGATGGTGCAGGCGGTGGACCGACCAAACTTGCCATCTTTAGAACCATGCAGGTAGAGTCACCAAAAACGACATTACCATGTGACTTCATGCCTCGCAATCCAGGCTTAAAGAATTTGGAGACAAGCGCATGAGGAAACAATGTGTGCCTGGGAAATGGATGGATGGATTCACTCAGAAAAATCAAATAAAACAAAAGCTAAATCCGGCTTTGACTGTTTTCTGGGACACAGATAAAGCGATTCAGATGAAACAGCACAGGAGACAGAAGGGTGGCCGTTACACTCGCTGCCAATCACAACCACGACAAAAAAAAAGAAAAAGAAAATCAATGAGCGGAGCTATTCTGCATCCTCTGTTTGCATAATTAGACCAGAACACAGGCAGCCTTTGATTCACTCTTTTCTTGGTTTCAGGAGCGCTTTCAGTGATGGTTTGAAGCTGTGTCCTCCCTCTTGACAAACATTTGGTGTTTTGACAAATTGCTTTTATGGGGACACTGTTCCTGGACCAGCACTTCTCCACAAACAGTACCTGATCCTCCTTCGAACCCCGCTCTCGTTCGGGTAGTCGGCTTTGATGTGCGCCGGGGCTGGCGTCGCAACCACCTGCCATCATCTGCGTGCAAGGTGTGAATAAATCGACGACAGCTCCCCTATCAGTCCCTTCCGTTAGCGAGGCTTCCGCATTAGCATTTTGCTGTGTGATTTATGCCAGGCTGCTCCCAAGAATGAGCTTTCTCTCCCCGACTGTGCCCTCCGCCTGTGAACGTGCCTGGCATCTCAGTGTCTTCATTAACTTCAAGGATGCCATCACATGTTTTTGTCTCTCCCTCCGTCGCTTTCTTATCAATTTCCATCTTGTGTTCCTTTTATTTCCAAAATCTCACGCCCTCCGTCTCTCTCTCAGATGTCACTTGTATCCATTTCCTTCCTCTTTTGTTGTCAAAGTGCTCTACAAGAGAAGTAAGGGAAACATCCTCTCCAGAGTTACACTCTGCTGCACACTTGACACTGGCGAACTGAGAATATACTCAGTACTCCGGGGTGTCTCTTTCGCCGTTCGCCTCGCATCATTGCAAGGATAAAAGTCTGATATGTGGATGAGCCAAAGTTGCTGGATCTCTCTCAACTGGGAGGCAGTTTCGTTCCCGTCTTCACTGGCCAATTTTTGCTGGTTTAGGGAAATTGGCTGTGCAGCATTATTGCTTTGTCCATTAATAAACTAAGAGGAAATGAAAGGAGGCGTCGCCGGCATTGTCCTTGCTTACTTTATTATGAGCTTCCTGTCGCCTTTTATGGCTGCAAACGGCTGCAGTTAATTCAAAGCAATTTTCATATTTTGCTATCAGTGAACTTTCAGGGAAAAGCTATTTAAATTTCCATCTTCTGTGTGGGCCAGCGAGAGCTTTATCTCAGAACAAGAGCCGACAGCCATGCTAGCAGCTCTGAGCTAAATGCTACATGCTCACAATGATAACGCTAACCTGCTGGGTGCTAATTCTTTTTTAAAACTTTCTGTTACAGAAAAGCACTTATGAATATTTAATATGTCACCGGGTTTTATCATTCCTCCCTGGCCATTTTATATATATATTTTAACTTAATTTTATACTTTGGTATTTTTGGTTTTATGATTCCTCTGTTGTTGTCATTGCTGTTTTTTATCTGCCGTTTTTTTTTTCTTTTCTGGAAAGTACTTTGTAACAAGAAAAGTGCTATATAAATAAAGTTTATTATTTTATTATATTAATGATGATGGTGTAAGCACGCTAACATTTGCTAATCATCACTAAACACAAAGTACAGTTGAGGATGATGTAACTCATTAGTTCTGCAAGTATTAGGTCAATAACAAAAGTATACAAAAGTACATTTTGGGCTGATGATGGCGCTAGAAGTTATTACGATTCATCCTGAGGGGAACACGAATGTCGGTGCCAAATTTCATGCCAATCCACCCAATGGTTATAGAGACATTTTACTCATCCTCTGGGGACCATTAATATCCGCATCAAATATCATACCAATCTATCCAGTAATTGTCGAGACATTTCACTAAAAGCCAAAAATGTAAACCTCATGGTGGCACCAAAGTCAGTAGGATTCATCCTCTGGGGACCATGAATGTAGGTATACTAGAGCTGCAACTATTAGTCGATTGTAAGAAAAATAATCAAAACTATTTAAACGATAAAAGTATATTAGTATATTGTGTTTTAACGAGAACAGGACGGACGTGAAGTCACATTGACCTTTGACTACCAAAATCGAATCAGTTCATCTTGACAAAGAACGTATATTCCCAGAAGTGAAAGTCAATTGTTCGTTCCATTGCAACATCAGCGCCCAGCAGCAAAGCTACGCTTCCGCCATTTTGGACTGAAAACGACTACCAGGCTCCAGTAAAACGTCCGCCTAAAAAGTGAAAAGTGAAATTATTTCTATTGTCAAATTCTACCAAAATGGCTTAAGTTGAACAACAAAATATTATAAATATAATAAGTCCAAAATGGCAACAGCAGCAGGAGTTTCGTCTCTTTGCTTCTATACTCTTTGTTCTTGAGTCCAAGTGGACGTTTGTGCCAAATTTGAAGAAATTCCCTCAAGACGTACCTGAGATATTGAGTTCATGAGAATGGGGCAGACGGATTGACAACCTGAAAACATGATGTCTTCGGCCATGGCTGCCGCGAAGACATAAAAAACAGCTTTTTTTCTTGTTTATATGAAGTCAATCCAAGTCCAGGCACCCGTTTGGATTCAAAACTGATCTGCCACTAGCATGATTACAACAGGTTGTCATGGACATGTCAGCACCTACTGAGAGGATGTCAACACTTCCCTTCCCACAGGTCATGAATCCGTGTACAACATGTTGTAGCGCGCCCCGGCCTGTGCCCCGCCAGAGGAGTCTTCGCCTGCTCCGGCTGTGCGCCAGCAGAATGGCTGGCTGGAGCTTTAGGCAGGTTTTCATCCGCATGCTGCTCATGCAATCCATACCGAGGGGCCCCGAGTGAGTGGCGCCCGGTTACCATGGAAACAATGGTTTTAGGGAGCTGGTTATGTGGTGAATGAGGCGAGGGCTGAGTGGTGGCAGGTGTGATTGAGGCTGTGATGTCTCCCCTAATGGTTCGCTGGGAGAGGATGAAAAAGGCAACCACACAGCAGGGGAGGAGTGTGTGCACGTACAGGTATAAGTGTGTGTGTGTGTGTGTGCTGGAATCAAATCCCGTTACCTTGACGTTTTCTCCAATTAAAGTTGGGTGAAAACTCCTGTATCTGGGTATTTGGGTTAGACACATCTCAGAATTCTCTTTTGTAATCTTTCTGTGTGTGCGCCTTTTGCATGCCTTATAACGTTAATCCATTTCCTGTCACTGTGCTACTTGTGAACTGAAGCTTTTTAAGTTTTGGGAACTATATCCTCTGTATCTAAATATGGCCCCAGCAAGGATTCTAGCATTTTATAAACTTAAAGGTTTACGTCTTTTCACCTGAATATGTTCAGGGGCAGCAGCAAAACGGATTTTAGACACCTAAAATAATCAATATCTGTTTAAGTGTACGCTATATTTAGAATATTTTCGGTGGTTTACCTTGCCGCGAGACAGTTATACAGTCTATGGCAGGGGTCAGTAACCTGCGGCTCTGGAGCCACATGCGGCTCTTTAGCTCCTCTCCAGAGGCTCCCTGTGGATTTATAAGAATGGAAATGAATAACTGTTTTTTGTTTACATTTTCATTTTTATTTATCATTCTTGTAGGTCTATGGTACGACGGTACAATGGAGTATTAGGGCCAAAAAAACATAAATCTGAGATTTCGAGAATAAAGTCATAATATTATGAGAAAAAGTCATAGGTTTACGAGAATAAAAGTCGTAATAAAGTAATAATTTTACGTGTTATTTTCCTTTTTTCTCTATGACTTTATTCTCGTAATATTACAACTTTTTTTCTCGTAAAGTTATGACTTTATGTTCGTAATTACGACTTTTTTTCTCGTTGAGTTAATAATTAATCCCAGATGTTTTTTCCCTCAATGTGGACCTAATACTCCGTAGTACATTGTCTCTTTGGCCCTCACTGCATTAGACTTATATACTATATACTTAGACTATAAACGGTGTTACCTTCATCACAATGCTCAAATGTTTTACAGCTCCAGACAGATTTCTTTTTTTTTTTTGCCTAAAATGGCTCTTTTGATAGTAAAGGTTGCTGACTCCTGGTTTATGGGAACTGAAACTGTTATGTATGCTTTCGCCAAAGCAGCCAGTCTTCATTGAAAAAAACAGTAATTTTACCTCTCAGAACACAGGAATTGCTGGTCTACCGCTGCCTCGAACGGTTAGTTTGTTTGCGTTATTGTGTGACTTTGGTGAATCCGAATTAACCTTTTAAAACACCAAAGTCACATGACACACACAAACTAACGGATGGAAGAAGCGGTAGACCAGCAACCCCCCAGTGTTCTGTGAGGTAAAATTACAGATTTTTCCCATGGAGTCTGGTGGCTTTGGCGAGAGCATAGATGAATACAACGGTTTCAGTTCCCTGTCAGAAAGGGCTGTCTGATGGCAAGGTAAAGCGGTGAAAATATAGCATAAACTTAAACTTATAAAGATTTTTTTAGGTGTCTAAAATACATTTTGCTGCCGCCCCCGTCCACAGCAGTACATCACTTTGCTCCTGTGCTGCTACTCCTGTCTGTTTCTCGTGCCGACCGTCATCTACTGTAGGTAATACACTGACTATGGATAAGTACCTCATAAAACCCCACTTCCAAACTATCCCTTTAGCACAGCCTTTATAACACCGACCATTTGTTAGTTGTTTAGTTGGGCAATTTAAGTCCCCCTAGGTTGCAAAAAGCCCTAAATATCCCAGAAAAAATACATGAAGGACATGAACTCAGTGTCCCCAATAGTAGTTACAATTCTGGTCCAACACGTTTTTTTTCTAATTCTTATCCTCAGTAAATCACAGGAATGAGCCGGTAGGGGTTAAGTTGGCTGTCTCACTCAAGGACGCCGTAACAGGACAAACGGCGGTTAATTCACTGCCCGCCGTTGAGGATGGAACCTGCGATGGGACAGTCTCTGGAACCACTGAGCCACCCCCGCCTCGTAACATTAAGTTTTTCCCAGGAAATAGTGATGGGTCAGCAGGGCGGGTTAGCCTCAGTGCCACATCCCTCATTATGCCTGGCAGGAGCCAGGTCCCGTGGCATTACTAGCTGTCATTACACTTTAATCACAAGAACGAGTGTAACACACAAAGTCAGAGGTACACATGGGCCTGAAATGCACGTGCACACAGACAGAGCTAGCATTTATAACAGCTTGTGGCTGTGCTGAGGCTGAGAATATGAATAGGCTGTGATCAAACACTAATGTGGGAGGTTTATTCCCTTCATGTCTTCTGAATCTCCTCGGAAGGCAAACATCTGCAGGTAAATGTGAGCGTTCTGTCAAGCTTACGGTATATCTCCAGCACGACCGAGGCCTCCTCGGTGTGGCCGCCGGCGTCGGTGGCCTGGCAGCGGTAGATCCCCGCGTCCTCGATGATGGCGTTGTAAATGATGAGCCTGGACCGCGACGTTTCCGTGTGGAGCGCCATCCGCTTGGAGGCCACGATGCGCTCGCCCTGGGGGTTGTACCAGTCCAGCCTCACTGGCTCGCCAATAGCTGGAGGGGCAAAGTCAGAGGAAATAGAGTGATTATGATATTTTAGCAGGATCATATGTTCACATTCGCTGCTTAGAAACGTTTCCATGATTACTCCCACTCACACCTGGGATCTACTCACATCATTTAAATGCCTAAAGGCATTCCCTTTGCAACAAATCGTTGACTTCCAACAGCTTTATGCACTCTCCAAATTGGTCCAATAAGTTGAACCCGTTACCTCCCAGTCCCAAGATTATTTGTGAGAATATTGGATTGCCCATGAGTGACGTTAACTTGGCATCTCTATGCATGAAGTCTAGAGAGAAAGACAATAGAGTTTGAGAACAGCTGGTTGGTTTTCCTTTAATCGGCGACGCTCTAGGCTTCATGATCGATGCGGGTCGGAGACTTTTTGCTTGCGTACGATGCCTGGACTCGCTTGCAAGTCTAGTTTCAATCTAAATGTTTTGTGTCTTTATCAAACAGATCAAACTACAGTGACAACAAAGACTGGGAGATAATGTAGGAAGACATGGACAAATCACTTAGTCCTGACTGATTTATTCAACAGTCGAACTGACTACTTACAATTCAATCTGACTTATATTATGCATAGTGGGCTACCTCCGGGTCTGAAAAGTGAAACCAATGCTGAAGTGCCTTAAACTTGCATTGTTTCTTACAGCCAGCAGGGGGCGACTCCTCTGGTTGCAAAAAGAAGTCTGATTGTATAGAAGTCTATGAGAAAATGAGCCTACTTCTCACTTGATTTATTACCTCAGTAAACATTGTAAACATGAGTTTATGGTCTCAATCGCTAGTTTCAAGTCTTCTTCAATACCGCATGATGTTCATTTAGTAAATTATGGTCCCATTTAGAGTCAAATAGACCATAAAGCAGGGAATGCTTAGCTCCACCCTATCGTGTCACTTCTGGTTGCAAAAAACCAAGATGGCCACGACCAAAATGCCAAACACGAGGCTTCAAAACGGCAGTCCACAAACCAGTGGGTGACGTCACGGTGACTATGTCCACTTCTTATATACAGTCTATAGTTTACATGCAAGGCTGGAATATGTGTGTGCTAGGGGTTAGCATTAGCCCTATCATTAGCATAAGCAATTCACAGGTTAATTCAAAGGTTAACAGCTACTCTTCACTACTCCTCTCACTACAGTCGAGACAATATTTGGACCTGGATCCATCAACAACACTACTAACTACCCATATACATTGGTTTTCAACATTAAAAAAGGTGTTTGGGGGTTTAGTTACTCTTTAAAGCTTCAGTAGGCAGAACGTTTTTGGCATCATAGGGCAAAAATTCCATAATAACCTTTCAGCGTATGGAAAATGAGCCTACTTCTCACTTGATTTATTACCTCAGTAAACATTGTAAACATGAGTTTATGGTCTCAATCGCTAGTTTCAAGTCTTCTTCAAAACAGCATGATGTTCATTTAGTAAATGATGGTCCCATTTAGAGTCAGATAGACCATAAAGCAGGAGATGCTTTAGGGCGGGGCTACCTTGTGATTGACAGGTCGCTACCACGGCGTGTTTTCAGTTCATGAAAGTTAATTATAACCTTTTTGGTTGCCTAAAAATGACTTATTCAGCGCTCGGTTGTTCTTCGCTCCACCCTCTCGTGTCAATTCTGGTTGCAAAAAACCAAGATGGCGACGGGCAAAATGCTGAATTGAGGCTTCAAAACGGCAGTCCACAAACCAATGGGTGACTACGTCCACTTCTTATATACATTCTATGATTATGCAACAATAATTGAATTGATTTGATGATGATCAGACTCTGAAATAATATACGTATATTCATACAGTGCTGTATGCTAACAACGTTGTTGGATCTTGTCGAGGGAACAGACGGCCTGAAATTATATGATTATGTCATAATCTTGGATTTACATAGTTTATAAGTCTGTAACGGGGGCAGGGACATATGTAGGTTGTAAATTCCATTCTCATTTCCAAGATTATGCACATACACAGACACAAAAAGCGAAGTCGAACCCTGATTAAAATGGCGTCCATATGCAGCCTGTGAAACATGGACTCGTTTGCAGGCTACTGTAGGAGATGATGTCGCCATCTGCGAGCAGCAGGTGCCCTTCGCCTGTAAATTCTGCAAATAAAAGTGTCAGTGTGGAGCGCCGTTACTCGGCCCATCAATCACCCGGAGCCTTGAACACGAGAGGTAGACGGACAGAGGCTTGTCCAGTCCCTCAGAGACAGGTCGCATGGATTTAAATGAGGGAATAGAAGTGATACAGGCTTGTGACAAACGTGTTGTCTTCAGGAATAATGGGAGAAGCCAGTGGCGAGAGATAACCCCAGAGAGAGAGAGAGAACAGGAAGGAATGCTCTACTCTAGGGGCTGTCGCGGTGAAGGAATTTCCCCTGCGGTGATAATGATTGGCTCAATGGCGCGATATGCTGTATTATTTTTCAAATTACTTACTGATTTTAGTGCTACATAAATATGTATGTATGTACGATGGTTCATCTCAAGAGCTCCCAGGTGAGGAGATGGTTTGATGTAGGATCAAGATTTTGCTGGAAACATGTTTGTCCATATGTTACATACAGCATCAATAATAATCTCCCAGTTTGATAGCGCGCCACATAATTGTAAATGATGAGCTGATCTGCCTCTTGATGCCTGCACTTTGCATCATAGAAACAACATGTAGCTTCCCACTCACACCCCAGCGCGCTAACACGGATCGCGGTGTCTCCAACAAGCATCGCATCCTTGGCACGTGCTGCTCGTAAGCTTCCAGGCCAACAAATCTGATGAGGCAATCAAACGCGAGGAATCGCATTACACTACTAGTCGCTCCGCTTTCCTTCACACGTGGCTTCCCACTGGTGCGTGTGGGTACTTGTGGGGAACAGATTAGTGTGTGGCATCGCTACAGGCGTCTCTTTATACCTGTTAGCGTTACAGCGTTATCACCCCACACCATTTTACAGTCTGTTGACAGCAGAGACAGCTAAATATGTTAGAAGTTGATGTAGCTAGCGCGGTGACAGGCCATTTGCTTCACAGATGATCTGAGAAGACAGGAGTGTGTAGCGTGCTGCCCTGGTTTTCACGCTCAGCCCTGCCTCCCTGTGTGCGTCCTTACAACTGGATGAATAGATGGTGGAAATTTCTGTCAAACCGCTCTTAAAATCTGCATAAGCTCCGGCATTATTACTGATTCTCGGCAAGAGAGAGCGCTCAATGACTGACTCCTGTGAAGGTAGAGTGGAAAGACAATTCTGTAGGTGCTTGCAAAATGTCTTCACAGCGGCAGCGCGCTGATTGATCGCCGGCGCCCGTTAACTGCTGATGAAAGCGACGGCTCCACTCTTGATTTTTCAGCTGCACGCAGATATAAAACTTTTAAAGAAGCAAGCAGCTTTGGTTCTGGGAGGAGTTTCAGACTGTTTATGATCTTCCTTAGCAGAGAGGGAGCAATATATACATCCATTATCTGTAACTGCTTATCCTATTCAGGGTCGCGGGGGGGGGCTGGAGTCGATCCCAGCTGGCATTGGGGGAAGGCGGGGTACACTCTGGACAGGTCACCAGACAGACAACCATTCACGCTCACATTCACACCTACTGGCAAATTAGAGTCCCGCAACCTGCATGCGGGGGAAATCGGAGCACCCGGAGAAAACCCACGCTAACACAGGGAGAAAATGCAAACCCAGCCCCTGCAAAATACTCGCTTAAGAATATTAAACATGTATGTTTAGGGCTTTTATTGTGAAAGATAAGAAACGGAAGGAGTGGATCTGGTCTGCGCTGCCTTCGTCAAAGTTGAAAAGAGTAAATCAAGTTTGCCGTGTTGGTTCGGACTACGAAGCGTCCTTGTTGTTGTATCATAAATATAGGCGCAGCTCAACCCGTTCTGCACAACGTGATGGTACGCAGCCACAGGGGGCATTTCTGGACGCGAGGGATCGGATTGCTTCCCAGCATTGGACACTTGATGGACTGCCACTAGGTACTAGGCATCTCAGAAAATACCTTACTTTCACCTGGGGGACCGGTGTGTGTACTGTAACATGCAAACTCCACACAGAAGGGCCCCCAAGCCAGGTTTGTTTATGATCTTCCTTTGCAGAGAGGGAGCAATATAACTGCAATATTGAAGCGATCTAAGCCTGCTGCACAAGGCAGATTATTGACTAGACGTGCCCCTTGGCGCCAGAATTAGCCGAGCGCAAGCCGAAACACTCCCACGTCCCCGCGGTGGCTGGCACCGGAGCCACGGTGGTAATTGATTCAGGTCTCCGGGGAAGTAGATAGCAGGAGCTGAGCACACTGGTCAGCGTGTACATGTGTGTAGCTTGACATGATGTCAGAATTATCGGTTACATATTTATCTCTGCCTCCCTCTCTGTCTCTGTAATGTCTGGCCAGTGGGTGAACGTGGGCGTACTGGGACAAGCGGTGTGACCTCTCCCGCTCCAGTTAGACCCATCTGATGAAAACCACATGGAAAAACAAGAACTGTTGGATGTGGTTTGACCGGCGAGGCTGCCTTTTGTACAGTAGCCGCCTGTGTGTTTTTATTTAGCAGCCAACACTTGTTCTGGCGCTCTGCCACCGCAGTCATAGGGGAGGTTAAACACACACCTAAACACCAATTTATCCACCTCCTTATTTGTCACGCCATGAGCTCAGCTCCATTTAACCCTGACAGGAGACCCATTCTCTCTGTGGTCTGTTTGTTTCCTAACAAAAGGTCTAATTGAGCATTTTAAAGCTGAATGCAAAGATGAGTGCTTGAGGAGAACTACTTCTATAATGATGTGCTTGTTTGCTCTGATTGGTCGTAATTGTTTTTTCTGACTCCTGGGGTCTCATTTATGAAACAGTGCGTAGGATCCATACTAAAAATGTACGTGTGCTCAAAAGCCGAAAATGGCGTGCGCCAAAAAAAAAAAAATCAGACTTATAAAACTGTGCGTAGTAACACCTGCAGGCGATGTTCCCTTTATAAATCACAGTCCACCTGGAAATGTGCCCACGTGGATCCGCCTCATATTACGACCTCTAGACACCCACATTCAACCAGAAATGGCCGAGGCAAAGCACCTCATGAATGCTTCTGCATTTGAATGAGCCTGTTGATCAGTGGATCTTTACGGTGAATCACGGCGCTACCAAGAGGAAGACAGAGAAAAGGAGTTTTTCTGACACAGATATCGAGGTGCTTGTAGGTGAGGAGGTTTTGAAGGAAATACAATTACACTAATCTAAAGGAATGACTTTAGATTTCTATTGACTGCATGATGTTTTATTCAGTAATATGCAGACAGTAACACATTTAGTATGATTGGAGAACCCTAAGAAACGGAGATGCTACTATACAGTGAGCAAGGGGTCAATGAATGGATTGATGAGTGCAAAATAATGAATCTCAACCCAGTTAAGCGCCAATGGGAGACTTTAGACAGATGTGTGACCGGGGTTCATATCAAAACCAACCCATGCATTGATAAAATGCAAGGGGCTGTGTTGGTAGGAGCATATTTTATCAGATACCATCCAGGAAGTTCAGTTTGTGTAATAAATCTATAGGTTTGAGGGCTTATCTTCAACAAGTATGAGATAATGTGATAATCTGGGTCATTATTTTCACATCAATGACCCGCTAGCTGTACATTATACCGCTTATTACACAGCTACTTACTGAAGAAATCAATAATTTGACACAAAAACGGTCCATAGCAACGGTGTGTTATACATAGCAGCGGTGTGTTATACATAGCAACGGTCTGTTATACATAGCAATGGTCTGTTATACATAGCAACGGTCTGCTATACATAGCAACGGTCTGCTATACATAGCAACGGTTTGTTATACATAGCAACGGTCTGCTATACATAGCAACGGTCTGTTATACATAGCAACGGTCTGCTATAAAGAAATAACAGACCGTAGAACGCCATGATTGACCAACAGAGTCGAATATTCGAATTAAAGCCTTACACAACCCAACCTGATCTCATGTGAAGGCGTATAAATAGCACGATATTTTAACGACATTCCGCGTGTCATGAGGACACATTTTAGGCTCTTCGCATGTCATTTAACGCCACGTTGTTACCGTGAAACAGTCCCAGCTATGTTTAGGCAAGAAAACCACTTAGTTAGGTTTAGGAAAAAACAACTAGTTTGGGCTAAGTAAGTCAATTAGGTAAAATACTTACGTAAACAATGTAACATAAGTACGGAAAACACGTCACAAACGTTACTTCAAAATAACTCAACAACACGTTTAGACACAAACACCGGTCTCCTGATTGAAAGTCCTGTGTTCCTCTACCACCCACCATAAGCACACTTTTGTGTATATGATGTATCTGCTAATATTTACTAGTAAATTATTTATTAGTAATATGACTAGGTGTGGATTTTTGTCACACGTGAACAGCAGAAAACACTGAAACATATCTGTGCATACTAGGGCTGTCAGAGTTAACGCGACAATAACGCTCTTTCGGAGGTTGTACCAAGCTCAATTTTAAGGCTAGAGTAAAGGTACTGACATCATATGAAACTAGAAAAACCTGAGAAATCCATTGGTACCAACCATGTTATACTAGCTTGTCACAAAGGAGGCTAAATAACGCTCCAAACTTGTGCTAAAGTTTTGCTTGGAAAAACTGTCATGGCCATTTTCAAAGGGGTCCCTTGACTTCTGACCTCAAGATCAGTGAATGTAAATGGGTTCTATAGGTACCCACGAGTCTTTACAGACATGCCCACTTTATGATAATCACATGCAGTTTGGGGCAAGTCATTGTCAAGTCAGCACACTGACACACTGACAGCTGTTGTTGCCTGGTTGCCATGTTATGATTTGAGCATTTTTTTATGCTAAATGCAGTACTTGTGAGGGTTTCTGGACAATATTTGTCATTCCTTTTGTGTTGTTCATTGATTTCCAATAATAAATATATACATTAATTTGCATAAAGCAGCATTTTTTACAAATACTTGACAAATCTCCCTTTAAATGCAGCTTAGATTGCTCCACATACACCATAATGCTGTTGTGGACAGGTGCATTGTTGCAGCAACTGCTCATATCTCTCATTGCATGCATTCACCGCAGAGACGCCTCTGACCTTTTTCCCACAACTATGATGGAAACAAACAAACCCAGAACAAATTCACTCGAGGTGCAAGGTGACACCAGCACAAATGCAGTGTTTCTCTCTCTCTCTCGCGGACCACTTAGAGCAGACTATTTTCTAAAGACAATCTCTCCCTCCCTCCCGCTCTGCAGCAGCTCACTTCACCTGTTTTCTCTCTCCGCCTCTCACTCACTGTTTTTCCTTTTCTCTCCCTGAGCTCCTATATACCTTCTGCTTTTTCTTCCTCTCCTACCATGCCGTGGCCTCAATTCAAATCCTCGCTGCAAAACATCTTTTTAGAGCTGTGAAGGCGTAAAAACATTATTCTTTACAGCGAGGTGATGAATAAAAGCTAATTCTGCTGAAGAGACGTGCCTCACATTTTCTCTTAAAAGCAAGAATTTATGAATAGATGCCACATCAGTCACTCTGAGGACGAAAGATAATATTTTTTATAAAGAATACTAACAATTCGATTGATGTGTTCATTTATAATGTTTGTATACTCTTCAGTGTTGATGGGAAATTTAGTGTACAGTTCATCAACCAAACATCTGGACATTAAAGATTTAACCATTAAGGCCTTTACACTCTGGAGGCGTGACGAGTAAACAACATGAAAATGCAAAATACTCCATCCATCCGTTATCCGTAACCACTTATCCTATTCAGGGTCGCGGGGGGGCTGGAGTCGATCCCAGCTGACATCGGGTGAAGGCGGGGTACACCCTGGACAGGTCAGCAGACTATTAAAGGGCTGACACATAGAGACAGACAACCATTCACACCTACGGGCAATTTAGAGTCAACAATTAACCTGCATGTCTTTGGACTGTTGGGGGAAACCGGAGCACCCGGAGCAAACCCACTCTAACACAAGGACAACATGCAAACTCCACAGAGAAGGGCCCCAAGTTGGGTTTGAACCCGTGACCCTCTCGCTGTGAGGCGACTGCGCTAACCACTGCAAAAATACTCATACTGGGAATATCATATGACTAGGGCTTTTATTGTGAAAGGTAAGAAGGGAAGGAGTGGATCTGGCCTGCGCTGCCTTTGTCAGGGTTTAAAGGAGTAATAAAGTTTGCCGTGTTGGTTCGGACTACGGAGCCTCCGTGTCGTTGTTTCATAAATATAGAAGCAAACCGTTCCGCACAACATGATGGTACATGTCCACAGGGGCGTTTTTGGCGAGGCTTATTTTGAAAAGACTGTATGCATGTAACGAGCAGAAATCAACACGTGTTGATGGACATTCGAAGGAAAACACATGAAATAACATTTCGTAAGATATCATACGAACCGTTGTATGAGCATATGTTGATATACAGTAGGATTCAAGTATAAAAATGGTAAAAACTTAATATAATATTATGAAAAAGTAATAGAGCTTTATGTCAGAATTGCTTTTTAAAGGCTCAGAAAAGACATTTTCTCAATCAGCTTCTCATTATGAGCGATTTGGTCCTGCCACGTGACTGAGTTTTATTCATTTCAATCGAGAGATTTGTGTTTTGTCTGATCAAATCGCACCCACATGCCGGATTAGCAGAGCTTCCTAAAGCTAATAAATAACACCAAAGGGTATTAATTTCAAAACTTAAAGCTTGATTGTTGTATATTTAATCATGTATATTTAAGGGTATAGATGAAAACTAAGGTTTTTTTAAAGCTGCAGTGGGTAGAAATGGAGAAAATGTGATTAAAGAAAGTTCTTTTTTATAAAACGGTCACTATATCCTGACGGTATGACAGTAAACTGTGTCATCCGCTGTCCTCCGGTGCTCCTAATCTGCAAGATTTCCCAGACCGGAGGAAAACAACCAATCAGAGCTGATCTGGAGTCTGCCGTCTCTGAGCAAATGTTTTCAGAATCATCTCGTAGTGTACTGTTTACCTGTAAAATTAGAAAGTTTGTGACCCAACAACCATGTTGAGATCAGTTGAGGAAATACTAAGCATCGCCCACCAGCCGGAGCACAGCCAATAGGAACGCTCTCTCTCTGAAATGACCTGTGATTGGTCAAAGTCTCCCGTCATGGGCTAGATTTTTTAAAGCCTGAAAACAGAGCCATGAGGAGGAGCAGAAGTCTCTCTCAGAACACTTGAATTACAATATGCTGAAAGGTTATTATGGAATTTTTGCCCAATGATGCCAAAAATATACTGCCAACTGCCACTTTAAAGGAAATCGAAAAGACCATTTCTGTAGTAATAGTTTAGAGGAGAACGATTTGGGAGCAGACAGGGACGTTAAAAGAGAAACTTAATACCAGGATGTTGACGTACGTTTGACCTCGATTTGACCTGAAACTGTTTGTTTTCAAGCCGCTCTCTCGGAAGAAATGAGGTGTTCAATCATTTCTACTCTGCTGCCAATTCTTCCTGGCAAACTTTGGAAACAAGAAAGATTTGTATCGAACAAGTGAATTGATTTCAACCCAGGTTCCTTTTCTCTCAAGAACAACACACTCACCTCACAAAATAGCCCGAACCTGTGAATCAACATACGCTATAATTGTCTTTCTGTTCCTTTCTTTGCTCCGATCCATATTTATGTGGGGCTGATTCACACGGGGAGCCCAAAAAGTTTTAAAAGACGTGTTTATTTGTTCGGTATCACCAGGCTTTTGACTGTTCTGCCCTGCTTTTCAGCCCACACCAGTTGGCGTGTGAATGTGGTAAAAATCAGGCTGAAAAGGGCAAAAGATAGAGTGACACAGACACTTCCTCCCACGCACTTTTGACGGTGGATGGTGGCTATTTATCTCCCACCTCTTTTGCCTCAAAGCCTTTTTTTTCCATTATTCTCAGTTCTGTCGTTTCACGTAAAAGCTTCTACCTTTTTGCCTTTCAATTCCTGCCAGTTTTTCGCCATTCACCGCCATTCTTTCTGTCCTTCTCAGCACACGTTAGACCTCAAACACCCGGCCGCTGCTCCTCCCGATGTGTGTGTGTGTGTCTACTCCCTTGGCTGTTAGCGCCACGCTGAGTGGGTTGGCAGGAGAGAAGAGGCAGCCAGCAGGAGGCGGACCGGGCCTGCCAGAGTGTGTTGCCACCCTACCGAGCCACCGGTGCCGGCGTCTGTGTTGATACGCCGTTCGGAGAGGACAATGAGGAGGAGGGACGGAGGCTGTGCGGACCCGTCGGGTCAAAGAGTCGCTCACCATATGGACAGCATGGATTGCGTTCACCAAACACAACAAACAGACTTCTCAAGCGGCGATCTAAGGCCCCCCCTGCTGCTTCTCTGACCTGCCTCCAAACGCACATCCACATACAAACAACAGTGTGTGGTTTTCATACCTGTGCAGATGAAGAACTTGGACTCTCCGACACTTAACTCCACTTTGTTCAAGGATATGGACACCTGCAGCGCGGCTGTAATAGAGAAGGAAAGAGGGGAAAGAGAAAGGGGAAAATGGATTAGTTGTTGCAGTCTCCATCCATTATCTGCAACCGCTTATCTTACTCGGGGTGGCGGAGGGGGTGGCATCCCAGCTGACATTGAGCGAAGGCGGGGTACACCCTGGACAGGTCGCCAGACTATCACAGGGCTGCCACATAGAGACAGATCTAAAGTCAACAATTAACCTGCTTCTTTGGACTGTGGGAGGAAACCTGAGCACCTGGAGTAAACCCACGCTAACACGAGGAGAACATGCAAACTCCACACAAAAGGGCCCCCAAGCCGGATTCGAACCTTGCTGTGAGGCAACAGTGCTAACCGCTGCACTGCCGTGCCGCCCTGTTGCAGTCTGAAGAATACAAAACACAATAATAATACATAATCTCGCTTCTTTAGCAGTGTGGCTCATTTCCTTCTTTGTGCCAGATTTTCAAACTATCTGAGAACCATTATCTATTGTGTGTCACCATATACTCTGTGTGTCTTACATGCAAATAAGAAGCTTCTCAGAAATATCCCCCATTTTGCAGCAGATTGTCTCCGCTGAAAAGAACAATTTATATATTTCTATCCAAACTTTAACTGCTTTTCAAAGTTCCCCATTTTCAACAGAACGGCGGAGCCATTTCTCTCTCACAAAGGGACCGATTTGCTTGATACCTACTATGGCTGTTTGTGACAAGCTTGTCAGTCAGTTTCACAATGAACATTATCCTTTCAGCCCGAGGTAATGCTATTTGCAGTTATCACCCGTTGACAATGAGCGTATGCAGTGAACAACGGTGGGATGGGAATTTAAAGAGGCTGAGAAATAGCAGTGCTTGTATTTTTCTGTGTTGTGTCATGCAAAGGTTCTGTTGCGTCGTCAATAACAAATTGACACTCACACAGAAAAAAAAGATAACCAGAATAGTGGTGTAAGAAAACATCGATACAACACAGTATCGATTCTCCAAAACACTAATTAACCGGACGCTATGCTGTCTTTCAAGAGTGAAGATACTGGTATCATATGAAACTAGAAAAACCTAAGGAATGCATTGGTACCAAGCATATCATACTGGCTCGAGAAGGAGGCTAAATAACGCTCAGGAAAATGGCGATTTTCACAGGGGTCCCTTGACCTCTGACCTCAAGATATGTGAATGTAAATGGGTTCTATGGGTACCCACGAGTCTCCCCTTTACAGACATGCCCACTTTATGATAATCACATGCAATTTGGGGCAACAACCATTTTTGCCTATTCTAAAATGGTTTATTTCTGGTGTAATGTTGATACTATGACAGTTTTTTCTAAAATCAAATTAAAAAAAAATTGCAGTATCGCCTTGCTTAAAGTATCGCAATATATCTATATATAGTGAATCGCCAGATTCTTGCCAATACACAGCCCTAAACCAGAAAGGTCACTGAATGACATCCTCCTTTAATGGCATGGTTAAAATGAGACAGTCGATGGCGGTGCCACAAAATCTGCCAAGCTCCAAATCAAAGGCTGTTTATCTGTGCTGGTCTATTGTAAGCGCTACTACTGTGTAACGCCACACAACCACGGGCTCTGGTGGAGGTTTTGTCAGGCTGAAGTGAGTGCCGAGTGTGAGCTCGATCTTGGCTGACATGACTTTATCAAATGGGAGAAAAGAGAAGCGCGCAGAAGAGAAAGAAAGAAAGGGAGCGCAGCAAGCTGGAGCTGCGTCTAGATGTCTAATGTGATGAGTAATGATTGGCAACTCAGCGGGGAGAGGGTCATTTTTAGGCCGACGCGGCGGTAGTCTCGCCACGGCGTTGAGTGAAGCGAGATATTTGATGAGCCTGTCATATCTGTGCTCCTCATTCTTTGCCCTCGGAGCTGCAAGTCTAGTTAGGATCTAGCCACACACACACACACCTGCTGTATATAATACTCTAATGGATGTTAATTCTATCTACAACGCTGGAAACGTAACAGCAGAGCTCAGGGCGCCTGTCAATAATTGAGGAAATGATGAAATGATTATCTGAGGCTTCTCTGGGGGAAGGTGTCTGCAGTCAGCAGTCGTCACTGGGAGTCATGACCCGAGGCTGCCTATAGGTGGCAGTAGAGCCACCCTCGCCTGAGGAGGCCATATGATGAGCTGCCTTATCAATGCATTCGATCATTTCTGCTCTGTACCTCCGCTGGTATAGTGTGCACAACCCCCAAGCACAGCAGTTGCTGCATTAATTATACAGAGTGCTGTACACTAATTCCCATGGTTTTTGTACTTGAGATCTGCGTATTTTACAATGTTGTATTAACAGGAAATGATACCAGACAGGCCTCTGCAGCAATTCAAATGTGACTGTGGAATACCACTGCTAATTAAGAGGAATTTAAATGTTTTCTTTACACAGTTTTAATACTTTTCTGTTTCACGTAAAGTTACTGTGAGGTATGGGTGTAAGAAAATATTGAAAATATCGCGACCCGAATCCGGATTCTGCGAGCTGCACCTCGCCGGTCCCCGCTGGGAGCCAACAGTAACGCCACGCTGCTGAGGGCCCAGGCCGTATTGCTGGGCTCGCTGGAGTGAAGGGATGCACGGGAAAACCAGAACCAGGACTGCACGGGGCAGACTGTCAGACCCTGCTGCAGTAAAATGAGAGGTTTTCTAAAGGGACTCTGGTGCTTGGAAACACTACCGCTTTTATCCGCAGGGACCATCAAAATCCACACAAAATGAGTGTTTCTGGAGCCGCTTCAACACCATCTGCAATCACTGTGGGCATTGCATTGTGGGAGAGTATTAAGCACACTCACTATACTTAATTTTGTCACTCACTTTCTAATGCCCTATATACTCCAGACCTGCTTAGAGTTAGTTTGCAGCTGAGCTGGGATACAGCTACTGTCTGCACACACCTGTAGTGCTTCTAATGAATGCAAATACTGTTCTGGGGTTGATTAATCACGTCTATTTAACCCGCTGCCCTTCCACACTGCCTTGCCTCTGACTTAAGGCACATTCCTATCAGCGCTTCAAGTAGTTTAACGGTTTTCAATTATTAATTGATCCCGCTCCGTTCATGCCGCATGTGATTGATCACGTAATAAGTTCCTCACAAAAACCCAGCAGGCAAAAAGAAAAATGGGCCTGAGCTGCCAGAGTCATTGTTGTGAATCATATAGTGTAATTAAGTTCAAGCTGGAAAATACAACTGTTCACTCTGCATTTTTAAGCTGAAACACACAACAGTCCCCACAGCGAGTATACGTTGGCATTTTAATGAGACTGGATTAGAAATATGACACAGGAGAATTTGTTTACTCAACACGTCTCGCTGGTGGGGACACAAAGAGACATACTAATTATGCCCATTTTCAGAAATGGAATGTTTTCACCTGCTTATTACAGAGCTGTGGGTCAATATGTTATGAGCCTGGTAGCAATTATCAGCTCCAATTATTAGCTCCTCCGAGGAGCGCCGGAGACGAGGGGAATAAGACAACAGGCGATAGCATTGATTGCCATTTGTAATGCGTCTGAGATGGTCGATACCATACATGACTTGCCAGCTCGCCTAACAACGTGTGAGACTTGAATAATTCCAGCATCAATTATGGAATCTCAACTGACAGAGGCAGGACTTTGCAAAGAAAGTTGCTGGTTCAAATACATGTAACTGACTGGGATCGTTATTTTGGTTTAAGGTCCACAACTTCACTGTTCTGGTTCACTCTCACGGCTCTCAATAACATCATTTCCAGCAGCAACAGGAAGCCGTTTCCAGCCAAAACGCTCCGATTAACCGACCACAGCTGTAACTTAATGGAGTCCATGTTAGTCCAAGACCAGGTCCACTTGAGGCCGAGTCAAGACCAAGTCCAACGAGGCCTGTTAAAGACCATAATAGGCAATACTGTCTTTCCAATGCTAATATATTGATTCTCAATAGCCGAGTCTGAGACCAAGACAATTCAGAGTCCAACAAAGCACGAGACCAAGACAATTCAGAGTCCAACAAGGCATGAGACCAAGACAATTCCGAGTCCAACAAGGCACAAGACCAAGGCAATTCAGAGTCCAACAAAGCACGAGACCAAGACAAATCAGAGTCCAACAAAGCATGAGACCAAGACAATTCCGAGTCCAACAAGGCACAAGACCAAGACAATTCCGAGTCCAAAAAAGCACAAGACCAAGACAATTCCGAGTCCAACAAAGCACGAAACCAAGACAATTCAGAGTCAAACAAAGCACAAGACTACGTAAATTATGGTCCCATTTAGAGTCAAATAGATCATTTTTAGGGCGTGGCTACCTTGTGATTGACAGGTCGCTACCGCGGCATTGTCCGGTCTGGGAGTTGTCCGTGTTTTCATCTTACAACTTTAACTCTTTCACAGTATGTTTTCAGTTCATGAAAGTTCATTATAATATTTCGGTCACCTAAAAATGTCTTATTCAGTGTTCGGTTGTACTTAGCTCCACCCTCTGGTGTCACTTCTGGTTGCAAAAAAGCTAAATGGTGACGGCCAAAAAGCAAGATGGTGACGGCCAATAACCAAGATGGCGACGGCCAAAATGACGAACTCGAGGCTTCAAAATGGCAGTTCAGAAACCAATGGGTGACGTCAAATAAGAAATGATTACGTCCACTTTTAATATACAGTCTATGCTCTCATTTTAGGTGGGAAGGACTAAGAGGTGAAAAGAGGAAGTGAGGAAAGGAATCGAGGATGTACAAACTGAGAAATGAGAGGAGCCTCAAACGCCACACAGACACAGTCAGCGACTAGCTGGTGAACGTAATGGAGCACATGGCAGCTAAAAAGCCAGATTTTCTCCCTCAGGAGTTGTCGAACATTCGCCAGGTGGCCAGAAACACAACTCTAATATACTATAATAACGTCTGATGTCCAGTCTGGCAAAAAGAAAGAGCATGCGGTGGTTGCAAATTTTATAACCGTTTTAAGTCGCCTCACGCTGCTTTCACTCTAAAACACCAGTTTGAAATCTCTCAGAGGCCATCAAGGTCAACAGCGGAGGATGTGTGATGCCGCGATTTCGGCGACCCAGCGCAACGGTGCGCGCAACTTGCCAGCAGCTAAGTCAGCGTGACTAAACCGAGAGCGGACTAAACGTACCGTTGCATTTAGCAGCAGGCTAAATCCAACGTTTTGAATGACGGAGGGGAGAGTGTCCAATCAGCTGGCAGCGAGAGAGACGGCGTGATTCCGTAATCCTGTACACCATAAAAAGCCCCATTAAAGCCATGGCCGAGAAAAATGCACCACAGAGAACGTGCCTTTGAGTGTTTGTATGTACATGTGAGAGTGCGTGGGGGTGTACTGTATTTTTTATGTGTGTGTGTGTGTGTGTGGGAGGCTGTGTGTGTAAACGTATTAAGCACACAGAGCAGATAGGCCCTCAGGCAAAAAATGCTCTGCTTTAATTGTGTGTGATTTTGTGGAGGAGTTGAAGGGAATTCTTCCCTTGAACCACAGAGACAGCGAGCGAGAGAGAGCGAGACAAAGACAAGACGTAAACCAGCGGGTAGAGCGAGAGCAAAAGGAGGAAGCAGATAAAATACTAATTACTACGTTTTGTATTCACCCGAATCTGTGTGTCTTATGCATTTCTTCAAAGGTGTTAGCGAAAGGCGGAAATAAATGATTTCCAGTAAGAAATTAGCTTTAAAAAAACAGTCAGCATTCTGTGAAGCTGCTCAGGTGAGCAGTAGCACGATGCTGAGGGAGAGTGCAGATGTCAGGGATTTCTTGTTAAAGGAAACTTATTAAAAGCTGGGTCTTATTTTTGTCATTATTTCTATTGGTTATAATAACACTGCACTCAAATTAAGTCTTTTTTATTATTATTTATATAGTCCAAAATCACAAACTTGACCCAAAGGGCTTTACAATTTGTGAAACATATCCTTAGAAATAACCAAGAAAAATGTGGACGAAAGAAGATGTTATAGCAACTACAATGAGGTCAGATGGGGTGAAAAGAAAACACGTCTTCCAAAACATCCCAACCTGTCACATACTGACGCTTTGTCAGACCCCTTGGCGTCACTTTTCGGTCGCAGTAAACGTGAGTATAACGTTGTGAATTCAAACAAAACCACTTGCTTAAGTCTACGCCGAATTAACACAAACTAAAAGTTGGGAAAAGTTTAACTTTTAGCGGTGAAGTGCGGCCAGAGAGGACCCGCAGCCAATAAACAGATCCTGTGACCCCTGTGACATGTTGACCTATATTACAAAGAATTCTTTTCCCTGTAAAAAATGTAATTATGCGGCGCACTTTGCCGTTGCCTGGTGTGAATTCCATTATACGCAACAAAACCACTTAGTTAGGTTTAGGAAAAAACATCATGGAGGGGCTTAAGATTACTATGTTTGTAAAGTGAAGGTGAAACTTAACGCATGCGACACGAACAGCGGTCTCCTAGATGAAAGCCCTGTGTTTGTTGGACCCATCCATCTCCCCTCCCGCCCGCCCCATGTGTGTCTTTTCACACTTTAAACTACGTCAACACAATATCCCCGACCACTTTCTAAAATTAGCAAAACCACTTTATTTGGAGGTAAATGATGATGATGAAGTACGGCCAAAAATATTTTACACAAGATGTATGAAACTTCTAGTCTTTAATTGCTAGTACTTTGGAAAACATATATAAATTAATACAGTAAAAATGTTTGATTTTCAGCATGTATGTAGTCAGAGAAGTCAAATATATCAGTCATTGTCAGGCATTAAATTTTTTCCAGAATCCCAAAAATCAAAGAATAAAGACATTTCCCTCACAAATTAGTGGTATTTTCTTTTTAATTTATAACGGATATGTAATGTTTTATACTTCTGGTGAATATATTCCAATCAGTCTTATTTCTATATATGTTTTTTGTTTATACAGTTCCGTTTATTTTGAAAACCGGATGTAGTCAAACGTGTCTACTTCCTCTGACTTCTCCAAGGTGGTCTCTAGCTCTCCCGTCAGCTCCGTTCTCTTTATCCATCCATGGTCAGCTCCATCGGGGCTGTTTCAATGCATTTAACATAAATGTCAGTATATGGGTGCTCTACAGTTGTAGCGTCGGCCCATTTGACGACAGAGATGAGAGTGACGGCCGGCTCGACCGCCACGTTACCGCGATACAATAAAGTTTCCTGTCCGTGACAGAGTTAGCATGCAGCTTGAGCCGTGATGTCTCGCTCTGCTTTTCCTGTCAATGTGTGAAACCCAAAGTGTTTCCATCCTTTACTGGAGGTGTAGTGTTTACCACGCTGGATTTAACATGTGAGGGTGCAGGTCGTATCCACGCAGACCCTCCAACGCAGTTTGTCATTTCGGCTCACTGCGGTTTGTTTTGGTTGACGGATACGGAACAGATATGACGTCACGTTACTCAGACTACAACAATAAAAACTTCCTTCTACCTCCACATAGACTCAAATGAAAAATTGCGATACATGTTGAATTTCTTTTCCCACCCCTACTTAGTTATTGGCAACTTTACCCATAGTCCGTCAAAGCATACAGCAGCTGTATGTCCCCCAGTGTCCCCAGTCCTACATATCTGTCTGACTGCATAACAAGCCTGCTTTCATGCTGGAGAGGAGAGGAGAAGAGAAGAGAGTGCTGGTTTTACTCAGCCAACCATATCCAATCGTGCCGACATACAGCATCAGGCCACGTGGAGCGTCTCAGGCACAACCCACAGCTACCTATTATCTCCCCCCCCCCCACACACACCTTCTCTCTCAGTATCTCAGCTCCTCGCTCACCAACTGCTCTGCGATTTATGTCTCCTTCCTTAAGCCTCTTGTGCTTCAGGCTGCGGTGGCCGTGATGGACCTCTCTCTACGAATATCCCAAAGCGTTAAAGCTCCAGTCATACACACACACACATGCGCAGCAACATGCAAATACACAGATGTTTTGTTTCAGACAGATGTGAAATGGTTCGCTAATTAGTAAGAAAAGGCAACTTGATCTTATCTAGCAGGTGGCGAAAGTGACAATGTTTTGCTCCCTTTGCAGATAGAAAAAAAATATATTAACAAGGCCAGCAGTAATAGAGGATACAAAATGTGCATACAGACTTTCCAGGATTTTATTAATTTTGGCATTTGTGGCTCATCATATCAGTAGATTGGAGAAATTATGCAGGCAGCCCTTGGGCCACTCAGTAAATTAATGAAATGAGCCGTAGGGAGAAGCACATTTCAAACTATGAAAGTTCATCAAAGTCCCTTCAGATGTCTGAAATGTGACTTTTCTTACAAGTATTGAATTATTTGACTAACAAAAGTAATTAGTTGCACTACCGGTTACATGTCATTTTTGCATGATATGACTCCCTAAATAGTTTGTGCTACTTGCATTTATTGGACCAATACATATTTTAGACCAAAGTTCTCGTTACTAGTATAGGTAAAGTAGTCTTTGCAATTATGAAATACAAAATACTGTTATCAGCTCCTACTAGCTGGAAATAGAGCTCGTCATTTATCGTCATTGGATCGGAAACACAAAAACAAATGTAATTTTTTTTCTGTGAAGTAGAAACTTATCTTCCCACAGGCCGTCACTCTAGTGAATAGTTAACATCAGTTAAATGACACTAAATTTGGATATTTTATTGTTTAAATATACACAGTTTTTTGTAACATGTACATATTATCAGCCAAATATAAATCTAAGCTACTGAATATACTGAATCTACTGTAAACATGTAAATAAAGCAGGGCTGTCAAAGTTAACGCGATAATAACACCTTAACGCAAATTTGTTTTAACGCCACTAATTTCTTTAACGGATTAGCGCAATCTATCTTTCGGAAGTTGTAGCGGACTCAGTTTTAAAGCTTAAGTGAAGATACTGGTATCATATGAAACTAGAAAACCTGATGAATCCATTGGTACCAACCAAAGGAATCCATTGGTACCAACCAAAGGAATCCATTGGTACCAACCAAAGGAATCCATCGGTGCCAACCTAAGGAATCCATTGGTACCAACCAAAGGAATCCATCGGTACCAACCTAAGGAATCCATTGGTACCAACCTAAGGAATCCATCGGTACCAACCTAAGGAATCCATCGGTGCCAACCTAAGGAATCCATTGGTACTAACCTAAGAAATCCATTGGTGCCAACCTAAGGAATCCATTGGTACTAACCTAAGAAATCCATTGGTGCCAACCTAAGGAATCCATTGGTACCAACCTAAGGAATCCATTGGTACTAACCTAAGAAATCCATTGGTACCAACCTAAAGAATCCATTAATACCAACCATGTCATACTAGCTTGTCGGGAAGGAGGTTAAATAACGCTCCAAACTTGCACTAAATTTTGGCGAGGAAAAACTGGCTTGGCCATTTTCAAAGGGGTCCCTTGACCTCTGACCTCAAGATATGTGAATGAAAATGGGTTCTATGGGTACCCATGAGTCTCCCCTTTACAGACATGCCCACTTTATGATAATCACATGCAATTATGCATTATTTTAAATAAGCAGTTCAACTCGCATCACAAGCAAAATGTAAAAGATCAGAAGAGATGAAGTAGATTTACAGTCCATATGAGAAGCCACAGGACAACGACAGCGATGCTCCCAAAGGGCCGCTCTGTCAACAAATCGAACGCTAAACCTGTTGAAAGCCAGTCACACAATTGAGGCCGTGTCAGAGGATCAGATGAGTTACCAGAAGGGAAAAAAGCTGAGCTCCAAGTGGCAATGCAATCATCAGCCATGATAGAAATAAAGGCGGGTTAACGGCCGGCGCTCCAATTCTGCTTTTCAATTGCTACCTTGCAATCAGAGCTTCTAGATGTCAAAGGTGTTGGCAAATAAAGTGTGTTCGTGCACACACACACACACACACACGCACACACAGGCATGCAAATTCACACATATGTAGAAAAGTAGCCACAAAAATATTCATAGACTCTCAGACATACTCCAATATGACCCGGGTATTGTCTCGAAATCTTCTTTATCCTCCATCACGGAGATGATTTCTATCCGGCACAAACTGGAGCATCACGCTGTGATGGAGTAAATCCCATTTGCTCGGATACTGTGTTCATATTTATGGAAACATAAGAAAAATGGGGCCGGTAAACATAGGTGCAGGATAATGCCCTCATGCCCATTCATGGCTTTGACCATTTCTTTGCTATTTTTCTTTTCTGTCTTTTTCTGTGTCTAATCCATTAGTCTTTATTTTTTTCCCTCATCTCTTTCACCCTACCGTTTCTGTGTTCCTCCCTTTTATCCCTCCTCCCTCCCTCTGTCCTCGGGCTGCAACCTGTTTCCGCATATGGCGACATCAGCGAGTGTGGTTTTCTGCATACGCCAACACCGGCGAGCAGCTGAGAGAAGTCTGGGGCTGTTATAAATCCCGGTGTGTCAGTCAGACAGGATGATTTGCTTCACGCCGCCCCACATTTTACTTCAACTCTTTCCCATACAGCCTCTCTCTCTGCCAGGACTGGGCGAAATATTCATCCCTTACCACAAAGTGGAAAAGAATCTGCCTCGTGTAGTAAAAGCATCAACGTCAGTCGCAGTTATTAAATACTTAGAAAGAATACATTTATAACAGTCAGTCTATATGTCAGCCGTGAATGCTAATGATGTGTTGATCAGGTGTAAGCTTGAGTAGAACAGAGTAAGTGGAGCAGCGCTGACAGTGTTAATGAGTCGCCGGAGCTGCTCCATTTCCACCGATTGTGGCAGTTTCTTCCACGTATTAATAAGGTCATCCATCAAGGCGAAAAGGTTCCCGTCAAATGATTATGCTAATAAAGCCAATTAAAATGACGGCCATTTTTCTGAATACAGACAAGCTAATTTAATATATATATATTAATGAGAGGCCGCCCCTGCCACTTTAGTGTCGCTAAGTAATGCTTCACTGTAGACTTTCATTTCAAAACAGCGTCCTGGAGGTCGAAGGCTGATCAGACTTCACTATACCTGTAACATTTCTGTCATAAGCAGGGCTGTGCATTAATCAAACTACAATTTCAATTACGACTTTGGCCTCCAACGATTATGAAAACAAGATAATCTATGTAAAACGATTATAGCGTTAATCCGTTCGCGATGATGCTTTTGTTTTATCTCGCATTATAGATCCAGCGCACTCCTTTCCTTTATAGCGGTGCACTTTCGCCCCGTTCTGTGGGTCAGGGACAACCGCTCGGTGTGGGAGGACCCCCCTCGTGGGATCCAATTCAATTCAATTTATTTTTCTAGACCGTACTCTATGATTTAGAAACCCAAAAAGAGATCCCCCAGATGCAACGTTGGCAAGAAAAAACTTGCCATTCTATTTAACGGGTAGAAACTTTAGGTAGAACCAGACCTTGGGCAGAACCAGGCTCTGGGTGGGCGGCCATCTGCCTCGACCGATTGGGTTGAGAGAAATGTAATATTTTGATTATTTCGTTGCAAGGTGCTCTCTGCCAGTGTCATTCTGAGCGCCACCGCCCAATTGCGCCAAGGTAAGACAATTTCACACCGGCGGGCAATTTAGAGTCAACAATGAACCTAACCTGACTGTAGGAGGAAACCTGAGCACCCGGAGAAACCCCGGCAAACTCCACACAGAAGGGCCTCAAGCCGGATTCAAACCTGCGACACAGTGAGACTAGCTTTTGAAAAAATAAACAATCTTTTTCTTACAAACAATAATTGTATATGCAGTTAATCACACCCTTGCTCAATTCAACACACTCGGCCGTTTTGCTGCTACTTACTTGGTCGGGTATAACCACTAGCTTATGGTAGCTACTGTAGAAGAGTTAAAGAGCTGGTTTAAAGGCTGCCACAGATTCTCGTGGTGGCTGCAGCCGTGTCTCACATTTTCTGCAAATAGTCTGGATCAGTCATCCCAATAATAATAGTCTGGAGCAGACGGAGGTGGAGTCGACGCGTTATGGACTCAAGCAGAAGGAGGTTTGCTCATGATGATCGCAGCGGAATTCAAAAATTCCCTTGCCATTCAAACGAGCATTATATATAGATCTTGTGAATGGGCCGGCTCACGCTGCCTGGCCCGCTATAAGCTGCATATCGAGACGGGCGAACCCACAAGTGATGGGAGTTTTTTTTCTTTTTTCTCGCCTCTGTGGGAGGAGGTGACTCGATTGAGTTGGGCGAAGAGTGATTCAGTAATAAAAGCTAAAGGCCTCGGAGGCAGTTTCTGATTTCCAGGCGGTGCCAAGGGAAGTCTCGGAGGTTGCGGGAGAGTGAAGGTCCAGACGGATGAGCAATGCAGTGTATACTATGTGTACAGAAGTAAAAAAGACAACATGAATAATCATTATTTATATATGAAAAACAGCGTATTGTATCAAATCCTGTATACTTATGTTACCATCTGCCATTGGAGATGAATGGCAGTTTCAGGCCATACAATCAAAATAAACAAAATGCAAATAGAAGATGAGTCCTGACTGGGCATAGCAGCCTCAAACGCCAAGACGTATTGTGGGCTACTGTCAGCAGAAAGAGCCTTCCAGTGACGGCGTGTAGGCGTTTTTGCCCGTCAGATTTACTAAAAGCAAGACCGCTCTCTGCACTCCTTCTCTTCACTCCAAGAAACGAAACAGGGGCAAATAAAAATAGAAGTAATCCATTTCATTGTTCCATTCCGCCAGCTGTTTGTGTGGCAATAATTGCCATTTATTAACATTTTTTTTTTAGAGCAAGCAAATCACAATAATTATGATTCTGGTTTACTATCGTGTTGGCTTGTCATTGCAACAGAACAGTGCGGTCCAGAAAGGGCAAGCATGCATGAGGTGATTGGGTGGAAAATAATGGTTACTGTGGGTGGCAGACTGGTTGTACTGGGAGCAACAACAACTGCTCATTATTGCACCGACAGTGCGGCATTTGAATATTCACACGGACATGATAAGTCGCTTCGTGGCTCATCTAGAAGTAAATACATGCAGAGTGTTGACATTATGATTGGCCACAGTACATTTTCACACATACAGTATGTTAAAGTACGATTTTATTGTTTAAATAAGTAAGAACTTCCTGGTTTGTGGCTTAATTAGAGGACTTGGTTGGCCTCAGCTTTTGCTATGACGTCCAGCTTCCTTTCCTCCCCAGAGACTACAAGTTAATCTGCACTGGCGACCTAAGGTTCCCACTAAGGAAGAGTACTGAGTCCAGACTCATTTTTGTGGGACAAAGGGTTAGGAGCAGAAGACTGGAGCGTGAGGTTTCATAAGAGCTCTTGTCACGGCACTTTCCCTCTCGCACTAACATGAAACTTTTTGTTCCAGCAGTTCAGACTCAAATGTTCGCACTACTCAAACAGCAGAAGTCCTCGACACAAAGTAAAGATTTGCAATTCTGTTGTCTGCTAGCACATCCCCAGCTGGGAGCGACTCCCTGTTCTTTGAATAGTTATTTGGTCTCAGCTGGCTAGTCACACTCACTTTGACAATGTTCAATTATGCCACATTCGACTACAAAAAAAACAACCACTTGCAAACATGAAAGCAATATTTTCTACAACAACTACAAATTTAGAGATACAATTCTTTTTAATATGTCTAATGTGCCTAAAGTAAATCCCAGCACTTTGCTAACACTGTTCAACATGTCCTCATACAACATTACGAAAAGTTATTCCTCATTCTTCATGTGTTCTACGAATGTTCATCAACACGTGTCAATTTCTACTCGTTACATTCATACAGTCTTTTCAAAATAAACTTCTTTTTTCACAGGCAAAAACTTGGTTCGGTTTAAGCAACAAAGCTACTTAGTTAGGTTTAGGAAAAGATTGTGGTTTGGGTAAAAATAACTACAAAACTGACAGTTACATGACAATTAAGTCAGAGTCTGGTTTAAAATAACTATGGAAGTGGCGTTACTTAAGTACGGAAGTTACGTGACAAACAAGTCAGAGTCTGGTTTAAAATAACTATGGAAGTGGCGTTACTTAAGTACGGAAGTAACGTAACAAATAAATCAAATTCTGGGTTAAAATAACTACGGAAGTGGCGTTACTTAAGTACGTAAGTTACGTGACAAACAAGTCAACGTTTGGGTTAAAATGACTACGGAAGTGGTGTTACTTAAGTACGTAAGTTACGTGACAAACAAGTCAACGTTTGGGTTAAAATGACTACGGAAGTGGTGTTACTTAAGTACGGAAGTTACAAATAAGTCAATGTTTCGGTTGAAATAACTACGGAAGTGGCGTTACTTAAGTATGGAAGTTACGTGACAATTAAGTCAACGTTTGAGTTAAAATAACTACGTGATAAATTAATCAACATTTGGGTTAAAATAACTACAGAAGTAGCGTTACTGAAGTACAGAAATTACGTGACAAATAAGTCAACGTTTGGGTTGAAATAACTATGGAAGTGCCGTTACTTAAGTACGGAAGTTACAAATGAGTCAACTTTGGGTTAAAAAAACTATGGAAGTGGCTTTACTGGAGTACAGAAGTTACATAACAAATAAATCACATTCTGGGTTAAAACAACTAGGGAAGTGGCGTTACTTAAGTACGGAGGTTACGTGATGAATATGTCAACATTGACATCTGGTTTCACACGGAACACCAACAGCGGTCTCCTGGGCGACAGTCTGGTCTTTATGGACCAATCTCAACCTCCTCCCTATGTGGCATTTGTCGCTCTTTATATTTCCTGGTTCACGATTACGTGGATTAAATACAAATTGATTTTGTGGGATATCTACAAATTACAGTGCATTACTTTTCATAAGTACAGCTATGAACAACCTGCACTGTGAAAAGCCTCACCTTGCTAAAATACCTCCAAACATGTGGATTCCAGATTCAGAAAAACCCTCTTTTGCCAAAAAAAAAACCCAAAGCGATGCATCAAAACTGATCACTGAGGTATGCCTGCCTGCTATGCCTGTAAAGGCTGTAATCTCAATTCTCATTTCATGCATGCAGGCAAATGAAAAGAAACATGTTTTTTTTTTTTTTCTGTGGCGAAGCGATCACAGCCGCTGGGATTGAAATGGCCCGTTGGTGGGCTGATTATTCTCCCGCCACATCCTGCCGGCGGCTGTGACACGGTCATTATCTCAGGCCCGCGGATTAATTCGGTCACAAAGGAGAGGTCAGTGGCTCCTGCCAGAACTGAGAGAGGAGACTCTGGGGATTATGCGAGGGGGGAGCGGGACGAGGCATAAACGTCTTCATTCAGCCCTTTCTGCGATGAAATCCAAAGGTTTAAGGTCAACAGCCTCCCTAATTGCGAGGGTACGTCCCGCGACAATACCGCCGCACGCCATTAAAGCTGGAATTCCCCGCTAAATGGAATTCCCTGCATTGTAAACCGAATCATTTTCCCAATTCTGCTGCTGAATGGGGTAACGCCGGGCTCTCAATTTAAGTATGAATTGGATTGGATTCTAAACCTCAGTCACATTGAATACGCGCCGAGAATGAGTCAGGATTTGATGTGTTTGCACAATGCGGCTCTTTGAATTGAATTACATTTAAATTTCATACGGCTGCGAGAGTGCAGCCACGTATGGCACGACATGTACAGTGAATTAATATAAAATAATCCTACATTCATGAATCCGCTAATAATGAGTAAAAGGCTCATAATGAGGATCGTTTTTTCATTAGGCTCGGCAGACAAAAAAAAAAGTCTGCGCTAATGTCATTCTCTGATCTGAAGATCAGCGCTTCAAAGACTCAACCTGTATTATTCACTTTTCAACTTGTCCTATTCCTCCCACTCCGGCACACTTTTGTATTTCCACTTCCCTTTCTACCCATCACCCTTAATTTTACTCAAGTCAGAGCCTTTCATCTTCCCCCGTTTCTTGCTTCATTGTGCAATGAATTGCCTGCTCACCTTTACTGATTCCTTTCGGATATCATGTCTGTCTGTTGTTCACTCTCACTCTCTCACTCTCTCTGTCTCTCTGACAGTTTCGTGGCTGTCCATGCGTTTCTACCGACAGAAGCTGCCACCAACTGTCACCGTGGCCCCGGCCAACCTGGAATTTAAGGATGCCAGGACCAGGCACCATTGAGTCAAACCACGCCAGTATAGATATTACTCAAAACTGTCTCTTCTTCCTGACCCCCTCCAGCGCCGTCACACACTATTTCAACATCAGGCTCAAGATTGGCATCTTTTTTGCAAACTACACAAACATTTTGGAAATATTTAAACTATCGATCAACGTGATGTTGCTTTTATGCACCATATTATCTCTTCCATGACTGGTTCTTGGTTTTGTTTTAAACTTTAAGATAAAATCAGTGCACTCATGATCAAAAGGTGCTAACATCAAACAAAATGAAGAGTGCACAGCCATGCTAGTGGCTATGTGAGGAGGTGCTGCAGCAGAGGGGGGGCTTCAAGCTACATTCTAACATCAGCATATTAATGTGCTCACAATGCTGCTAATATTTACCAGCACTGTGTCTCACTTCACATTCAACTGTACTTACTAGGGCTGTCGATCGATTCAAAATGATTAATTGCAAATTAATTGTACCTTAAAGGAAGATTTGTCAAGTATTTAATACTGTTATCAACATTGGAGTGGACAAATATGCTGCTTTATGCAAATGTATGTATATATTTATTATTGGAAATCAATTAATGACTCAAAACAATGACAGATGTTGTCCACAAACCTTCACAGATACTGCATGCTCAAATCATAACATGGCAAACTGCAGCCCAACAGGCAACAATAGCTGTCAGTGTGCTGACTTGACTATGACTTGCCCCAATCTGCATGTGATTATCATAAAGTGGGCATGTCTGTAAAGGGGAGACTCGCGGGTACCCATAGAATACATTCACATATCTGGAGGTCAGAGGTCAAGGAACCCCTTTGAAAATGGCCATGGCAGTTTTTCCTCGCTAAAATTTAGCCTAACGTTGGAGCGTTATTTAACCTCCTTAACGACAAGCTAGAATGACATGGTTGGTACCGATGGATTCATCTTTTCTCTTCCTTTTAAACTGAGCCCAACCAATGTATTTTTAAATGATGTACTTATCGACTGTTTTATGGTGTTTTTGTAAATACCTTTTTAAGTTGAACTATTTATTGATGGATTAATGTTTCATTTGTAAATTATTTTTATCTATCTTCTTTTGATTTCCCAATAAAAAGTAAAATAATAAATTACCTTGTAGTTTACTCCATTTATTTATAGATTAATTAATTAATTTGGAAACAATTGAATTACTGTACAATTACTTATTAATCAAATAAATGCTTTATTACCATTTCCGTGACGACTGTGGTCCTCCATACTTTAAAGCCCTGGCTGGCTAAAGAGTAGCACACGGCATTAAACATATAAAAAAAGCAAAGCTTCAGTCTCCAGACCTTTATCGGGACTGATAAAGGGATCCATTATGTTAATGGATAATTTACAACCACCGTGAAAAATGCTCATGCGACTGTAGCGACTTTGAAGAGCGCCGTAAATCAGGTCGGTATAAGCTGGCACGCTGAAGGCAGGACCACTCTCGGACACTGCGGTACATTTTTAAAAAGCTCCACAGCGAGCATCCAACGATTAGCTTTTATTTATTCAATGGATTTTTCTCTTGATCTTTCTCTGCACTGCTGCGTGCCGCTCACCGGTACATCCAGACGTGCCTGAAAGAACTTTAATCTGTGACTAAACACCCCCGATATCTTACGTGCTTGATGGTGAACGTCATCATCTGTTGGAGAGCTGCTAACAGGTATGCACTTTCATGTAGATTGTGAGATCATTATTGGCCCTAACTTTAATCGGTTGCCATGGGAGACTGGCTTCTCCTGAAGGTCAACTCATTATTCAAATCTTTGAAAATAAGCAAATATGGTCAGACTTTGTAAGTTAAATGCTGCAGATGAAAGGGGAGCCTATTGATTGATATGTGTTCATAAATGATGCAAGGACAGACAGACAGAAGCTCTTGAGGCCTTTTAGCCGTCACATACTGTAAGTAGGTGACAGTTATAATTAATAGGCTGACAGATCGCCGAGTGTGAAGGTACAGTACATGTGTACTGAATGATCGCTGCGCCGCTGAGTATTGCGGTAAGCACATTAAAGAGCAGTCTGTCACCGAGCTCATGGGCGAGTACGCCTGCTCCCCAAAGCTGATGGATGATAGCGGGGTGTGCATCTGCATACATAGGCTCGGCTCCGCATGGCTTTCAATTAGAACTGTCGGCAACACGCAGTCAGCGCCCCACTGAGATAAAGGTAGGCAAACAAATCAATATGCATGGAGGGAAGCATTCCTCTAAAACCAACATCCCCTCCGAACACACACTTTATGTCACATTAAAACACATATATATATATATATATATATATATATATATATGCTGCAGTGACAACCACAGGCTCAATGTGTGCACATATATGCAGCACATTAACACACATATGCTTACAGTATACAGTCGCACATACAGTACGCCGCTGTGAGAGTATCCCTGACTTGGATAATTGTCGCCGCTGTAACTCAAAAGACAACATATCCCCCAGCTTTAGAATTAGCATATTCATTATTTAACTGGGGAGCAGCTGGCTAATTGGCAAATGAAATGCTTTCAATAATGTTCAAATGAGAAGGAGAATTTGATTAAACTCAATCTGGGGAAAATACAGGAAAAAAAAGGGAAATGAATATAAATGAGCACGTGGAGAAAAAAAAATGCAACTTTTGGGACGTGAATAAAGTGACGGGCTGTGTCGTAAGCGATGCCATAGCGCAGATGTACCAACTTTGCTGTGTTTGTGTGCAAATAAAGGGGTTCACAGTCAACAGAGTTTGACAATTACCGCAGTTTCCCATCCGGCGCTAAACTGTAAACTCTCCAAAAAAGAGACGGATATCACAGCTCGGCTCTGGCGCAGGTACTCAGGTTTTAATGGACTGCCAAAGCCAACTGACTCATGTCAGCTTTCTAAATCAGAAACGAAGGAGGAGGGGGTCGTAAAAATGCCCCCACGATTCTCGTCTCCGCTCATTCAAGTTAATGACACACACTCTCAGGCCATATATCAGGGTCTGTTTGATCCTGGTCAAGGATATTAAACTTTGATGGGTTCCTGCATCCGCTAGTCCTTTTTCCTTCCTTTGCAGAGGACAGTGCAGGGTTCATTCGATGTGTGATAGCCGACAGGAAATGACTCATAAACGCAGGCCAAAGAGTCGGCGCCGAGCTGACAACGGCTTCGAAAAATGCTTCACATCCATTTTGGCAATTTCGTGATCCAAATTCTTGTGATCCACAACAAAAGGTGACATGTGTGCCGGGAGAGCGGGAAGGGAGCAGCGGGGGCGGTGGTACAGCCGAGGAGGGGGGCGGAGAGGCTGGGCGGATGTACTGTCGGGTCACAGCGGCAGAAGCCGGCGGTGGCCGTCACTAAATATCATCTGGCAGCCTGCTAAGTGGTTCCCACTAAGATACATGTACTATAGCTGTTGTGCTTACTGCTGGGGCACATTTCAAAAAGTTGTTGTGCTGCCGTGACGGGTGACAGCACGCCATCAGAGAAAAAGCTTACAGATTTTGGGCATCGTGACCCAGAAGTTGGGGTCGCCTCACAGCAAGAGAGTAGCAGGTTTGAATCCGGCAACTGAGGTGGAGTTTGCACGTTCTCTCCGTGTTAGCGTGGGTTTTCTCCGGGTGCTCCGGTTTCCCCCGACAGTCCAAAGGCATGCAAGTTAAGTTAATTGTTGACTTTAAATTGCCCGTAGGTGTGAATGGTTGTCTGTCTCTACGTGTCAGCCCTGTGATAGGCTGGCAACCTGTCCAGGGTGTACCCCGCCTTCATCCAATGTCAGCTGGGATCGTCTCCAGCCCCCCCGCGACCCTTAATAGAATAAGCGATTACAGATAATGGACGGATGACCAAGAACCAAGTAGAAGTAGAAGCACACAAATCATCTTCTTGCATCTTGATCTGGGCGTGTCAATGCTCCCGAGTGTAGCAAATGTGTGGAACGAGACCATTCGAGGGCCATAGTGAGCTATATTTTCCAAGCGCACTTTAATGAAAGCACTTCTTAGAAGGCACTCATAACAAAGTGCTCCGGTGTTACCTCTGTTGTTTATTTTCCCATTTGCCACTTTGCATTTAATTGTGCACGGTGACTGGTGGGTGAGCGTCGAGCTCGCTGACTGTGACGACCCTTTGTGTTGACGGCTGTGCGGAGGCTGTTTCCACACAATAGCTGGCAAAGGCCCATGCTAACATTTAGAGATGGAGTCCCTGCTGGGTTTGCAGAGTATGCAAATGCAGCCCCACTCTCTCGAATGGGTTTTCCTTGCTCTTTTTCCCCTGCTGTTGGTGTTGTTGTTGTTGATAATAGTGTTTGTTGCCGGGCCGCATGGGGGGAGGTGGAGGACATTGCGGGCTCCCGCAGCTGCGCCACAGTGGCCTGGAGACAATGGGCATCCTGGGCGGCTCTGACGCAATGCAACAATTGTTTGAAGAAAGAGAAAACAGGAGTCAGGAGAACACATTCGTTTCTGCTCATCGTTGGAAATGAGCTGCACCATCTGGGCCTGCGGAGGGCTTTCTAAGGAAGCGGTAATCTGGAAGCTTTGTCGGTAACGTATATATCAATGGTGCGGTGTGGGTTTCTGTGTAAGAAAGGTGCATTACTTTAAGAGCGTGAGAGGATCGCTCCTGGCTGTCAACACTGCACTGTATCGGCTACTGTTTAAGGCAAAAATAACTTCCGCTATCAATGAAAAAGAGAGTCCAATTTCACTTTTCCAGTCATCCCTCGTCTCGCTTCTCGGTGTTAATGAGCTGTGGTTTCTGCATCGTTATCAGCCTGTTTAATTATTCATACCGAGGCTGTTCTGTTGTGCCATTGTTGCCTGGAATCCTTCTTCCCTTAGTTGTCTTTTTTCACTTTGAAGAAGTGTTTACATGCAGCCTGGAGGTGCGGTGAATGACAGCTTGAACGGTGGAGTTTGGCTTTTTCTTGGTCGTACGGTGTGTTTGCACGAGATCCTTGATCGCCAGGAACGGAGGCGGACTGCCTTTTTAACACAGCAAAGCTTCTGTTGATGCGTAATGACGCACAGAACATATGGTTCAGAACATAAGTAGGAGCGGGTTATCAGCTCTGCAGATACTTTGATATGTTGTTTGGATATGAAAGGAGGCCGCAGCTATGAGCGCTGCTGCTGTGCCATGCATGTGATTGATGAATAAATAACACTGGCTACCTCCGGGGAAACCCAGATTGTACATACGCTACCTCCTTTTATGACCAACAAAAACATTCCAATACATCCTCTTTGTCTCTCATCCCTCTTTCCCACCCCAACTTTCTTTTGTTTCCATAGAAACTGGGTCTTGTCCCATGCATTCTTCTCTCGTGGCAGTTTCCTTCTCCGCTGCATAGGAGTATCACTCCTTCCAAACAAGCAGCAGCAGCCTCGCCTGCAGCTCGCAATATCTAATGGGAATATTCTTACCGCAGAGATCCATCAGTCAAATGTGGGCAATAACATGATGCAGCTATGTAGAACTAGCTGGCTTACTACCGACATACAGCAGAGGCACTGGGCGTATATGTTATGTAAATCAATAAGAACGAGATTGTGCATGATTGTTGAGGCAGAAATGCGGCGGTGGTGTTGACACTGGTTTTGATGCTGTGGATCAATTGCGGCCACAATATGCCGCGGCTTTATTCTGTTCACAGGCACGCGGGGGAACTGGAAGGACCACTGCAAATCAAAACCGCCACTTAACACCAACTCATGCAGGAAATAAAATACTGCATGATAATCATCGCGCTGAAGCTGAAAATCAATAAAATGGGACACATGGGATACGCTGATGCTAATAAAGCTGAAATTAGTCATCTGTATGCTACAGGTCATTTTATTTTTTTATAATCACGCCTTATTTATTTTGTCGTCATTCAGAATTTCTGTGGTTTTATATGTATGAATTGATCCCAGACTACTAATCCTTTGATTCTATTTGCCATTTCTGAAAAGCATCTTAGCTCCAAAGAGGACGGTTGACTCAGCCATGGCTGGGGAAACTCAGATTAATTAAACAATTCTTATTTACAACGATGGCCCCGTGCCCTTCATCCAGAAAGGGCAACGCTGCCAAAGAAAGTTAACGGATAGGACGGAAGATGTGTTTCCACGCACAGATTGATTCTTTGAAACAAGACACAGATTGGTGCTTGGATGATAATTTTGTATGAGGTTAGAATAATCAATGAGTGAAATGAGGCCAAAGCAACCAAGTGCCCGGCGCACCACGAATCCAAAGTCGAGGCATAAAGTTCACCGCTAAGGACCAGATCTAACTTTCCTGTTTATTAACCCTGCAAATGCTGGGTCAAGAGTCTCACTGGCCTCCAGGTTTCTAAATTTCTGGGCTCCCACCAATATTTTAGACCTCAGCATGTGTGACCTGACCCTATAAACAGGGTAATTAAGGTGCAATAGGTGAATGGCTGTTACAGCCTGACAGCCTGCTGTTCTGTGCCCCCACAAGGAGCCTCTAAAATGGGCAACCCACATCTTCCTGGACAGACAAAATCATGTCCACTCATGCACTGCAAATGGGACCATTATGCCT
This sequence comes from Sebastes fasciatus, assembly GCF_043250625.1. Lineage (NCBI taxonomy): Eukaryota > Metazoa > Chordata > Actinopteri > Perciformes > Sebastidae > Sebastes > Sebastes fasciatus. Next base: position 16,960,926 of record NC_133818.1, on the reverse strand, counting down.
GAATTTGGCTCCACATCTCAGCGAGCTGAGGTCGCATTTCAGCAGCATGAAAAGTGATATCTGAGTGAGCCTGTGCTTTTTTTTTTTTTTTAAATGTTCAAACGCCTCAGTCAGGTTGCAGTTAACATCCATGTCTGTCCAAAATGTCATCACATCATCATTTTATCCTTTTAGACATTTGTGTGAAATTCTCATAATTAGGATATGAATTCTTGTGAGGTCACAGTGACCTTTGACCACCAAAGTCGAATCGGTTCATCCTTAAATCTAAGTGGACGTTTGTGCCAGATGTAATACAATTCCCACCAGGCGTTTGTGAGATATCGCTTTCACAAGAATGGGACGGACGTGAGGTCACAGTGACCTTTGACCGCCATAAACAGTTGATCTTTGAGTCCAAGTGGACGTTTGTGTCAAATTTGAAGAGATTAGTTCAAGGCGTTCCTAAATTATTACGAAAATGGGACGGAGGTAAGGTCACAGTGACGTTTGACCACCAAAATCTAATCAGTTCATCTTTGAGACCAAGCGGACGTTTGTGCCAAATTCGAAGAAATTCGCTCAAGCCATTCTTGAGACATAACGAGAATGGGACGGACGTGAGGTCACAGTGACCTTTGACCACCAAAATCTGATAATTTCCTCCTTGAGTCCAACTGGACGTTGGTGCCAAATTTGAAGAGATTAGCTTGAGGTGTTCCTGAGATATCATGAGAACGGTACAGAGGCAAGGTCACACTGAACTTGAACTTAGACCTTTGACCACCAAAATCTAATCAGTTCATCCTTGAGTCCAAGTGGACGTTTGTGCCAAATTTGAAGAAATTCCCTCCAGGCATTCCTGAGATATCACGTTCACGAGAATGGACAGCCCAAAAACATAATGCCTAGACAAAAAAATGCATTCAGCTTTTGTGTTGGTCAGATTTACAACAACAAAGTGTTTCCCATTGTGAATGTAAAGGCAAAGTGAGGCCAGTCGAGCGAGCGGATGTATGAGGTAACCTTAACCCCCACTCACAGTTGGGGGACCGTTGGATAAAACCAACTGTAATTAAGTTTACACCCTGATTGTTGTGGATTATTTGCTAAGCTGACACTTGTCAAAATAGAACACGCATGCCTGTTGGCAGCTCACAGTGGGGATTTAACCAGGTTATTAAAGCTTTAACCCGTTTCAATTCCGCTTGTGCTAAATGGATAACAACCACAGAGATGGATTTCCATTTTATCCTAATTCACAGGATCATGCCCACGTACTCTATTTCCCGATGGTTCTCCTTTCAGAACATCCATCTGCATCAAGCGGTTCTCTTTCATCGTCTGTTAGTATAATTTCATCTCGTAGTCGGAGCGCTGAAAGAAATGGGAGGCTGCTTTTCAGCCAGAGAGCGAATAATATATGCTACAAAATAGAGTGCAAAGGGGAGATGCACACATCTACATAATTAATAGTGATTGCGAAATTAATTACTGCTTGCGTACTGGTAACCTGTTATTCTGAATGATCTGACTGGAACAGATGGAGACACAGATATAAACACTGTGCAGGTATGGGAGGAATTCATTCACTTGAATCAGGCCTGTTTGGTTGTGCTGACCAGGCTACTTCATGCCATGGTGTAAAATAGGCCCGGGTAAAGCCAAATGAACATGCTGACCTCTCAGACCTTTTTGTGTGACAGCAGAGATAAGAGCTGTGCTGTGTGGAGATCGAGGTGGCAATTATAAAAAAGCCTAACAAACAGCAGGTCGATGATGTTTTAATGTGCTTAGGGGGCGATATGATGTGGACATTGTTTTAACTTCAGGGTAACTTCTGTATTTTTCACCCTGGACCTTATTTCCCCATGTTTTTGTGTCTCAGTAACTAATGGCAACTTTGGCAGTGGCAGTTTTTGAAATTGGTCCAGTATTGAGCGAGAGCGATGCAGCCGGCAGACGCCAAAGGGATGCAGTTATAAGCGCTCGAGGCAATTGCGCATTGTCAATGTACATCCAATAAAAGTGCTTGTTTTTGCCACTGGCAGGCTCAGATTGTGATTATAAGTATCTGACAACATTATGGAAAGAGAAATAAAACGTTTTTCTTAGGGCTGTCAATCGATTCAAATATTTAATCGTGATTAAACGCAAATTAATCACATTGTATCTGTTCAAAATGTACCTTAAAGGGAGATTAGTCAAGTATTTAATACTCTTATCAACATGGGAGTGGACAAATATGCTTCCTTTATGCAAATGTATGTATATATTTATTATTAACAATTATCAACACAAAACACATGATCACAAAACCCTTACAGGTACATTAAAATATGCTCAAATCATAACATGGCAATTTCAAAAATTGTTGTCCCCATTAGTCACTTAGAAACAAAAACATGGGAAAATAGGGTTGACAAATACCAACGTTACCCTTTAATTGTACTGTGTTTGGACTTGTTTCAGGAGTTAAATTTTGTCTCAGGTGCAAAAATTGATCATTTGTATCCCAATTTGTTTTTTCACCTTGTTAACCACTGTGTTTTTCTAATCAAATAAAACATCGTAAGCTAATGCCAGACCAGGGCATTAGGGCAGGGCCAAGCTCCATTAACCTCCGAAAGAGAATCAAAAAAACAGTTGCAACCTCAATGAAGCCAGCCCCCTTGTCCAATTGCAGCTAATGATTTACTGTATCCCAGCCTCTGGCAGCGTTCAATTGACACGACATAGTTCACAATTCTCTTAATAGCTCATTCAATCAGTCATTTACGACTCACTGGGGTGAATCGGCGGTCCCGACGCACTAAAAAGATGAAACAAAAAAGTTTTGCATCACTAATCAGACCATTAAGTCTAAACAACGGCAGCGACTTGAAAAGACAAGAGCGGCATAATGCGAGGCTGCTCGTGGGATGACTCAACGGAGAGCGAGCCGGTCTGTTCCAACGCCGCCCTCTGTGAGAAAACAACAAATGTTTGGTTACGTCTGGAATGTTTGAACAGATGGAGAGCCTTTCCTGCCAATCACCATCGCCTGAAGGTAGCCCGCCCCGACGCGGCGAGCCACAGACAGGAAACAACGCCTACATCATGCTCGACTTCACATACGTGACCGTCTCCCACGTTCAGCTCCTCCGTAGTGAGCTTGTCTTTGCCTCGACTCAAGCTGCGCCTCCCCTAACACTGACCCAGCAACCTCTGCGTCCACCGCACTCCTCTCATTACGCTGGTTGTTTTCTCGGCAGAGCCCTGCGCTCCTTCATTACGGGGCCTCGCCGTGCTCACTGGCGAGCCCCCTAGGGCTCGTTATCGATAGCTCTGCACTGAGCAGCCCAGCCGATTGGAAAGACTCGCCGCCGAGGCTCCATGGACGTGCGGGGGCGAGCAGGGAGAATTCATTAGAGCCTAGTGGCACCACTAAATCTGATGCAGCAACTGCGACTTATGCCTTGGTCTGATAGGGACAATTTATTGGAGGGGAGTCTTTCCCCACCGTGCTGTGATGTGGGGATGAGAGGGGCTGTAAACACAGGGCTCTCCTTGCGGCGCGTGGAGATAACGGTGGCAGAAGGTTATCTGCGTCGCAACGGGAGTGATGTATGCACGGCAAATAGGGGGAGAGTGGCGTTCTACTGCGTCTGCCTCCCTCTCCCTGCGCTCTCTCATGGCCTGATGTCTTTCATCTTTACTGATCTGATCTGATAAAGATCTGTGGTAAACACTGTGTGCTTGTGGTCGTCTCGGGTGAATTTTACACACAGCCTCGCTCCACACCCAACTGAATCATTAGCTCAGAGAGACCATTTGACTCTTAGGGTGTTTTCACATAAAGTCCTTTTTATACGAACCAAACTCTTAAAGTGGACCAAAATGTGGACCAACAGGAAAGGGATTAAATAAATGCATTAAGCCCATAAACATCTGAGTGGTGTATATGGAAAATGCAGCGCTTTCGTCAAGTCACCGGGGTTTTAGGATGTCCTGCCTGCGCAATCAATGCAATTATGAATGTGTTCTGTCATCAATTATTACAATCATAACGAGCATTTGGGAGCAGAACTGATACAGACAGAAAGGCACGTTTCTCTATTCTCAAGTGGGGGTCGTAAAATGTACATGCATAGTGTCTCTATTTTATATTGTAAAAACTGTAAAACATCTTCTTTAAACACATTTTCTTTTGTACCGGGGACTTCGGGATGTCATAAGTCTCGAGCCTTGACGGTATATACGGTACCTGAGGTATATATTGACTTGGTACCTAAGTATCGGTTCTCATGACATCCCTAAAGCAAACCTGGAGCGCTTTTGTGTTCACAATGTACAGGTTGAGTGAACTGCAACGCAGACTTGAAGAGAACCGAACTCAGACCACCTCCTCGGGAGGTTTCAGAGGCGTCTGAGTTCTTTTGGAGTGATCACGTATGCGCAAAGAATGCTGACTAATCAATCGCTCGGAGTTCGTTTGGAGGGCTGAAAGGGACCGAGTGTGAAAACACCCTAAGTGGCAACAAAACTTCACACACACACACACGTCTGTTTAGCATATACCCCAATTGACACTCCAAGTGGCCCTTAAAACAAGCCACTGAATACTGATTACAGGCTCCTTCATTAGCATGTCTTTAATTGGGCCCGTGTTTGTATCCTTTTCCCGCCATGCTGCTCCTTAAACCTTCCGCAGGGCTCTCGGATGTGTTTACCGCCGCGCTCGGGTGACTGAAACAGTGCTCTGGCTCGGGGACAGAGGAAACAATGTGCCTGTTTAAGGCTGTTCTGCTCGGTGACAGCCCCCTGGCAAGCAGAGGTAGCTTCTCTAGTGGCTGTGAGAGTGAGGAAGAGACGCTGGTGGCCGGGAAACGAGGTAGACGCCACTGGATGGTGGCTTCTTGGCCTCTATGACGTTACAGGTAGTCTATGCACATACAAAATCTATGCACACACACTTCGCGCCCCCTTCACCCCAATTTCTGTCGCTGGGCCCGCCGTGCCCTGCGGAATCTTGTCCATCGATCTGTCCGAGTAAATGCACTATTCACAATCTGTCTCCTCGCTTCTAATTTCCATTTGAGCAATTGGCCGGTATGGCTGGAGCATCGCCCAGAGGCTGAAGTCCATGGAGAGTGACTCTATTGTCTAGTGCTTTATTTATCCCTCTCTGGGCTGGAAAACCACAGCCCCTCCTCCGCCAGCCACCTCCCTCCAGCTGGGCAGCCAGGAGCAGCAGAAGAATGGACGCAGCAGAGGAGCAGAGGGAGCTGTCTGCTACGGCTACATCAACTGGAGTCCGTCTCGTACAGGCTGGCGGTGTTGGGACGATTTCAGGTGGCGACTGTTAAAACAGCTGAGGTGTTTAAGGGCGCTTTCGCGAGCCAACATTTAGTCTGTTTTAATCGAACTCTGGTGTGGTTCGTTTGGGCGGTAGTGAACCCAGTAATCGTACTCTGGTGCGGACCAAAACAACCGGTCTGAAGCCCTGTCTACACGTATCCATCCATCCATCTATTATCTGTAACCACTTATCCTATTCAGGGTCACGGGAGAGAGGGGGGGCGTGGAGCCGATCCTAGCTGACATTGGACGAAGGCGAGGTTCACCCTGGATAGTTCGCCAGACTATCACAGGGCTGACACATAGAGACAGACAACCATTCACCCTCACGTCCACACCGCAATTTAGATTCAACAATTAACCTGCATGTCTTTGGACTGTGGGGGGAAACCGGAGCACCCGGAGAAAACCCACGCTAACACGGGGAGAACATGCAAACTCCACACAGAAGGGCCCCAAGCAGGGTTCATGCTATCCTTTCCTTTCTACCATGTGATTGCAATAATCGCAGACAAATTAGCATTTTGCACTTGTTTTGAAAGTACACAGTGAGCCAGGATGTTCATCCACCGACAGCAGCAGCTGCTTCAAAGAGGACCAATAAAAATGTCAGCAATTACATGAAATGCTTATAGTTTGCAGGTATAAAAGTACTAAGCAAAGTAAAAATATCAAAAGAAACGATCAAAGTGAAGTTATTACGCTCTGGTGAGACCATCTGGTTGACCTTAGATGACCTTCACAGAGGCAACGACACACCTCATATGTCAAATTTAAAGTGCTTTGAAGTATTTTATAGGATGATAATAGAATAAAAAAACAACTCCACCTCGCATGATGAAAAGAGTTCTTAGAGGTAATGCTAAATGAGTCTTAATGAAAGGGGCTAATGCAATCCGTACCCGTTTTTGTGCTATATCTGTAAGGAAACGATAGTAGTGCCAACAGCCTTTCACCTCTTAAAACCAGAAGAAAAAAGTACAAGAGACTATTACAAACTTATCTTTCTGTTATGCTTCTTATATGACAGATGAAGCTGTTATTAACGTTGCACAGACATTTTAAAAAGTGTCATGACGGAGAGCGCCCCACAGCTTCGCTTGAAACGAGATCCACAGCAAAAGAGATCTTTCGTGTGACACAACAAAACACATCAGCGCTGATAGCCTGATCCTTTCACAAGACTGGCAACCCATCTCAAACATGTCGACATCAGAGACAGAAGACATAGAACTGTGTCATGTATGCCCGCAAACAAACTAGGCTAATACTTTCAAATATTGCAGAGTAAATGATCCGTCCCTTAAAGCAAATTAAACGGCGCATTTTCTCATTTTCTTTGGGGGCACACGAGAATTAAAGAGGACTTCGTAGCAGGACGACTTTCTTCCCGAAAGCCTTAATTTGAAATAGAAAATTAAGTTCATTCCCGCTGAAGATGAAGAAGTAACACTGACGCGAGCCAACTCTTTTTGAAGCGGCGAGGCCGCTGCAAGCAGAGACTGTGATTGATGCTGTGGTATGGAAACGTCTACCGCGCTTGTCGACGGCACACTGGGGAGCAGAGTGGAGTAGTCAGAGCTCAGTGTTGGAAAGGTTAACTTAAAAACAGGGGAGATAATAGACATGTGGGTGGTGAAGGAGGGTGGATGAATGAATCAGAAACAGAATGGAGAAAGAGCAGAGAAGATTACAGGAAAAGGAGAGAACAGAAAAATATGGAGGAAAAACAGGAATCAGACGGTTACATCCATCCATCATCTGTAACTGCGTATCCTATTCAGGGTCGCGGGGGGGCTGGAGTCGATCCCAGATGACATTGGGTGAAGGCGGGGTACACCCTGGACAGGTTGCCAGACTATCACAGGACTGACATATAGAGACAGACAACCATTACATTCACACCGGAGCAACAATTAACCTGTATTTCTTTGGACTGTAGGAGGAAACCTGAGCACCCGGAGTAAACCCACGCTAACACGGAGCGATCCTCTTGCTGTGAGGCGACAGTGCTATCCTGTCACTTCTTTCCTAATACCCTCCATGGCCATATATGACCATCTGCCTGCAGGATACTGCATGCTGCACAAGTGCCTGTCTGACTTTGGACCCCGTCCACCTGCAGTGACCTAACAGAGCGCCCGTCTGCTTAGAAAGCCCCCACCTGGCCCGAACCTGGCTCAATTAGGTCCTAAACGTGTGTCTGCTTTGTGTCACAGCGTGTGTGCGCGGATATATTTCAGGTACGCTCGCGTGCATGCATGCTGTTTTCGTAAATCTAAGTAAGCGTGATGCTCAGGTGTCAGAGAGAGAGCCGTCAAACGAGGCCGCCGGGGACGTTAGCCGTCTGCGAAACGTAAAGAGGGACAACCTCACGCTCGCTGTCCTTCCCAGTCGGCCAGTACTAAGCAGGCAACAGATGGCCTGCTGGCATAATAAGCTGTGTGACGGCCACACACAGGCACGCACACACACAGTGTGCACAAAGAGACAAAGATAGAGCTGCGTCTTCTTAGTGCTATAAAGAACAGAGGATAAAAAAAGGAGGCACAGTGGAGACAGAGAGGACACACAGATGATTGGCTTGTCTCCACTGCAGCTGCAGGATGTGCACTGCAAGAAATAACTTCACGAGGAACTTTACACCCGACTGAGAATCAGTGTTTCTTCTCTGGTTTAAAGATGCACTGCTGATCACACCCTGCAGCATCAGTGATGGACATCAGTGATGTCACGGTGTACTGACACATGCTGGAGTACATTCTTACATCATCATAGGGGCTGTGTATTGGCAAGAATCTGGTGAAATGATACGTGTCATGATACAGGGGTTACAATTCAAAATATTGTCATGTATTGCGATACTGTAAGCAAGGCGATATATTGTGATTTTTAAACCTAATTTTAGGAAAACTGTCATAGTATAAAGAACACACCATCATATGCATACAATCTGAGTTTAAAAAAGTTTACAGTGGGATGTGTATTTGCATTTATCACAGTCCCTGTAACATCCAACGTCATAGCACTACTTTGACAAGGGCGCCTCTCTTTACGTAAACTGTTATTAATTAAAAAATATATACTGCATTTTTGAGAATCGATACAGTATCACAAAGCATAATATTGCGATACTAGAAATGTTCAATATTTTCTCACACGCCCTCAAACAGAGCTACTTAGAGTGGAGCTGGAGCAGAGTCCGAAGAGTTTACTTTGGCTGACCAATCAGAGCAGACATGAGAAAAGTAATGTGTTTTTTGAACAATAAAGCATGTAAACTAGTTCTAGTAGATACCCAAAGAAAAAGTACGCACCTAAAAAATAAGCATAGTAGGTCATCTTTAACAGCAAAGCTATATCAAAACATATAGACACGCACATTTTTGCTAAAACCTTACTATTTGAAACACTTACATGGACGAGTAGCGCGCTCGCGCATGCATGAGACTGTTTATGCGGAATTGTTTTAAATAGTAAGGTTTTAGCAGAGATGCATGTGTTTGGCAAGTAGTGATTGTACGACTGGATAAATGAGACTTGGCTTAAACAGCACGAGTTGTGTGAGAGTTTGTAAACGGATGTTTTGATATAGATTTGCTGTTGTGAAGCACGGCCCACGCTTACTTCAATTCATCAAGACTTTATCTCCGTTTTTTGATTCTTCGTTCACCGTAAAGGCATGCGAGAAAAACAAAGTTTTCTACAAGAATTCAAGGTAATGCAGGGTGAGTAATTGGACATTTTATGGGTGAAGTATTCCTTTAACCTGGACATGAATCTCTGGAGAGGAACCGCTCATACTATACAGTCAAAATGTCTCATTCGGTTAGCCATATTTTGAAAATATCGAGAAAATATGAGTGTTTTGAACATATGGATGGAGGGTAGAGAAATGGATTGAGACGTTTCTATGGAGTTTTTGATCCTTTGGCTTTGTTTGCAACCGCCATGAACCGACCACACTGGCACCACCAAAATGTAGTGACTACATAATACAGACTTTAGTCATTTTTATCTGAGATGTCACCTCTCTTATTTCACTATAGCCATTTATTTCTAAATTTAAGCATTTGATGGAATTTTCTCGCCATTTTTCATGTTTCCTGGATTTTTAAGGGTCAGTAGAGGACTAATTGACTTGTTTAAATGGGTGTTTTTCGCTGTCACCATGGAGAGAGGAGACGAGGCAGTTAGTCCTCTGTGCCATCAAATTAACGCCTTCTAGATTCCAGTCATTACAGCTCCGGCAGGGGAAAAAAAGCACATCCACCAGATCCCCGTCGGGCAGCGCTGACTCATAAATCTCATGCTCCTGATCGAGGGTTTGCCTCCGAAGCAGACTGTGACCTTGTTTTGAAATGCTAACGCACCCCACTAGCCATTAACTCCCGAGTCGTGCCTTTGGATTTGGTGAGTCATTACGTGAGTGGGCCTCTCTCGTCGGCTTCACAGTTCAAGAAGCTCAGTGAATGTATGAAACTAATATGGATGGTGGCGGTTACAGAGGCGGAAATAAAGTGATTTGAAGTCCTTGAGTTTGGAGAGCTCCGCGGTGAAATGTGTGTGGTTAATTCAATGTCCACTTAATGAGATGGAGCCCTAATGAGTTGGAGATATGGATATGCACACATATATTATCTCACAGGAAATAACAGCAGTCACTCTCTGTGGGAGACTGCAGCATTGATCTGTTGTGGAACTGAGATGGAGAGAGAGATATCATCTTATTATCATATCTTTATATGCCTAGAAATCTGTCTTTACTCAAACGAGGGTAAAACTATTTGGAAGATATGAACAAAACTGCTCTATTGGCTGCCAAATATGCATCTGGATATTACAAGCGAAGGGGAAGCCTGCGAGACCACTTCTTATTACATAATGCTATCAACTTTGTTTTATCCCAGTTTTCTGTCAGAATGAATTGGTCTACTGGGTTAGACAGTTTGTTTTCTTCTGAATAATATTATCTTTTCTTCCTTAGGAAAATGTACACTGCATGGCCAAAAGTATGTGGACACCCAGACGTGATTGTTGAGAATTTCATTCCAAAACTATCAATGTGCTGCTACAACAGCCTCCACCTTTTTAGGAAGGCTTTCCAGCAGGTTTTGGAACCCAACTGCAGGAATTTCCCATTTAGCCACAAGAGTATTAGTGAGGTAAGGGCTGCATGGTGTTGCAGTGGTTAGCACTGTCACCTCACTGTCAAAGGTTCTAACCCGGCTTGGGGTTGCACGTTCTCCCCGTGTTAGCGTGGGTTTTCTCTGGGTGCTCCGGTTTCCCCCCACAGTCCAAAGACATGCAGGTTGGATTCATTGTTGACTCTAAATGTCCCGTAGGTGTGAATGTGAGCATGAATGGTTGTCTGTCTCTTTGTGTCAGCCCTGTGAGAGTCTGGCGACCTGTCCAGGGTGTACACCGCCTTCGCCCAATGTCAGCTGGGATCGGCTCCAGCACCTCCGCGACCCTGAATAGGTGATACCAGAGAGATATTACCCATCTACCGATGGTCTGGGGATTTCTAAATGCAAAGGTGTTGATAGAACGGCCGCTAACAAACCTAAGCCCCTTGCATGTCCTGTATTCAGACAGGCCAATCACAAATGTTTATCTCCACGCGTGGGGTAGTATCGCAATATTTTGCGTGGCAATATTGTATTGATACACGGACGTCAAACATCGTTCTTTTATTATATAAACTATTAACCTCTTAATCTGACAGCTGCTATTCTGTCTTTCAAAGGTTGTAGCGTGCTCAGAGTGAAGTCACTGGTATCATATGAAACTATTGAACTACTATAGAACCTAAGGAATCCATTGGTACCAACCATGTCATACTGGCTTGTCGGGAAAAACGCTAAACAACGCCCCAAAATAACGCTTCATTTTGGCGAGGAAAAACTGGCATGGCCATTTTCGAAGGGGTCCATTGACCTCTGACCTCAAGATATGTGAATGAAAACACTGAGATGAACAGAGTGAAAACTATCTGATTATATAAAACAGATGTTGACAAACTGCATAATCTGCAGTTGAAAAAAGGTAATAAATCGCAATACTCAGCATATCGCAAAATATTAAAAACCGCAATAACATCGTATTGTGACTTAAGTATCGTGATAATATATCATATCTTGAGTCCTCTGGTGATTCCCACCCCGAACAGCAGCAACGGAGCGTCTATGTGTATCTGTTAGCACGTTAGCAGAGCACGACTTCTGCATGTCACCACCCCAATATGACGGGCCACCCTAAAGATTTAGGATTGGTTCTGCTATGCAGGATTTTTAAACTCTATAATTGTTTCCACACAATTTTAGCAACAAAACCAGGGAGATTGTCTTCAGTCTCTAGTTGAGCAAAGCATTCAGAGACTGACTTGTGAGCAAGCGTCCACATAGTTTTTGCCATGTAGCATATATGTATTCAAGAGCATGTAATTATAGATAGATAGAAGAATACAGCAGACAGATATTGGTAAAAGGATTCATTAAATCGACAGATTATCCATTAATTTCCTGTACGTGTCATCGAGGCCCCACAGATGCTACCAACATGAACATGTTAATGACTCATTCATATCTGACAGGGTCTCGTTAATTCCTCATTAACACAGATTGCGGTGCATGTCAACTGACACGGTTGAGTATAACGGGCTCAGTGTGTGTTTGTACATGCTCGCTTGTGACTGAGATGAACAGCTGTAGGGTTTGGTAAAACATGATGTTAATGATGGAGAAGTCTCTCCTCACATGTAAGGGTTAGTTTTTGTTGGTGCCCCCAGCGCATAAACCCGAGCACGGTCCGGCTCCACCGCTGGGCCCGCAGCTCGTCGATGTCCTCGCTGATTGGCTCAATGGCGCTTGACGGCCGAGGTGATTGGATCAACAGTGCGTGAGATCCAGTTCGATTGGGTGAAGTGACCACCAGCTGAATGCCGAGGACGCAGCTGCTCTCCACGCTCGCTACTCTCCGTCCTAAGACCACACACACACATGGCTGGAGTGACCACACACACCCGCTGGAGAGCATGTTGTAGCTCCATATGTAGCACCATGCTGCGCTGCCCTAGGGAGGCATTACCATTTAGAGTACGGGGAACGATCCAACAGTGCTAGACGGAGCCACGGCTCATGTGGTGGACACACTCTCTCCTCGCAGGAAACGACACTTCTCGACCACGGCCTGCTGTTGCCGTCTGTCCCGGTGCCAACACACTATTAGCTGGAGTACTATCCATCATGGAACCTCTCCTGTTTTGGACGCAGAATTCATCCTCTCCATCTCTGTCTTGAGGCCGATTTGTCTTTGCAACAGAAGCCCAAACGTAGGGGCGTTTTCCCCACACACCTACCACCTAACACCAGACGGGTGCACAGAAATACATCCACGAAGTATGTTAACCTGTTGTTTTGATTGAGAGATTAAGAATATGCTTACTTAAATTATCTAGTGGGATTTGAGTCAATCCCACTTACACCATCCTGCTGCTGTAAGTACTCAATGTGTATTCATTACAGCAATCAATTAAAATATTTAATTGCAATTAATCGCATGATTGTCCATGATTATTCGCGATTAATCGCACATTAATTGCACATTTTTGATCCGTTCAAAATGTAGCTTAAAGGGAGATTTGTCAAGTATTTAATACTCTTATCAAGGGGAGACTCGTGGGTACCCATAGAACCCATTTTCATTCACATATCTGGAGGTTGGCAGTCAAGGGACACCTTTGAAAATAGCCATGACAGTTGTTCCTTGCCAAAATTTTGCAAGTTTGTAGTGTTATTTAGCCTCTTTCGCGACAAGCTAGTATGACATGGTTGGTACCAATAGATTTCTTAGCTTTTTTGTTAAAGTTTTTAGATACCAGTATCTTTATTTTAGCTTTAAAACTGAGCCCGATACAACCTCCGAAAGATCACTTGCGTTAATTGCTTTAAAGAAATTAGTGGTGTTAAAACGATTTTGAGTTAACGCGTTTACTTTGACAGCCCTAGTATTAATCCATGGCTGAAGATAGTCCCCAACAAATGCACTGTTTACTCCTGTCTGAGTAGTTTCCTACAGTTCCCGGCTCTTTAAAGTTACTGTGAGGAACTTTTACCTGGTTATGAAACAGTCTCAATGTAATACTGATGCCTCTATATGACCTTTATAAGTAAACAAGACCATCAGCGAGAAGACTGGCTATTTCTATATAGTTATTCTCAAGGCTCATCATCGGTGGCACAGGGTCCGATTCAGACGAAATCATGTAGGTTCACCAGAAACTCCATCTCAGACTGACCGCAGACTGACCCAGATCCCGCTTCACTGCCGCCTTCGACCTGCAGTCAGAGCTCTATGGCCCAGGCCGTATTGCTTGGCCCGCAGAAGGAAAGGAATGCACGGGAGAACCAGAACCAGGACTCAAGTGGGGCAGCCTGTCAGACCCTGCTGCAGTAAAATGAGAGGTTTTCTAAAGGGAGTCTGGTGCTCGGAAACACTGCCGTTTTTGTCTACAGGGACCGACAAAAGCCAAACAAAATGAAAGTTCCTCGTAGTAACTTTAAGGAAATTAATTAGCCTTGTTTAAAAGTGAAACTATATATTTGTATCTTATTTTTAGAGATTTACATCTTCAGTAGCAACCAGATGGACTTCGGCATGAGAGAAAGACAGGGCAGGGAAGATGAAGTATTGTTGGCATAACAGAGATATAGATTACTGCCAGCTTGATCCTTTAAGTAGGCCTTCCTTTAACAGTAAGCCTAATGTAAGAAGTGGGCTGAATAGACTCCCAAGATGGCTGGAAGTATCATGAAGCTATAGGACATTTACCCACAATGCAGTGGTTACTATCCTTGCCCACATGTTTCTGCTACGGAAAACGATGTCCCATTTTTTCTAACGCTTTGTGAATCTTTGCTCTTCTTTTTGTGTGATGTAACCGCGGTCGGGATGAATGAGCAGCTTCTGAAACAGACCTCTTTCCTCAGTCTGGCTCTCCCTGATCATCATACTGAATGATCTAAGCTGACATCTTTTAGCTCTGTTACCGAGCAGGAAACTGACACGGGCGGCGGGCAGAGCGGGAGCCCAGAATTGTCACCGCACTGCCAGTGTAATTCAGAACGATAATGGCTAATTTATCCATGCTCATTTTCTAGGTTAATTTACTAATTGGACTCGGTAGGAAATTGGTTGGGAGCATAAAAAGAAATGAAGGATAGGGTAGAGCATCGGAGCAGGCTATTGATAAATGACTGATTAATTACAGATTACTTTGGGTTCAGCGATTTATTTGTTTATTTGGGATAATTTTAGCAAATCACATCACAATTTAGAGGGCAGTACGGTGGTGCAGTGGTTGGAACTAGCGTGGGTTTACTCCGGGTGCTCCGGTTTCCCCCCACAGTCCAAAGACATGCAGGTTAGGTTGATTGTTGACTCTAAATTGCCCGTAGGTGTGAATATGAGTGTGAATGGTTGTCTGTCTCTATGTGTCCACGCCTTCGTCCAATGTCAGCTGGGATCGGCTCCAGCTCCCCCGCAACCCCGAATGGGATAAGCATTAATGGAAGATGGATTACTATTTATCTGTAAATATGATTAGAATAGTATAAGCAAGCAAATTCCCCCGTCGCCCTGACACTGCAGTGCACACACATACAACTAGTCTGCAACCACACACACTCCCCCTCCATCAGGGTCCATCCAGTGCAAATGTCAGCGCTCAGTAGGTGCATATTCCATGACTCAACAGCGTACAACTTTTACATTGCAACCAGCTATCTGGTCAGTGAGTAAAATATGCTGTGGGAGAAAGAGATCGCCCGCCGTAGCTTCTCCTCCGCCAGCCCCGTCCTTATCGTGGCAGGGAGCCGGTGGCAGGGAATGGCGGCCCGTCACGGCTCTCTGGGCTGCCAGGAGATGGCCATTATCACTGGCACTCCATGGCTGTGCGTGCCACTATCTTCACTCCGCAAGGTTCCTCTTTATGTGACATTTTCCTCCAAAGTGTGTGCATGTGTAGTGTGTCTGGGTGTGTTCGCGGAGGGAAGGATCGAAGCCCCGCTCGCCTTTCTGATTCGCTCTTCATAAGAGAGGTTCTCGATACGGAGATCAATACGGGCTGAGAAGGGGAGGAATGAAAGCTTTTACCGGTCAGAGGGCTGCTAACACTTTCCACTATGACATCTGGACCTGGACTTTGGTAACTGGGAGTTAGTAATGTAGTTGAGATCAGAGCTTAATCTTCAAAGTAGAATATGATCTGCTGTGTACACCATGGACTCCAAAAAATAACTTTTCAACAATATTAAGAGTCTAAAGCTCCGGTTAAAGGGGTGGGAGTAGATCACAAATATTGTCTCCTGGATGGTTTTGTTGCAATCTTTATTTAATTATTTTTTTTTATAACCTTAATTACTTTTTAATTTTGTTTAATTATATTTGTAGTACTTTTTTAATTCTGTTTTAATAAACCTGGGGGTGAGACGACAGATATGTAAGTAGGTGTTGGGAATCTCGTGTGTAAATTTATTTTATTAATCTATTTCTTCATTATTATTGTTATTAATTAATAATTGTTTTATTCATATTTATTTAGTTATTTTATGTATTTATTTATTTTTATATAATAATTTGTGTTATTATTATTGCCATTTTTTTCTCCTTTGTTTTTGCAAACTTTGTTTTTAAATTTACAATTACTATCTCACTTACTATCTAATTAGCACTCAACACAAGCCACAAGCCATTAAATGAGTAAAATTGAACAACCTAATGCTTCATCCCCACATTGCTAGATAGATTCACCAGATTTTGTAATGTGCCGATGGCTTGCTTTCAAGTCCACAGTAAAGAGAGAAAAAGGCTTGTGCTGTGCTGTAATAGTTATTCCACACTGGTGACTGAAAATGAGCCAACAACAGACATGACTGGGCATTTCCATTTCCATGGTAGAGGCACTTTAAACCAAAACTCTGGGGTTTAGTTACTCTTTAACAAACTGCGGGTTTGAATAGTTATGAAAATGTACCTTTCTAGGTTACAGCATGTTGACACAATGTCGTGCAGCAAATTCTTGTCTTTTGCTTTGTGCATTTTCAATATAGCTCCTGCAGTTTATCTCCTCTGCGGATCATCCAAGCACTTCCTTGGTTTTCAACTCGAATGACCACATGTGAACGGGCGAATAATGAGAAATACAAATTCACTTTTATCCTCTTCGAGCTGAAATGACATTTTGCTGGTTTTTCACGTTTAAACGCAACCAAATGTAACTCAGGCGTTAAATATATTCTTCCATACGTACATTTGAAACACTAAGAGACTATTATGTCAAGCGTTCATGTCGGGGTATTCAATATCAAATGATATCATACACATAGGAGAGATAAGCCAGGATTCATCTGCTTGCTTTTACATGCAGGATCTGTGTGGGATTTTCTCTGTTTGTTCGCACAAGATCCGACTTCACCGATCAGCCTCCCAGCTCTTTGCTTTGGACCAGCAAAGTTAAAGCCTGCCTCGTTTTAACGGGCTTATCTATAAGATAGGATTCATGTCATCGATGCACGTCACTTATGTGAAGTTTTCAACCAGATTCCCTTTGTGTTTTGGGTTGCAGCCAAATAGAAATTTGAGAATGCACTCAACTCAAATCTGAAATTAAACAAACACAAGACCACTATAAAGTTCCCCAGCTAAGTGGCCATTTGATGAGCAAAGTGGTTGTTGCACCCACGTCCACAAATCCACACCGCTCTCACTGCGTGTGCTGGTGATTAAAGCAGTTTAGAGTCAACCCTGCTATTGTAATTATCTCATAGCCCGAGGATGGAAACATCATCAGTCTGTGGGGATGACACAATGGCTGATGACTGCATTAATACACCTTCATTTTACATCACGAGGACCAGAGCTGGGTCACAGAATATGAAACAGAATATGCATAGTTACAAGCACATGGGGGTTTGGATGTACTGTGGATTTTCCGCTCAGTTTTTGACTTTTTTCTTCGCTGAATATTTACTGCACCTTCCTCACGAATGTGAACATGCAACTGGGGAAAACGCATCCGAAAAACAGCAAATGATTTGCTTAATCAGACATTTATTTCAGCCAAGCAGTACCTAAGCTCTCTTTGGTGATCTGCTGTGTTCTAATATTGGATGCTTTGGGGGAACAAATGAAATAATTCCCCCCTGCTGTGTTAAATACTGATGTAAAACCTGAATAAATTGCTATTTTTTGTAGCTCTAAGGATAGCAATGTTTGTTGGTCCACCACTTTTGTCCCAACTGAAATGTCTCAGCCAGTGGGCAACCTCCAGGTCTAAGAAGTGAAACCAAAGCTGAAGAACCCTAAATTTGCATTCTGTCCAATGGCCAACAGGGGGAGACTGACCCTATTTCTCAGTTGATTTATTACCTCAGTAAACATTGTAAACATGAGTTTATGGTCTCAATCTCTAGTTTCAAGTCTTCTTCAATACAGCATGATGTTCATTTAGTAAATTATGGTCCCATTTAGAGTCAGATAGACCATAAAGCAGGGGATGCTTTAGGGCGGGGCTACCTTGTGATTGACAGGTCGCTACCACGGCGTTGTCCGGTCTTGGAGTTGTCCGTGTTTTCGTCTTACAACTTTTTGTGTTTTCAGTTCATGAAAGTTAATTGTAACATTTTGGTCGCCCCTCTCATGTCACTTCTGGTTGCAAAAAAACAAGATGGCGACAGCCAAATACCAAAAACGAGGCTTCGAAACGGCAGTCCACAAACCAGTGGGTGATGTCACGCTGACTACGTCCACTTCTTATATACAGTCTTTAGTTTACATGCTAAGCTGGGATATGTGTATGCTAGCGATTAGCAATAACCCTTGCGATTAGCATAAACGATTCACAGGCTAATTGAAAGGGTAACAGGTTGGCAAAGAAACCTGCCTCCATATACATCACCTGCCTCTAGATCAGCCAACAGCAAAATCCAACTGCTATAGCCTGGTTTCAACCAGTAAAGGGCAGTCACTATGCATATTTACAACACAATATGTCAAATACCTTGCACTAAAATCTCAAGATTCGGACCTGAATCCATCAACAACACTACTAAATATCTGAATACATTGGATTTCAGCTGCTCTTTAATTATCAAAACTCATCTGTCGAGTGAGTTCCTGAATAGCAGGACACAAAATGTCACTTCGCCCTGATGCACCCATGTGACTCATTGTTTGTTTTCCCTAAAAAGTGTGTGTTTATTAATGTGAGGGCATGAAAAGGGACAGGAAGTGCCTCTCTCATCCGTTGTGTTGTCTTTTCACCCTGCATGCTTTTGTTTAGGTGTTGCATTAACTTTGCATAAATTCCCCATTTTCCTCACCTCAACAGCAGCGTGATATTGAGGAAATAGATTGGTTATGTTCACCATTAAAACAGTCGAGTATATCGGGGGTGGAGGCTCTGTATTTGTGTGTGTATAGATTAAGCAGTGTGTGCGGATGAGGTGAGTACAAGGACTGTGTGCCCGATTCCCCCGGGCACACTTTTCCCAGCCTCCCTCTGCAACTGTGGCGCTGCTGTATATTCTGTCACCATGGTGTCAGTTAGGGAATAGAGCTGCCGGGAAGGGGATTGGCAAATAACAAATAAATAAAAGTCAGGACAGCATAACCTGTTCATGTCAGTCAACGTGTCAAAACCCCGTCCCACGGATCATAAAGTGGTGTAAATGGACAAGCTGACATGACTCCGATTCGTCAACATTACTTCACTCAAATCAATGTTTTAAAGGGACTGTATCAATGTTTTTATAAAAAAAAAATTATCGTTGTTTATTGACAATGTGTGAACAGGTTGTAACCTAACCTAAAAAATGAGACCTTCCGGGACTTTCTGGGTGTCCTCTATCAGCCTGTAGACTGCTTTTAACGTGAAGAATGAGGTCTGGTTTTTCCAGATAAATCCAACAGATGTGACGTTATGCGCGTTTGCGAGTGCCTTTATTTTCAGCTCCGCTTACAGGGCTAACAGTGAGCAACAATAGCTAACGTTCGAGTCCGCTAACGCCAACAAACCACCAGCCCCCACCACAACTCAGACTCCAACACAAACTCCACGGAAGCACAAAAAACTTACCCCGAGCTGGCAAAATTCCCTTTGGATAGGTAAGCTAACATTACTCTGAAGCATGTGAAATCCATATGGCAAAAAATAATACATATAATGTGAACATATGTGAGAAGATGGTTCCAGGAGGATGTCAAGCAGCTTCCCGGCGTCGCTAAACAGATAGAGTCAGAGCAACACGACCTCCTCTCCATGTCAACCAGATAGAGCCAGAGCAACACAACTTCCTCTCCACGCCAAACAGATAGAGCCAGAGCAACACAACCTCCTCTCCACGCCAAACAGATAGAGCCAGAGCAACACAACCTCTTCTCCACGCCAAACAGATAGAGCCAGAGCAACACAACCTCCTCTTCACGCCAAACAGATAGAGCCAGAGCAACACAACCTCTTCTCCACGCCAACCAGATAGAGCCAGAGCAACACAACCTCCTCTTGACGCCAAACAGATACAGCCAGAGCAACACAACCTCCTCTCCACGCCAGATAGGTAGAGTCAGAGCAACACAACCTCCTCTCCACGCCAAACAGATAGAGCCAGAGCAACACAACCTCTTCTCCACGCCAAACAGATAGAGCCCGAGCAACACAACCTCCTCTCTATGCCAAACAGATACAGCCAGAGCAACACAACCTCCTCTCCACGCCAGATAGGTAGAGGCAGAGCAACACAACCTCCTCTCCACGCCAAACAGATAGAGCCAGAGCAACACAACCTCTTCTCCACGCCAAACAGATAGAGCCCGAGCAACACAACCTCCTCTCTACGCCAAACAAGTAGAGCCAGAGCAACACAACCTCCTCTCCACGGCAAACAGATAGAGCCCGAGCAACACAACCTCCTCTCTACGCCAAACAGATAGAGACAGAGCAACACAACCTCCTCTCCACGCCAAACAGATAGAGCCCGAGCAACACAACCTCCTCTCTACGCCAAACAGATAGACAGAGCAACACAACCTCCTCTCCACACCAACCAGATAGAGCCCGAGCAACAAACCTCCTTTCCATGCCAGATAGGTAGAGCCAGAGTAAAAGTTAAATGCGTGGCTCTGCTCATGCGATGCTAAATCTACATTATTGCCCTGACATCATGATCCAAACACCTTCACGAGGCTGCAGGGCACAGACAACCCACTCTACTTGGTGCAAACACTCATTCCTCCATTTCTGCAAACATTTCAAGTGAAAGGGCGATATCTCTCTCTATTTACATGAAAAATGAGACTTCAGGAACGGGCCTCGTCAGCAATCCCTTCACACTCGACATGCAGCTCATTAGCCAGGAATAAATAATGGCTCATTAGGAGTCATTATAAACTTATCAGATACAAGGACCATGTGACCCCAAAAAAGGCCACCGAAAAACAAAGAGGATTAGGGCAGCGAGAGGGAAAAGCGGCAGATTCAGCCATTGTCGGGGCGAGATAATGAAATGGCCAGCTAATAGAGCTGTAATCTGGGGGTGCGTCGACGCCAAAACCCACGTAACTGTGTCAGTGCCCACTCTTGCGGTGTGTTTGATGTTGACAGGAAGGGGAGACGGAGCATGAATGCCCGGCTGTGTTTGGAGTGCGGGGGGGAAGGAGTGGGTGTCGGGGGACGGGAGGGAGGACGGTACATATGCAAAGGGGAAGGCAGCAATCAAGGCTCAATCTGCACATCCTCTGCTCCCAATTAGTGTAAGAGGAGGATAATAAGCGGTGGCTGACACCTCCCAGTGGAAAATGACATAAACAAAGAGACGCAAGGAGAGGAGGAGGAGGAGGAGAAAAGTTTTGATGATGGAGAGAAGAGAGGAGGAGGAGGAGGAGGAGAATCAATTCTCAGCTTTGTGCCTTGGGCCACGGCACGTCATCACATCTGTATCAAACCTGTCAGCAGCTCGGGGTCTACCTGTTGGCTGAGCTGCTGAGAGGAAAAGAAGAAAGTGACGGAAAACAGGAGGAGGGCAAAACAAGAGGGAAGGCATCCGGCGGTGGTGAGATGTAGAGGGAGAGAGAGGAACAAAGAGCAGGAGAGGTGGATGACGCTGCCAATTGTAAACCGCTGAGACTGGTGACTGCTTTCCACTGAGAAGGCTTCATTCTACATTTGTTATGACTCACTTCCTATCAACTCAACGTATCATGATATCATAGGAAAAGTTATTCCTCATTTTTCCTGCATTGTCCTACAAATGTCCAGGAACACAAGTATATTTCCGCTCGTTACCTGCATACAGTCTTTTCAAAATAAACTTCAATCTTCACAGGAAACAACTTGGTTAGGTTTAGGCAACAAAACTAGTTAGTTTGGTTTAAGAAAAAAACGTACGGAAGTTACGATCTGTACATTATTTCAGATTTACAATTGTCCATGATTGATCACGATTAATCGCAAACTAATCACACACTTTTTTATCTGTTCAAAATGCTGCTTTATACAAATGTATGTATATATTTATCATTGGAAATCAATTAACGACACAAAACAATGACAGATATTGTCCAGAAACCCTCACAGGTACTGCATTTAGCATAAAACAATATGCTCCAATCATAACATGGCAAACTGCAGCCCAACAGGCAACAACAGCTGTCAGTGTGTCAGTGTGCTGACTTGACTATGACTTGCCCCAAACTGCATGTGATTATCATAAAGTGGGCATGTCTGTAAAGGGGAGACTCGTGGGTACCCATAGAACCCATTTACATTCACATATCTGGAGATCAGAGGTCAAGGGACCCCCTTTTCGCCATGCTAGTTTTTGTTTTTAGGCTCCTTCGCAACAAGCTAGTATGTACTTGCTTACATGTGAAAAGACTAGATTATTCCAGATATAAGGCCATGTTTTTTTGTGCTCCTTATCTATAAACCTCCACAGGAAAATCGGAGCCATAATGCTTAAGAGTGAAAGTTAATAGTCAAATTGCATGTTTAGGTGTGAGCGAGTGTGTGTGCTGCTCATGTAGCTGTTGACAGGCGTTTCAACAAATCTGAATTTATCAATCAGCTCTCTGCTTCCAACCTCCCACTCGGCGAATGCAACTTCAGCACAGCTGAAAATTTGTCAAAAATCTCTCTCCCGGTCGCTTCCTTCTGTCTCTATCACACAACATCTCTTCCTCGTGATCGCACACACAAGCCAACGCACCATTGAGATGTTATTTTTCATCTCGCTCGCTCTGCTGCGATATTCCCTCGGGCACTACTTTGACTTCTCTTTCCTCATTGAATCTGACAACTTCACAGCCAGATGTTGAAGACGTGATCATCTTTTAATTAACCTGGGACACACATTGGGATTTTCTGCTAAGTACACATGCTTTACAGTATAAAACAAATCCTCAAAAATACACAGCACTGCGGCAGAGTTAACGTTTAATTAACCTACATTAATCTACAGCAACGTTAAAACAAATCGCTGAATGGTTGAAAAAAAAAAAGCATCAATGATTTATACACTTTTTTTAAGAAATCCTTTCATGGAAGGATATGAGATTTGGTCCAAAGGCGACGAGCCAGACACAAACCCGTGATGTCACGAGCATGTGGCCTTTGCCTCGGCTCAATTATAATATCAGTGGTGGCAGCAGCCCAAGGGTTCACAATGCTGGCACTGGTCGGAGTCCTCCAACCAGATGGGGAGATTGATGGTTAGACAAAACAAACCAGACACTCTGCGCTCTGCCTCAAGCCTCAAGAACCCGGCGTCACCGCACTTAACCTCCAACCGCTCCGTGGTCACAGAGGAGACGACAACAGAGCAGTGTGTGAGTGCAACCGGCTCTGGATTAACAAAGGGGCCTAATTATGTTTATGTCATGTCCTCTGTAAGAAAACTAAACGGAGAGCGTGAACACCAGGCCACGGTAGATTGGAACGATGCATGTATTATTCAGCCATGATGTTTATTATCTCCCCATTATTCACGGCTGGGGCTCTGAACTGTTTTTGCACTTACAGACTATTGAATTTCTAGCATTGAGCATAAAAAATGACACTTAAAGGAGACATATCACGCTCATTTTCAGGTTCATGCTTGTATTTTGGCTTTCTACTAGGACTGTCAAGCGATAAAAATAGTTTATCGCGATTAATCGCAAGTTAATCACATTTTTAATCTGTTCAAAATGTACCTTAAAGGGAGATTTGTCAAGTATTTAATGCTCTTATCAACATGGGAGTGGACAAATATGCTGCTTTATGCAAATGTATGTATATATTTATTATTGGAAATCAACTAACAACACAAAACAATAGCAAATATTGTCCAGAAACCCTCACAGGTACTGCATTTAGCAAAACAAAAATATGCTCAAATCATAACATGGCAAACTCAAGCCCAACAGGCAACAACAGCTGTGTATGATTCAACTGTTTTCCCATGGTCTAGTGTTAAAAAAAGTGAACAGAAATTGAAATAAATCGTAATATTGAATCGCAATACTTAAAAATCGCAATACATATCGAATCGGGAGGTAGATGCATCGTCCCAGCCATAATATTTATATACTAATATTAGTTAAAGGCGAAATGTGTGTCAAAATGTAATATTAAATATAGTGGTCCTGGTCGACACATCATATTTTACTGACTTAAGAAAACCTCTTTGTTTGGTGCAGATCTCCGCAAAAAAATCACACCATAATCATTTTAATATGTTTTTCAACGAAATGAGAATAATGATGATGTCTCTAATATCGCAATTGCAGTCAAAATAATCTCTATTAGATATTTTTTCCAAAATCATTCAGCCCTGACTGAATACCTCCCATACAGATGACCTACTTTAGTTGAAAATCATGATGTTTTTAGGGGCAGACGGAGAGCGATGAGGAAAAAATGCATCACAGACTGTGCCAAGTTCAAGGTAATAACTGCAAAGGTAGCCTTTAAAAGCCTATAATGTTATGAAAAATGATATTGAGCAGCACCTCAGCCAGAGTTAAAATAATTCTGAGATACTGTCAATACATACTGTATGAAGGCATTACCTTGCAAGAGGTAAAAACAAAGGGTTGGGTCGGGCATTATAGATTCATGAGTCCAAATCTGTGGCAGCTACATGTGTTTATAGTGCAGCAAAAGGAAAGCAGATGTAGCAGATGATATCTCGGCAATTTCCCCACCCACAGGGATAACTATCTGCAGCGGCAAAGGAGCGCAGACAGAGAAAGATTTGAGCAGGAGGGAAAACAGGAGGAAATTAAAAAAAAAAAGGTAGTGATGTAAAAGAGCTATAGGAATAACAATGTCTGATTGTTAGGCTGGCTTTTTCTTTACCCAAACAATGCCTGCGTACTGAATATCTGAATACTATAAGCGGTTACAGATAATGGATGGATGAATATAACTCCTTTTGCATGCCCTGTTGCTCAGCCTGCACAATCCTCCGTGGCATCTTCCAGCAGAAACCTGGCTCACTTGCACTTCCACCGAGGAGAAAAAATGTGGCACGGAGCTAGCCATTAGCGTAGCTAGTGCTGAGCAAACGTAATTAAAGCAGCGGCAGGGCTGGCTAATGCTGAGCTTAACACAATCCCTAGCCCCAGTCCCCCATGCTAATGTGATGGAATGTTTGTCGAGTTGTCCCCTTATTGGCTCGTTAAAGACACGAGAGCCTGCGAGAGCCCGGAGACGGAGAGAGGAAGGCGAGGAGGGTTCACCGCTGAGATAAAAGAAGGAGAGCAAGTCAATAAAAAAAACAGGAGAAAGTTGAAGTTAAATTGGAGGAATGGAGGAGCGGGAACTCTGGATGGTGGAAAAGTTCAGCTCCAGATGAGGGGGATTCTTTAACCTGAGTTCACGGCTGAGCAGGATTTTTTATTCATTCGAAAAGAGTTTTTTTTCCCTTGTAAGGAATATTTAATATCCTTTACCAGTGAGAAATGATTGTACTAAACTGAACGACCCCGAGTGAAAAGAGATATATACGCTGCTTTCTCTGCAGAGTGCCGTGAGTCAGGTGTCTCAACATCTGTGTCGAACCCACAACCTGAGACGTCTCAGTATCTGCCAGGAAAGCTAAATGCAAGTGGCTCTGTTTAATGGTGATTATGTGTAGAGGAGTAAGGTATTGGCCTCTGGGTCAGTGAGACATTAGCAGAGAAAGATACAGCTACTGCAAGGCAGGATATCTCAAAAACTACACGACGGATTTCAATAAAATTTTGGTTCAGATAGCGCCACCATCTGACCAGTTAGTGTGACACAATAGTGGTTATAGCAGCATTTTCTGTGCTCATGGTTTTGAAGTTTGATTTCTAACAAATCACATATGGTTGTAATGTTCAAGTGTCCACATACTTGTGGCCATAACATCTACTGTACGCATACAGATCACATCCATTTCCACTTTCACAATCCATCCATCCATTATCTGTAACTGCTTATCCTATTTAGGGTGTACTGTTGGGGGAAACCGGTGCACCTGGAGAAAAACCCCGCTAACACGGAGAGAACTACAAACTACACACACACAGAAGGGCCCAGTTTGAACCTGCGACCCTCTTGCTGTGAGGCTAACCACTGCACCACCGTGCCGCCCCACTTTCACAACACTATTTTAAATTTTAGCAAAACTTTACTCTGAAAAAACGCAGAGAACATATTTGGATGACCCTGGGTGCTCAGAAATCTGACTCACTTGACATTTTGTACAAATCATCCTTGTACGAAACCCAGATACTTCAAAGAATTCTCCAGAAATCTTCATGATTGTGTATGTTAATTTTGATCTGTGACCCGATGCAGACTGCAGACATTAAAATAGCTCCTACTGAGGGCTCTGCAATCTTGGCTGAAGTATGTGCTCTCTACAGTGATTCACTCTTAGGGATGAGGAGGACGGCGCATTATCAGATTCGTACATTCCACCTGACTTGAGCAAAGACGGCCAGCAGACCTGCCCTGAAGCATCACACCGTGCCACTTTAACCCGACGGCCAAGCTCTGAGTTTCCTCTGCGTGATAAAAAGACATGAAGCCAAGGATTGCACCGAGTCAAGCATATTCTGCTGGTTGCTAATGGACTGAATGGGGGCTGCAGCATTGACCCCAAGAGTTACCATAAAACATTGATGAAAGGCTTAATTTTCTCTACCAATTCCCCACAGGAAAACTGTAGAGATCATGGATACCAAGCCTCAACAAGACTTAATGAAAGGCTTCAATGTGGCCTCCGTTTCTGCACTCAGCAGGGTGTACAGCGTCTTAACTCCCACTAAACTTGTCCACAGTACAGTATGTGCTTATTGCTGTGATAATGAAAAGTGCTTTTGATGCTGTAAACAATCATCTACCTCCTCAATAAAATAAAGGGGCAGCATATTGCAGCGGCCGCCTCTGCAAAAAAAGACACACAAGTACTATTGCTCAAGGAGATCAAGTTGATGAATGACTCACTATCTCCTGGTCATCTTCTGTTGCTAAAGTGAAAATGATAAGAAAACAGAATGGGGCACTAAAATCCTCAGTTTGCTGGAGTGCATTTAGAGAAGAAGATCTGACCTTAGATGTACTTTAGTTTGTTCCTCGTAGATTGATGACAATGCAGTCAGTGCAAAAGTGGTAAAATTAAGTTAATCCGCAGAGGAAGCATGTAATACATCAATTGATTGTTCGCTATGCTCGACCCCTTTTATCAGCTGTGGCTACCTCGCTAATTAAGCTAACGTTAGCTCCTTTTTAAAGAGGACCTATTATGCTTTTGTGCTTTTTCCCTTTCCTTTAGTGTGTCATATAGTTTTTTGTGCATGTAATATGTCTGCAAAGTCCACACTAAAGGGAGAAACACTGCTCCTGAATGGCCTGAAATGCCTTGCTTGATGTCCCGCCTTTTCTTCCGTATCATGGTGATGTCACCAAGTAACACATTTGCATAATGCCTGGCTAGCAGCTAGTTTGGCACGGCCTCAAACAAAGGTCTGCAAAGTTACAAAGTCCACTCCAAAGGGACAAAACACTGCTCCTGAAATGCCTGAAACATCTTGCTTGAAGTCACGCCTTTTCTTCCGTAACGTGGTGATGTCACCAAGTAACACATTTGCATAATACCTACCTTGCGGCTAATTTGGCACGGCCTCAAACAAAGGTCTGCAAAGTTACAAAGTTCACAACAAAGGGAGAAACACTGCTCCTGAACTGCCTGAAGCTCCTTGCTTGAAGTCCTGCCATTTTTTCCCGTTACATGGTGATGTCACCAAGTAACACATTTGCATAATACCTGCTTAGCGGCTGGTTTGGCACGCCCTAAGACAAAGCTAGTTAGAGAGGAGCTCGAGTCCGAAGAGTTTGCTTTGGTCGAACATAACAGTGGGCCAACTGCCCAATCAGAGCAGACTGGGCTTTTTGGGAGGTTGGGGCAGAAGCTCAAACAGAGCGTTTCAGACAGAGGGTGAAAAGAGGTGCTCCAGCACAGGTGGTATGAGAAAAATAATGTGTTTTTTTAACATTAAAGCACGTAAACATGTTCTAGTAGAAACCCAAAATACAAGTATGAACCTGAAAATGAGCATAATAGGTCCTCTTTAAATGTTTCCAGCTGGCTAGTTTAAACTTGATAATCTTGTAAAAGGGGTCAATTATGAACTTGATGGCGACATACAAAACATTATGCATGTCCCAGTCAAAAAGTCAGCATCCAACCAATGTAGAAGACATGGAAATGAAGAAAATAGCAATGTTCTATCATTGCAGGGCTCTAGTATTTTAATTATGATAAGACAAATTAGACTTATTTAGTTCTTACATAACCCTGGCTGCTTAGCTTCCATACTTTTGTTCTTGTTTTCAAACAGCAGCTAGTAAGCTAGGTGGCAGGATGCTAACGAATTCATCCTTATATTTCTGCTCTTTTTAAATTTTATTTTATTGGCACCTTTATTTATTGAATTATTTGGCGTTGCTTTTAAGTAATCTAATCTATATCTATATTTATATACTAATGAGCTACTGGGCATCTGAATTCCCCCAAGGGGATGAATAAAGTATCTTCTATTCTATCCTATTATTGGGTTTTTGGTGTTTTTGTAGAAATCCAAAGCTCAACAGGCCTGTGGTGCTTATTTATGGATTAGCTAGCAGTCGATGGAAGACATGAAAAATCACCAACACTTGAGATACAACATTTTCATCCAGCAATGACCATATGCTCTCTGGCTATAATACAAACATGTATCTGATCAGTGTATTGTGGTCAAATCTGCTTTTCAAGCTGTCACAGAATACCAGACTGTTTGCTTTTGGGGTTAAAGTGCCCGATTTCTGGCACAGTTTACCCACACTAATGATCAGATTAATTACTTCAACGATCTTTTTTCTTCTTCTTTGGATGCTTTGGCTCGACTAAAAGCTACTGTACATTGATCACTTTGGGATAAATGAAAGCATCCTTTGCCCAAAAGGGGTTTGCAAAGATGCTATCAGACGCGGGGAAGAACAACGCTGCTTGTTCTTCATAAGACACGAAGGAATTAGTACTATTCAATATAAGAAAACAAAATGTTTCTCTGAAGTAATCTCTATAAATCAGCACAATCCCTGCTTCTTCTTTTTATAAATGCTGATTGCTGGTGTTCCCTTGATGTCTCTATTTCTACAAGTGCTGACTGTGGGAATTTTATAATGTTCTACTTCAATGGAAGACATCAAGGCTAAAGTATGTATCCTTATCATACTTTGCCAACCCTCCCGATTATCCCAGGAGACTCATGTTTTTCATCGCCTTCTCCCTGTTTCCTCCCGGGGTCACAATTCTCCCGTCTTTGTCCAGATTTATGGCAAATTTTCACACCTTTCTTTCCTTTTCGTTATGTTAGCCTGTTTCTGGAACTGAACAGTGACTATTGGTGCCTTCAATTGAAACTTGTGAGCTTGTGTTTTACAACACGGGAAGTCGTGTACACGATATGCTTGCCGTTCAAGTGGTTAAGTGGTGAGAACACCGCTGCTTAGCAACGGCAATATTAACGTTACTGACGGCGTCTAGAAGCCGCAGAGGCTAACAATTTAGCAATCTAGCAAGTGGGTAACATAATGGAGTAAATGCAAAGACCTAATGACAGAGGAAAAAGATGAGGCTTTTGGGAATATCAACATTTTCCTCAGACATATTATAAAATTATGAAGAATTACAATATATTAACTTATTATGCACTGAAAAATTATCTTCCAAGGCCTCCTCCATTTCTGATAACATCAACAAACACGTCACAACTCGTGAACTCAGAGATTTCGGAAACTTTCCACTCACAAGATTGTGAATACGACAAGAGGGGGGCGTTCATGTGGACTCTTCTCGTTGAACAAGGTAAACACTACAACATTTGAAGGCACCATATAATCCACCCGGACGACAATAGAGCTACAAGCAACTGTCGTTTCCTGACGGTAGAGAGCAGTCTATACTCGCGACACAGCGCAGTTTGAGCTCATGTTTAAGCTGCGCCCAAAGTCGGGCTTTGCTCGATGCAGCAAAAAAGCCGTCATGGCGCGGCGCAAGCTGCTGGAAATAACGGGTTTCAGGCTGCAGTGGTGCCGTTGTCGTGTTTTGTCTGAAAGGACCTTTTGATGAGAAAGAAATACTCATAAAAACGGATGAATATTAGTTTATGCCAGAGATTCACATGCCAAGTTCACACCTGAGGGTCAAATTATTCAGTTTTCTTTCTTGGGAGTTAAAATCAAAAGTTTCACATAAGAATGCTGTTGCACTGTACTTATTATTTTGTCTTACTTTTAAAGTCACCAGAATGCAGGAAACAAAGTCTCTGAAACTCTAATTGTCTCATGGTTGGCAAGTATGATCCTTATTAGCAACAGAGCAGCACTACCAGTAATACCTCTTCCAGTCCTCCTGACACCACATCATCCAATCGCCTTCTAGAAACCCATGGTACCATAAGACCCACCATGTTCCCTGGTGTAAAAACCAAACAATGTGTTTAAAATTCTGCAGGAAACCACAACTAATAGCGCAAGACTGTATCAACCCCATTTGAGAGTGTGCTCACTGGCTGCTGGTAAATTTGTGGAATTTATGAAGACACTGCGCTGATTGATTTAACGGCTCCGCATGACCTTACCCTAATTATCTCTCCGAACTGTTGATTCAAATGAGCCTGTGTGAGTTACTCAGGCAGATTCTTTGATTCTGTCAGCGTGTGCAGCGTAAACATGCTCATTTCTGAGATTTCTTTACAGTAACTCGACCACCGTCTCAGTCGGTGTCCTCTTTCTGGCATCATGATCAAACCAAATACTGAGCTTCATGGAATATTTATGAAGAGTCAAGTCTTTGGCCTTATTTAGCAATTCTCTACAGACGCGCCTCTGAATGGCGTGAACTCTTCGGCTTATCAGAACGGAAAAAAAAACGGTTCAACAAAGTGGATTTTGTCTTTATACAGTGGGTGATATTGACCAATAAATTCAACCCTTTTAACAGTTTGATGGTCTAAAGTTTTGCCTTGGAGGATATTGACAAAGGAATTTGATATGGGTGTATGAAAGGGTAAAGGCATTATCCAGTAAGCTGTACAGAATTGAATGAAAAGGAGCCTGTCATGTTAGAAACTTAAAGCAACTAGAGCTGTCAATCGATTCAAATATTTAATCGTGATTAATCCCATGATTGTCCATACTTAATCGCACATTTTTTATCTGTTCAAAATGTACCTTAAAGGGAGATTTGTCAAGTATTTAATACTCTTATCATCTTGGGAGTGGGCAAATATGCTGCTTTATGCAAATGTATGTATATATTTATGATTGGAAATCAATGAATTTTTCATGCGCTTTCCTATGAATGTCCCCAAACACGTGTCAATTTTCGCACGTTACATTCATGCAGTCTTTTCAAAATAAACTTCCACCGCCACAGTAAACAACCTGGTTAGGTTTAAGCAACAATAGTTAGGTTTAGGAAAAGATCATGGTTTGGGTTAAAATATCTCCGGAAGTGGTGCGTATGGAAGTTACGTGACAAATGAACCAATGTTGGGCGAAAGTTCTGTTTTTTTTCACCCATTCATCCATCCCAACGTCCACATACAAATGGATTTCTTGGGATGTATACAAATTACAGTGCATTACTTTTCACAAGTATAGTGACGAACGGTATATGAGAACTGAGCAAAGTTGTACCCGGAACAAACTGCATCCCTGGAAGACTGCCCTGTTAACCTGGACTCAATTTACCACTTCCACCCTCCACTTTTTGTTGTCTTATTAGTATTATTAGATGTTGTCAGTGCCGCATAAAGGTGTAATCTTATTACTGTATGTGCACATCATCAACTGGGTAGCAGAAGAGGCCAGGCCATGCAGGACAGATGGCTCACTTTGATGATGTGCCTTTGATGTACAACTCAGCCCCCCCAACCAACAGCCTGCGGCCGTCACAGTTAGGATGTAAAAGGAGAGCGAAAAGGAAGGAGGAAAAAAAAAGAAAAATTGAGCATTACAGGCAATTGATGGCATTTTTGATGCTTTAGGATTAAGGTATGATATCTTTTTGACCGAAAGGGGAAGCTTTGTGACGATGCCAGTGCTACTGTCAATGACTTGAAGTTAGAGGGGAATTTGTCTCTAACCAGAAAGATTTGGACGCCTGGTATGGTTTTTACAGCGACTCTGAGAGAGGTGTTACTTTTGACGATGGGTACACCTGTATGTGCGACTTGCTGATTCATTCATTTCTAAAACTTATTATCTCATCTTTGTTCATTAAACGGAATCAGACAAAACAAGACAATAGAGAAGTGACATTTCCCAAAAAATAATAATCCATCCATCCATCCATTATCCGTAACCGCTTATCCCATTCGGGGGGGCTGGAGCCGATCCCAGCTGACGTTGACGAAGGCGGAGTACACCCTGGACAGGTCGCCAGACTATCACAGGGCTGACACATAGAGACACACAACCATTCACGCTCACATTCACACCTACGGGACATTTAGAGTCAACAATGAACCTGCATGTCTTTGGACTGTGGGGAGAAACCGGAGCACCCGGAGAAAACCCACGCTAACACGGGGAGAACATGCTAACTCCACACAGAAGGGCCCCAAGCAGGATTTGTGTGCTAACCATTGCACCACCCAATAATAATAATAATAAAAAGTTTCATCTGTGTGTGGCACATAGCTAAGTTAGCTAGCTAGCTAGCGTTAGTGGCGTGTATTGTGCGAGACGTAGATCACTGAGCGGTTTCACACAAAACTAAATAAGACTACGACAAACTGCGACTTTCTTGACTTGTAAAATTTGCTTTTAAATTGACTAACATCATATGTGTGATTCTTGCCCAAATCATAGACTGTATATAAAAAGAGGACGTTGTCAGCGTGACGTCACCTATTGGTTTGTGGACTGCCGTTTTGAAGCCTTGAGTTCGGCATTTTGGTCGTCGCCATCTTGGTTTTTGGGCGGCCTTTTGGAACCAGAATGCAACCAACGTTATAATGAACTTTTATGAACTGAAAACACACTGTGAAAGGGTTAAAGTTCTAAGACAAAAACACAGACAACTCCCAGACCGGACAACATCGTGGTAGCAATCTGTCAATCACAAGGTAGCCACGCCCTAAAGTGACTTATTTTTGCAACCAGAGGAAAAAACAATGCAGGTTTAAGGCACTTCAGCATTGGCTTCACTTTTCAAACCCGGAGGTTGCCGATTGGCCACAACTCAAATGGGATCTCTATGTCATATTGTCATTATTAAATTCGCCAAAAAATATGCCATCCCAAATTCATCAATAAGTACTAGAAAGACAGGTGAAACACATCGATGTAAGGGAGTATGCATAGACACTACAGGGCATGTTTCAAAAATGTAACATCCCTTTTTTTTGGCACAGAAATTACATCTAAGGGAAGACATTAATAGCAGCAGTCAACTGTCGGTGTCCCGGCCTTTCTTGTGTTAATTGCCTCAGCTGCTCGGTGGAACTGCCAAGCAGATACGTGTGATATCCATCTCGTGGCTCAGCCAACCATGAGTGTGGAAGCTCTCGAACAGTCAACGGTCCACGGTTATCAGCCCTCCTCCTCCCTCACTCTGCCTAGTTCTCTATTCTAACCTACATCTTGATCACCTGGTCGGTCACGCGGGTCAGTTCACCTGCCCGTCATCACAGCTCCGAGCGTAAACACCAACAGACGACTCCTTCCATTAATCCCTGAACATATCGGTAATCTCCAGCGTACTCTGGTGGGGATTCGGCCCTTGAAAGTGAAGCCAAATGAGCGCGTTCTGCTGCTCAGCGGGCAGTCGGACTGATGAAACATCCTGAAAGAATACTCCCGCAACCTACGCCATTCACACAAACACAGCCGTGCGCCTTTATCATCCCGTGATAAATTCATTTGGCATAGTTTTATATATCTGACAGTGCTATTCGTCACATCATATCAAAGCACAGAATAAATAGAAGCATCGTACCTAATACATTTACACAGAGAGCTCCAAGTGAGAATAAAATCACCTTGTTTGCCAGGCAGAGGGTAGAGTTTCTGAAGAGGAACTTTGTTACTCCTTTCAACCTTGACAAAGGCAGCGCGGACCAGATCCACTCCTTCCATTCTCACCTTCACAATAAAAGCCCATGACACATAATATTTGCAGTCGAGTTATAAAAAATTACGCTTTTTTTGCTGTGTAATATTCGCATTCTGTGTGAAAGTATTTATGACAAAAACAATACTTAGAAAAAATATAGCGATGTGCGATTTAAAAAAAAAATAAAAAAACGCCCCCGGTGTGTCAGGTACGACGGAGTATTAGGGCCACATTGAGGGGGGAAAAAAATCGGACATTTCGAGAATAAAGTTGTAATATTACGAGAATAAAGTCATAACTTTAATGAAAAAAAGTCGTAATTATACGAGAAAAAGTCATTACTTTACGAGACAAAAGTCGTAACTTTACGAGATATAAAGTAATTTCCCCATCAGGTCCGTGTGGTTCTTCCTCAGAATAAACAGTTTCTTGCACAATCTTTTCCAGGTCCTGATACTGATGATGATGTGCTGCTGATGAGCCAAAAGATGAAGTTTTTGGTTATTTGTGAAACCTAAACTAAAGTAGAACTTCACAAGATGCTCCACGTTCCTCATTTTTGCTGCTGTATTTCCCATCCAAAATAAAATTACTACTTCATAATATTATGACTTTATTCTCATAATATTACACGTTTTTTCTCATAAATTTATGACTTTATTCTCATAATATTACGACTTTTTTCTCGTAAACTTATGACTTTATTCTCATAATATTAGGATTTTTTTCCTTTAAACTTATGACTTTATTATCATAAAATTCCGAGTTTTTTTTCCCGTAAACTTATGACTTTATTCTCATAATATTACAACTTTATATTTATATTATATATAATATTTATAATAATATTTAATATCATATTTTTTCCTCAATGTGGCCCTGATACTCCGTCATAGTAAGGCCTTTATGCATAAAAAAAAAAAAAAGAATTACAAAAAACTTGAAATTAATCCCAAAGTGGTCCTGGCCGGTCATGATTTTTTTTTTTTTTACTTTTTAAATCTAAACTGGACACATGCAGAAACCAACATTTAGTGCAGCAACCACACTGTATCTAATCCTTCATCTAATCCTTCATCTATAACTTTGCATAAAAAAATCTACTTTTTGCCTGTCAGCTATGAAAATGTCAAACAACGTTATAAGTTATTCCTTGAAGTGGCTGGAGTTCACACGGGGGTGGGTGGGTGGGGTGTAATCTCAGCATCTGAAATAGCTCCACACTAACAGATTTCCCTGCTTGTCTCTCAGATAAAGCTCTCAGATAGATTAAATCTAGCCAACTCCTGACTCAGACTACTTTCATGTTCCATGATGTTGAAAATGGATTAAGACTGACCATAATGAATCCTTCTGGCGGCAGCCGAAGTTTACATTACACCAGCAGCGAGGTGTGGGGGGGGGGGAGCGGTCCCTGATTAATCTCATCCACCCCGAGTGTTAATTGAATTGTTCCAACTGCAGCCAATAATCTAACAACCTGGAAATATCTCCGCCATTCCGTCTTAAAGGTCACCTATTATGCAAAATGCACTTTTCCATGTCTTTTAAACATCAATATCTGTCCCCAGTGTGTCTACAGGCCACCATAGTATCATAAAAGACCATCCTCTCTCTTTTTCTCCTCCTCCGTTTGTCCGGAAATGGGTGCAGAAAAAAAATTCGCTTTTTTCCTTGTATTCTGACGTCATTTGAGAATGCAAGCCACGTGACGGTTTCCTGGTCGAACCAGAGCAGAACCTTCAGTAGCTGACCCCGCCCCACAGCGCGTCACTGTCTCTCCTCCTCAACCGAACTTGAGCAAAGTAGCTCCTACTGTTAGTCTGCAAGAACCAGCAGAACAGTCTTCATGTACTCCCATCATCTAAATATAACATGTTCTTTCACAAAGGCTTTATGTTATTACACTGTTTAAACAGATGATATTTATATATTATATATATTTGATGTCATGCATGTAGCAGAGTACAGGTAGTAAATAGTGACTTGTAAGCAACACAACACATTTCTGTTTCACAGTCAAACTTTATTTGAGTAGACAGATGACAATATTAATTATTCACAGCATTTGTAATCATCCCACCTGCAGTTATGTTAACATGGTACAGGAGAAAGTCTTCAGCTCTGGTAAACTATGGTAAGCTAAGCTCCGGTGGTCTGTAGTCATGGTAACACAGAGACAGCTACTACTGTAAATAATATACCATTACTCTGATCTTCCATACATTTATCTTTTAGCAGAAATAATGAACTGACTACTGTTTCACATCTTCTATTTTCCACCCTGATGGTCGCTGTGTTTACACACCGTGTCATAGCGGTAGCATGTAGCTAACCCGTTAGCATGTAGCTACATGCTAACGGGTTAGCTACATGCTAACGGGTTAGCTCTGTATCTCCATGTAAACAGAGCTAACCCATTAGCATGTAGCTACATGCTAACGGGTTAGCTCTGTATCTCCCATCTGCCCACAGCTGTCTGCTCTCAGCTGTCTGCTCTCCTCTGGGATGATTCTGTCGGTCATTTCTCACAGATGGATCTGTAAAGACAGATGTAAAACAGAGTGTATGTTTACGGTTTACAGAGTTGATGCATAATGTAAACACTGAGCTAACTAACAGAGATATAAATAGTATTATTTACCTGAGAGAAACCGTCAGGAAAACCTGGAATCTGGACCGCAGATGTTCATCATGTGTCGCCGATTTCTGATCAGATTCCTCCGGTAACGTGCGCTGGGTGAAGTTTCTGGTTTATAAACTTTAAAGTGGTTTATAAGCTCTCTTCTAGCTCCTCTCTCTCCCTGCTCTCAGGCCGCGAGGGGGGCGGGGAGGGTGACGCTGTGTTGTTGAGGACGTTTGATTGACAGAAAACGCTGACCAATCAGAACAGAGTGGGAGGAGACAGAGGCTACAGACACAGAAATCAGCACTTTTGGAAATGGGCTGAAACAGAGGTTATAGAGACATGCTGGAATGCATGATCTGATTGTTTTTTTGAAAAAAAAACTTCAGAGACATGGTTTGGAGGTGTCTGAGACCTATAATAACTAGTTTAAATGGAGTATAATATGTGACCTTTAAACACCCATTTTACATTTATTAGCAGGATGAGACTCTTTGCTCAGCAGCACTTATCTTTTTACTAGTTGAGATGGGCCTCTCACACATTTGCAAACCAGAGGAAAGTGTCATAATTTGTCTTACTTGCACTGTTTACCTCAAGCTTTTAAGATGAAAAGTGACGCTTTTCATCAACGCGGATACCATTAGCCTTGAACTTGATAATGATATTCCTCCCGTTGAATGGTTCTTGGTATGGCTAACAAGAAATATCCAGAAACAGAAACGCAGAATTCTCACAAGTTTCCTCTCTGACTTTGTTTAGACTACTTGTCTCTCGGGTAAGTGTACTCTTGATGCACATTGAATCTCAATTTCGGGGATTTGCATGAGTGAAAAGCAATTTTGAGGAACCTTAAACGCACATGCAACGGGTGTCTAAAAACAGCTGGCAAAACTTGATAAGAGCCATTTTGTACTTCAAAGTCCTTGTATATGAACCATTTTTTAAGATCAGCAATTTGTTCCGAAAGCAAGCTGCAAAATCGCCCATGGACACTGGCTTTGAAAAACCAACTATTTTTGGATTCACGCTGCGGTTTGTTGTCATTGTGTCGGAAAACAAACTCGAGGGGGGGAAATGCCCCGATATGTCGCGTCGCTGTAAATGCTCCTGCTGTCTTGGGATATGCTAACCTTAGGGAATAACAGGCCCGAGCCACTCGTTTTAATTAAAGCGCTCAAATGGCAATGTTTATTTATGAGATTGATTTTTTAAATGAAGGCTTGAGAATAGAAGATGCTCCATTTAAAGAAGGGAAAACGACAATTTGAGAACATAATACATAACACGTCTTGAATAAGTAGTTCAGACTCCCTCATATGTACAATGAACCTTTTTTTCCTCTCAGCATTATAAACAAACAGCCGATTCACAACGCAGGCAACAATATTCATAGAAATCCCAACAAACACTCGACATCTGTGCAAAGTGAAATGAAATGGATTCACCGTATAAATATTTACTCTCCCTCTGCTGCAATCAAACTGTGTATGATGTAAATGTGGGCCAGAGCTCAAGCGAGTGGGTTTGCATGCATGTCCTGCATGTATACTTGCATGTATCTTTGGTTCAGCGTAGTGCAGAATGAACAGGAGGGCAAAGAGTTTGAGAATAGAGGAAGAACAAATTGTTCTTTGATGAGATTAAAGCTGCCACGTATAGAAATCCCACTGCTGACAGCATTATGTGCAAATGAGCCTGTGGGTGAAGACATTAATGTATTCTCTGTGTCTCATTGCATACATTCTTTTATTCTATAATGACCATGAAATATGCAGGATTGTATTACAGAATAAAAAAAAGAGAATTGTCAATAATATTTTGTTCAAGTCACATTAATAAGCTCTACTACATAAAGTCTGCTGCATCAAAACACTGTTTGTCATCTACCATTTAGCTAATCTAAAGTGTAATGGCTCACAACATTAATAAACAATGATTTTTTTTTTACTGTCAACAAATCTAATGAAAAACTCCAAACTAACAACGTATTAATCCATCTCTCAATATTGTTCAACTTCCACCCTGTCTGTAGCACTCCGCCTCAGACCCATTTGTTTTTATCGACGATGTGAATCTTTAAAAATGAGTCACAAATATACGGTTTCATTTCTTTTAAAGGTCACATATTATGCTCATTTCCAGGTTGATAGATGTATTTTAATGTTGCACTAGAAAATTTTTACATGCTGCAATGTTCAAAAAAAACGTTATTCTTCTCATACTGCAGCCTGAGTCTGCCTGCCTCAGAGCCTAATTCAGCCTCTGTCTGAAAACCCCTGATTCACAGCCTGTCTCCTCCCACTCTGCTCTGATTGGTCAGCGTTTTCTGTCAATCAAACGTCCTCAACAACACAGCGTCACTATCTCCCCCTCCCTCCCGGAGAAGCTCTGGAGAGAGAGGAGCTAGAATAAAGTTTATAAACCACTTTAAAGTTTATAAACCAGAAACTTCACCCAGCGCACGTGACCGGAGGAATCTGATCAGAAATCGGCGACAAATGATGAACATCTGCGGTCCAGATTCCAGGTTTTCCTGACGGTTTCTCTCAGGTAAATAATACTATTTATATCTCTGTTAGTTAGCTCAGTGTTTACCTCATGCATCAACTCTGTAAACCGTAAACATACACTCTGTTTTACGTTTGTCTTTACAGATCCATCTGTGAGAAATGACCGACAGAATCATCCCAGAGGAGAGCAGACAGCTGAGAGCAGATAGCTGAGAGCAGATGGGAGATACAGAGCTAACCCGTTAGCATGTAGCTACATGCTAACGGGTTAGCTACATGCTACCGCTATGACACGGTGTGTAAACACAGCGACCATCAGGGTGGAAAATAGAAGATGTGAAACAGTAGTCAGTTCATTATTTCTGCTAAAAGATAAATGTATGGAAGATCAGAGTAATGGTATATTATTTACAATAGTAGCTGTCTCTGTGTTACCATGACTACAGACCACCGGAGCTTAGCTTACCATAGTTTACCAGAGCTGAAGACTTTCTCCTGTACCATGTTAACTTAACTAACTAACAGGTGAGATGATTACAAATGCTGTGAATAATTAATATTGTCATCTGTCTACTCAAATAAAGTTTGACTGTGAAACAGAAATGTGTTGTGTTGCTTACAAGTCACTATTTACTACCTGTACTCTGCTACA
The DNA here is from genome assembly GCF_043250625.1 of Sebastes fasciatus. Taxonomy (NCBI): domain Eukaryota; kingdom Metazoa; phylum Chordata; class Actinopteri; order Perciformes; family Sebastidae; genus Sebastes; species Sebastes fasciatus. The sequence goes on along the minus strand of NC_133818.1, from coordinate 16,921,137 downwards.
TGCATGACATCAAATATATATAATATATAAATATCATCTGTTTAAACAGTGTAATTACATAAAGCCTTTGTGAAAGAACATGTTATATTTAGATGATGGGAGTACATGAAGCCTGTTCTGCTGGTTCTTGCAGACTAACAGTAGGAGCTACTTTGCTCAAGTTCGGTTGAGGAGGAGAGACAGTGACGCGCTGTGGGGCGGGGTCAGCTACTGAAGGTTCTGCTCTGGTTCGACCAGGAAACCCTCACGTGGCTTGCATTTCTCAAACGACGTCAGAAGAGAAGGAAAAGCTGCGCAGCGTTTTTCGACACCCATTTCCGGACAAACGGAGCAGGAGAAAAAGAGAGAGGATGGTCTTTTATGATACTATGGTGACTTGTAGACACACTGGGGACAGATATTGATGTTTAAAAGACATGGAAAAGTGCATTTTGCATAATAGGTGACCTTTAAGAAAGGCTCTGCATTTCCTAAAAAAGCTGGTCATTTTTAGCAAACACTACTCATACAGAAGTGAATGGAGCACTTGTTGGGGACTATTTTCAGCTGCGGATGAATACACATTTGACCAACGAAATATGCAAGATTGTATTACAGCATAAAAAAGAGAAAAGCCAATAATAATCATCTCTAGTCCCATTAATAAGCTCTTTTACATGAAGTCTGCTGCATTAAAACACTATTTATCATCTTAGCAAAGTACTGTTTAGCTAATGGCTCATAACATTAATATGAATGATGTTTATATTTTAAAGGATCAGGCTGGCATGATTCTGTATTTTTTTTATTGTCAATAAATCCCATGATAAACCCCAAACTAACGGCGTATTAATCCATCTCAATATTGTTCAACTTCCACCCTGTCTGTGGCACTCAAACCTCAAAACCCACTTGTTTTATTGACGATGTAAATCCTTAAAAATGAGTAAAAAATATATAGTTTTAATTCTTTTAAAAAAGGCTCAGCAGTTTACTTAAAAAGCTGGGCACTGTCATTTTTAGCAAACACTACTCATTCAGAAGTGAATAGAGCATTTGTTGCGGACTATTTTCAGCTGCGGATGAATACACATTTGGTGAACAAGTGAGTATTTACAGTAAAGCTATGTTATAAAAGCAACAAAACGGCTAGCGTGGCCAGCTATATTGTCGCCGTTGAAGTAGGGTGACCAACGTCTATTGCATTAAAACACTGTATCGTAGTAAAGTACTATTTAGCTAATGGCTCACAACATTAATATACAATAAATTATGTTTATATTTTAAAGGATAAGGCTGGCATCATTCTGTATTTATTTTATTGTCAATAAATCCAATCAATAGTGCATTTGTTGGGGACTATTTTCAGCTGCGGATGAATACACATTTGGTGAATAAGTAAGTATCTACAGCTGCAGGACGGTGTATGTTGGGCTCATTAAAAGTGCACATTGCTTATGTTTATGGTAATGAAAGAATATCTCACCCAGTACAACAGTGTGGCTTATAAGTGTTTCCATTCCATTGTCACACACATTTTAAGTAAACTTTTGAAATGTCGCAAAAAAAGAAATGCAAATTAGGCGCGTTTCATTCAAGTGGTTCGGAGCGAATAAACTCAGCTACAGCGTAGTTTGGTCAGAAGTTGGCGCTATAGGCTACACATGGCTGTAATCTGCCAGTAAACAGAGTAGAAGAAGAAGTCAAAGTTGCGAATCAGTAACAAAACAAGTCACCCCGGCTATCTAACCATCTACGAGAGAAAAATGGAGAGTGGTCTACAGGACTTTCGGCCAGTTTTAAATGTTCTTTCCTATCAGCTGGTATTGGCCATGTTTCATGCTCTCTGGAGACGAAGACGATATAAATGTACATCCGGGAAGACGCAGACAGCGGAAACAGCTGATCAGTCATGTGAGTTTAATGTTTGCTTCACAATTTATTCAGCAAAGGCGTTTTCATAATCCATTTAGCGAATCAAATCTTTTTGGACAAAGGAAGAAAAAAAAAACTCAAACGAGCGTAAACACCTTTTTTTCCTCAATTGAGAACGTTTTACTGAATTTTGTCGTTTCCATTCAGCTTTTCTAATGTGATACTACAAAAAATATGTGAATGGAAACACAGCTAGTGATGTGTTTTTAATACAATATATAATTCTTGTTAGTCAGATAAATTCAGTGTTGGTTTTTGGTATTTATTTTGGGACTTTTGGACAATAACAGTCTTTGGCTAATGCCCATGGTATAAGCACATTATTAAATTCAAAGTTCTTCTGTTATCTTTACATATAAGTAGGTTTTCTGGACAACCTAGCGTTTTGGTCACAGGCATTGTCTTATCTAAATCAACTGATTGCTCCGCCTAACCTACCAAGGCTGATAACTTACACGTTAACATCAGCGGGGGCTGGGAATAATTAGTCTAACACCAGCAGGTAGCAGCTCATAGAAATATGCAACACAGCAGTAACAGTTGTTAACAATTAATCTGACAAAGGCTTTGGCTCGTATTGTTGTAAACTTGATTCTGTGAAGTACCATTTCAAAACCACCATTTGAAAATGACAGCTACTTTATCAAGATGACTGGTAGCACACAGTAACTGTTTCAGTGTAAATAGATTGAGATTTCAGTGACAAGTATAGTTGGCAAGTGTTGATTGGAGTGTTGTTAGTACACTCATTGAGCTAATATGGCTCTTGGAGCCTTTTCAAAATGAACACAAGTGTTACCAATGATAGCGGGGGCTTCAATAAACATCACTGATTTTTACACACAATTTTACTATGTAGGTTGATATAATTAAAGAAATCAACTGTGCTTTTTTAAGAGTTAAGATTTAAGATTTAATTTCAGCTTCAGCTAACATGTAGTGTTTTGAGAGTTTAACTTTTCTTTTACGGTTTAAAGGATGCACCATGAGGCATTCTGTCTAGTATGATAAAAGCTGAATGTGAAATGAATGGAAGGTTTTCTCCGGGAACTCCAGTTTCCCCCTACAGTCCAAAGACATGCAGGTTAGGTTAATTGTTGACTCTAAATTGCCCGTAGGTATGAATGTGAGTGTGATTGGTTATGTGATAGTCTCTCTCCAATGTCCGCTGGGCTCGCTGACCCCGCGACTCTGAATAAGATAAGCGGTTACGGATAATGAATGAATGAATGAATGAAAGGGACGATGGTTTGTGAAAATGAAACAGTATTCAGCTCTACTACACTTCACCGAGCTGTTCTGGACCGAAGTAAATTTTTCTGGAGCCTGTATTCTACTCCCTATCTCATTGTCCATGTGCTTCATAAATACAATCACTGTGGTTTGTCTTAATTGAAACTTGTGCATTCACTCGTATGCTATACAATTACTCGCTAAACGACTCTGAGTAGCATTTTCAACCGTGATGCATTCCTCTGAATTTTTTGGAGGCTCAGTTTATTGTGTGCCATGTGGCATTTTCTCCCGGAGTCTCTTCACAGTCGCGTCTACAATCCATGAAATGAACAGAATGGCTCAGAAAATGAAAGGATTACCATAAAATTACATCCAAATAGTGCTGATTGCTTGATGAGCATCTGTGGTGCCAATTTCAAGCCCTCAAAATCCATGTCATCTCTCTACTGTAATGTGCTTCATTAACTACTCCCTGCTAGATTTCCCAAAACCACCATCACGCGCTATAGAATATCTTCTCTTTGATGTGGCGGTACAGATGATAGATTCCGGGAAAAATGACCTCAATTTTGCTATCATGCCCTGAAGGTGATGATTGGCTTTCTTAGAAGTGGAGTGGTCTGGTAATGTAACCGTGCTGGAGTCACAATGGACTCCAGAGAAGCTGCTCAGGGGGAGTTTGTGAATTAGCCGAAGGCGATCAGCGAGTACAGCGTGCTTTGTCTCTTTACCACTATTTCATATAGAGCCGGCGCGCATGGATTACCAGCAATCAATATTCAATTTAGCCTGTATTGCGTTCAGTGTGGGTTTGCTTACTCCTCAGTGTGTGAGCTGTTTGTCTGCATCCTCAGCTTGTGGTGGCTATTGGATTTTAAGTGCTTATATGGTAGGTGGGGGGCAAAATGAAGCTGAAGGATCAAACAGTTGGAACTACGTCACTTTTTGTGTTTATGTAGGAACTATAGCTCTTGGTAAGATGCTGAAATATTTTAAGAAACTAACATTACACTGAGCCCCGTTAAAATCTACTTCCTGTCCAAAAAGATTGAAACTCTTTTACTGTAAATGGGACGGGAAAGGATGCCCTTTAGTGGTCTTTTCCGCTTTCTCCGAATCTACCCGAACCCGAATCAACACCTTCTGCACTGGTGTCTATTCCTTCAGACATTTCAATCAGACATTTTCCAATGAAAGTGTTATGGCAGATGCAATGTCCTCTGCCATATTTGGCCATCGCCATCTTGTTTTTTTGCAACCAGAAGTGACACGAGAGGGTGGACCCAACGGTGCCTTCAAATGAAACTCATGAGCTCGAGTTTAAAGGTCACCTATTATGCAAAATGCACTTTTCCATGTCTTTTAAACATCAATATCTGTCCCCAGTGTGTCTACAGGCCACCATAGTATCATAAAAGACCATCCTCTCTCTTTTTCTCCTCCTCCGTTTGTCCGGAAATGGGTGCAGAAATTTTTTTCGCTTTTTTCCTTGTATTCTGACGTCATTTGAGAATTGCAAGCCATGTAAGGGTTTCCTGGTCGAACCAGAGAGAACCTTCAGTAGCTGACCCCGCCCCACAGCGCGTCACTGTCTCTCCTCCTCAACCGAACTTGAGCAAAGTAGCTCCTACAGTTAGTCTGCAAGAACCAGCAGAACAGGCTTCATGTACTCCCATCATCTAAATATAACATGTTCTTTCACAAAGGCTTTATGTAATTACACTGTTTAAACAGATGATATTTATATATTATATATATTTGATGTCATGCATGTAGCAGAGTACAGGTAGTAAATAGTGACTTGTAAGCAACACAACACATTTCTGTTTCACAGTCAAACTTTATTTGAGTAGACAGATGACAATATTAATTATTCACAGCATTTGTAATCATCCCACCTGCAGTTATGTTAACATGGTACAGGAGAAAGTCTTCAGCTCTGGTAAACTACAGTAAGCTAAGCTCCGGTGGTCTGTAGTCATGGTAACACAGAGACAGCTACTACTGTAAATAATATACCATTAATCTGATCTTCCATACATTTATCTTTTAGCAGAAATAATGAACTGACTACTGTTTCACATCTTCTATTTTCCACCCTGATGGTCGCTGTGTTTACACACCGTGTCATAGCGGTAGCATGTAGCTAACCCGTTAGCATGTAGCTACATGCTAACGGGTTAGCTACATGCTACCGGGTTAGCTCTGTATCTCCATGTAAACAGAGCCATCTGCTCTCAGCTGTCTGCTCTCCTCTGGGATGATTCTGTCGATCATTTCTCACAGATGGATCTGTAAAGACAGACGTAAAACAGAGTGTATGTTTACGGTTTACAGAGTTGATGCATAAGGTAAACACTGAGCTAACTAACAGAGATATAAATAGTATTATTTACCTGAGAGAAACCGTCAGGAAAACCTGGAATCTGGACCGCAGATGTTCATCATGTGTCGCCGATTTCTGATCAGATTCCTCCGGTAACGTGCGCTTGGTGAAGTTTCTGGTTTATAAACTTTAAAGTGGTTTATAAGCTCTATTCTAGCTCCTCTCTCTCCCTGCTCTCAGGCCGCGAGGGGGGCGGGGAGGGTGACGCTGTGTTGTTGAGGACGTTTGATTGACAGAAAACGCTGACCAATCAGAGCAGAGTGGGAGGAGACAGAGGCTACAGACACAGAAATCAGCACTTTTGGAAATGGGCTGAAACAGAGGTTATAGAGACATGCTGGAATGCATGATCTGATTGTTTTTTTGAAAAAAAAACTTCAGAGACATGGTTTGGAGGTGTCTGAGACCTATAATAACTAGTTTAAATGGAGTATAATATGTGACCTTTAAGTGTTTAAGTCACGAGAACACCGCTGCTAAGCAACGGTAATATTAAGATTACTGTCGGTCACAGAGGCTAACAATTTAGCAAGTTAGCCCGTTGGGAATATCAACATTTTCCTCAGACCTGTTATAAAATTAGGAAGAAAAACAATACACAACTAAAATGACAAAATATTAACTTATTATGGACCAAAAAATTAACTTCAATGGCCTCCGCCATTTCTGACAACGACAACAAACGCGTCACAACTCGTAAACTCGGAGCTTTCAGAAACCTTACACTTACGAGGTCGTGAATACGACATGAGGGGGGCGTTCATATGAGCACAACTAGCGAACACGGTAAACACGACCACATTTGAAGGCACCATTGGTACAACCGAACGCTGAATAAGACATTTTAAGGAAACCAAAATGTTACAATTAACTTTCATGAACTGAGAACACACTGGGAAAGGGTTAAAGTTCTAAGACGAAAAACACAGACAACTCCGAGACCGGACAACGCCGTGGTAGCGACCTGTCAATCACAAGGTAGCCCCGCCCTAAAGCATCCCCTGCTTTATGGTCTATGTGACTCTAAATGGGACCATCATTTACTAAATGAACATCATGCTGTATTGAAGACTTGAAACTAGCGATTGAGACCATAAACTCATGTTTACAATGTTTACTGAGGTAATAAATCAAGTGAGAAGTAGGATCATTTTCTCATAGACCTCTATAAAATCAGACTTCTGAGAGGAGTCGCCCCCTGCTGGCTATTAGCAAGAATGCACTTATGCTTTGGCTTCACTTTTCAGAGGTTGCCCACTGAGTGTTACTCATTGTATATTGTATTTTGGGAGGTAGTGACTTGTGTACATTTAATATGGGGTCTCTGGTGATGCTTGCTTTACTGCAGCATGCACCCATTTTCTACCAACACTCCTTCTGATTCCGTTTTGTTATTTCAATAAATCACTTTCTTTGTGTTATAATTCCTCTATTTTTGGTGCCAGCTTTGAGCCAAGTGGTAACAACACAGAGCAGTATGACAAAGCACTGTATAGACACTATGCATACAGTATATGAGACAGAGGTAGAGAGGTGGAGGGTGTTTTAGTCACAGGGAGGATTTGGGGCTGAGCAGCAGAGACACCTAATGTCAGAGTGACAGGTGATAAAGATAAGCTTGTCAAGCTACTGGAGGCTCCCTCACTGCACTGGTGCACACACCTCACTTCTTGCTGACAGATACACGATGGAGCGGTGCATAGCCAGAAAAAAAAAAAAAAAAAAAGGACCACTGTAATTTTCACCCTTCTTTTACTCGCTTCATTCCTCCTTCCCTCCCTTGAAATTAGCAGATGAGTGCATTCACTTGTTCTATCTAAAAGTAGTGCAGTTACACAGTCCATCAATGCAGCATTGTGCCCACGACTAATGAAGTCTCATGCCTATTGAAATCGGTGATGTGTGTGTTGCCATGGCGATGGCGAGACCGCCACAAAGATCTGCGTTCGTCTGCAGTTGCTTCCTTGGCTCTGAAAAAACAGCTGGTTTCTCTCAGTGCCGTATAATGTAATAGAGTGTGACACTGAGGCATTAAAATCTGTTTAATAATGTTTAAAAAAAAAATGTTTTGCCATGCAACATTAGACAAGAGCCTTCACTTAGTGTAACACACATTTGCAATAAATTAAAAGTAGGGGTGTCAAACGATTAAAATATTTAATCACGATTAATCGCACGATTGTCCATGATTACACCTTTTTTTTTATCTGTTCAAAATGTACCTTAAAGGGAGATTTGGAGAGTATTTAACACTCTTAACAACATGGGAGTGGGCAAATATGCTGCTTTATGCAAATATATTTATTACTGGAAATCAATCACCAACACAAAACAATGACAAATGACAAAGAATCCCTCACTGACTTGCCCCAAACTGCATGTGATTATCATAAAGTGTGCATGTCTGTAAAGGGGAGACTCGTGGGTACCCATAGAACCCATTTACGTTCACATATCTGGAGGTCAGAGGTCAAGGGACCCCTTTGAAAATCGCCATGCCAGTTTTTCCTCGCTAAAATTTAGCATAAGTTATCGCGTTAACTTTGACAGCACTAAAACCAACGTATCCTCATAAAACGGTTTGTATATCTTACTATTTTGTTGTACTACGAATGTCCAGCAACATGTGTCAATTTGCGCATGTTACATGCATACAGTCTTTTCAAAATAAACTTCCATCTTCACAGGAAACAACTTACCTACTTAGGTTTAAAAAAAAGCTCCAAAAGAAAAGATTTGGAGCGTTATTTAGCCTCCTTTTCGACAAGCTAGCATGACATGGTTGGTACCAATGGATTCTTTAGCTTTTTCTTTTCTAGATACACCTGTATCTTCACTCTAGCTTTAAAACCGAGCCAGCTACAACCTCCGAACGATCGATTGCGTTAATGTGTTAAAGAACGCGTTATTAGCCCTAATTAAAAGTGAATTATGAAAAAGACTTGACTGCGTACAATTTGAGCATATAATCATAAAAATGACTTTTACTGATGAAATGATGCTTACTACATGTGCTGTTAACCAGGCATGACTTGTAATGTGTGCTAGCACTGTTGTTTTCCTGTCTGATTTACTCACATATATGTATCTCTAGCTTCCATGCGCTTGCGCTTCAAGGGTTCTTTATGGAGGTATTGATTGCGGCCAGCTGATATACAGTGGTCATCGCTGGCTATCAGGAGAGAAAGGTCACTATCGTCCATCAGCTCCAGTCTGAGACACACAGCTGATACATCAGCGTAATATAAAACATGGCTCTGCCAGCAGTGAGAAAGAGAAGATCTATTGACTTAAATTGGTTGACGGGCTGGTTTCAGGCGTTATGTATGGGCGCTGTGGTATCAGAGTGGGAAGAGGAAAAATCCATACAGGTCAGTTTGAAAGCTCCATATAGGTTCTAATATATTATGTCGAAAACAAATAGAGCCAACAGCACTTCCTCGATGAATTTTTAAGATGTTTTTTTGCACATTTTTAAAAAGTTGCTGCCTGGACTAGATGGACTTTTTCACAACTTATCTATAATTAATGAGGGAACAAATAAATACAGAAAAGAACAAGTTTGAAATTATTGGTGTTTTTGTTTTGTTTTTCCTTTTTGGTCAAGGCTGGATATAAAGCATCACTCTGGGCACGGAAAAAATGTTTTTACTGCTGGAGGAAAATGGCAGAACTGTTATTGAAGCTTGGACTCCTTTGTACGAAAAAAAACCTTTTCATCAAGCAGATGCCCAGTCAAAAAAATTGAAACAAAAAATCCTTTCTCTGCTCGCTTGAATGTGATTACAGCCAAGGTACAGTGCTTCCTCGAGCATGAGGCAGAGGCAGCAAACAGAGGCAGCACACAGAAAAACGAACACACAAATTAAAGCGGTGACAGCTGCGGAGTTGCTGTTAGTGGATGTGTGCATGTGGGAGGGAAGGGGATGGTGTGTAAATGAATTGCTGTATGCTTAATTAACACAAAATCCCTTTGTCTCCGGGCTCTGACCGGGGCAATTTGTGGGTGTTGAGCTGAAAATGCGGGGAAATGATTAATTAAGTAGCACCAACTGAAAATGAGTGGGGAAAATGGTGCCGTTTTGGCTTCGAGTAGTGGAGGCTTGGAGGCCTCCGTCAAGGAGAAGTGGGAGGAGAACTCCCTGAGTTGTGGGTCGAAGGGGGAAAGGAGTGATAGTGTACTCACCTCTAAATGACTGAGACCAAAGGCCAGGCTATAACAGCACTAATGACACTCTGGAAATTGCAGTCATTGTGCCAGTAAATAAAAGCGGCAACAAGGTCAGTGTGTGCGAGGAGGAGGCAGAGATAGACTGCAGGCTCGCTCTACTGTACGTGGGGGGTTCCCATAAATCTAATTTTCTTTCAATTATGCACACACAAATTAAGGCAGAGGTGATAAAAACCCTGCGAGTTGAATTTGAAATGATGAGAGGACCATTAGGAGGTCCGTGTTATATGGTCTGTGGGGGATATGAAACCGCACGGTTATGAGCCAGCAAATAGACTCATCCCATTCGGAGTTCATTCACTACGCCGCGGCTTCTCCGCGCCAGTCTATTTACAGCGTGTCAAACGCCTGAAGGCGCTTTGATTTCCCCTGGATGGGCCGGTTGGTCGGAGAGTGGATGTTAGAGAAGTTTGACAGATGCAAAGGGGAGATTGATGCGACTTCAAAGCTGCTTTGGAAGCTGTTTATTGGAGTGGGAGGTAGCCCTAGTTAAATCAGCCATCTTTTGAAGTTGTGCAACGAGTGCAGGTGGACGGCGGGAAGAGAGAAAGAGGGGAGAGCAGTTGTGTAAAGGATAATTCTGGCTTATTACACCCTGCAGCGCCAACTGAACGTACTGTACTTTAAGCTTGAGTGTTAAGTCAACAATAACTGCTTCGTTGTGTAATATCTATAAGCAGCTCATGATTGCAGTGCCTCCGTAAAGGAACAGTGTGTTGCATTTAGGGGGATAAATTGGTATGAATGGAATATAATATTAATAGATATGTTTTTGTTAGTGTATAATCACCGGAAAATAAGAATGTTTTCGTTAGCTTAGAGTGAGCCATTTATATCTACATACGTACATAGACTGTATATCAGAAGTGGACGTAGTCACCGTGACATCACCCATTGGTTTGTGGACTAGAGTTTTGAAGCCACGAGTTCGGCATTTTGGCCATTGCCATCTTGGTTTTTGGCTGTCACCATTTTTGTATTTGTATTTGGCAAAAATCTAATTTTGTCTGCCAGCGGCGTAGGGATTGGCTAAAATGGTTCCATTGGTTAATGTTAACTTTCTCAACGAACACTCGCAGTCCAGGAGAGTGAGTGACAGTACATATTGAGAGAAATTTGTATTTTTTTCAGCCATTGTTAAAAAAACAAGCCAACAAAAACACGTATACCTTGGTAAAAAGAGTCTCCCCACTCAGTCAGTCAGTTAACTTGTATGGCATACTAAGTTATAGTGTAACTCCCACACTAAATTTAATCTTCCAAATGGCTGGTGGAACAGCTTATTTTCAAAGTTTTGGATATAATTTCTGTCAGTTATAATAACATTGCACTCACAAAAAGAGTTGCTGAGATGTGGGAACAATCCAATATTGCTACAATGAAACTTTTTAGAGATCTGCACAAATTGCCTTGGAGAGTTCAACGTTATTATAGACAATACATTTGATGGTCAAAAATATGAAAGTTATGCTTTAAAGCCCCTGAAACATTTTTGGTGGACCCCAATCTCATTGGAAGAAGATGATTGAGAAAATATGCCTTCAGGGACTTAAAGTAGGCATGAATCAGTCTATCAGTCTACCTGACTGCATTTTAATTACAATCGATTACATTATAAAGCTGTATGTTCAAATAGGTAAAGGACCAACCAATCATTCAACATGTGTTCACATCCACACAAAACACACACTAACCTTCCCATACAGCTGCTGCAGGTTGCCTGGCCAGATTGATCTGTGCGATCAGCCAAGATAGCCGGGAGTGCCGGCCACATCTATTCACTGAATAAGTGCTAGGACAAGCTGTTCTTTCAGGGGCCAGCCGGGCAACAATAGGCCCTCTAATAGCTCCAGTTTGTCTCCGTTAAGAACAACAGCCTCCCCCCTCTTTTTCCGCCGCATGCACACATACACACATACACACACCGTTACTTTACAACCCTCCGCCAGTCGCCGTGTTGACCACATAACTCCTCAATCTCTTTGTTTGATCTATCTCTCAATTGCGGTGCCATTTTTCTCCTTTCTTCATTTTATCTCTGGTAGAATCGGGGGGCCTAATTTACTCAACGAAACGCTGAATCCACGGAACAATTCTCTGGATGACCCTGACCTCTGACCTTTCTGTGTGGGAGGCACGTAAGTGGAGAATAAACGATTATTTCCATCATTACATTCGTGGAAACCAAAATTAAAGTAAGAGTGAAAGGAGAAAAAGTGAATTCTTGTGTCTGCTGGATGTGTTAATATGTGAAATATATTGCTTTAGTCACGCAAATTTGACCACGAGATCATTTGTGTTCATGCATGGTTTACCTCCATGTAGCTACCAACAACATTTCATCAACCATGGCTAAAATAACCATTATTGCTGCTTTGTACATATCTTGGAAGTCCCATATACATCGGAAAACCAAACACGTTCGTGTCTGGGTTCATAACATCATCAGGCATTTCACGGAGCTGTACTTACTGTCTCTAGCTAGCCACACGTCGGCTGAATTAATCTGGTTTACTACAGAACCCAAAATAAACTAAATTTGCTGTGATTTAATTGCAATAAATGGAGCAAAAGAATGCCGGCTTTGTACGTAAAACAACAAGCAAACAACTTTTAAAATGCTTGTTCTCTGAATGGAGTTCCGATTGATCAGTGCCAGGCTATGCTAACATTGTAGCTGCTCCATCAACACTCAACGTGATGTCATCTAGGCATAAATACTGCAGCGACGTTGTTGTTTATACGATAGACAGTCTGTGGTTTATAAACATATTTTTATACATAGTATCGTCCCCGTGACGAGAATTTCGCGTATTCGTGTCCTTCGCGCCATTTGTAGTCGCCCGGGGCGAACTTGCATCTAATCACCTCTTCGCATTAATTTTTGTATGTAATCGTGCCGCGGGAAGTTCGCCTCGTATTTGGTGTGAACGTATATGCTGATGACATGTCAGTATTGTGTTACAGCTTGTTGGTGCCCAACAAGGGATAACAAAACCCAATTAGTGCTGGTTTACAGTTTCAGTTTATAATGCATTGCTTGGATTATCTTACAGACAGGGTGTTCTTCTTGAAAACGACTTCAATGACATCAAAGATAATAGCTGATTCTTATATTTGTATGTATATATTTTCATAGCAGTCTGTGAAAGCATAACATAGCGGTTGCGTCCCTGGGAAGAATTGTGACTAGTAAAAGGTTAACACCTCCAGAAAATCTTGTTTTTGCTGACCTCTAGTGGTTGAAGATGTCTAGAGTGATGCCAGAGAAACATTACATCTCAGCTTGATGTTAAGTTACTGTTAAATAAGCATAAAAAACCACTTGCATTTACTACCTTGAGTGCTGCAATTTTACTGGATTATCTATTCCTAATGCCATTATTCAGAAAGTGCTGCCGCCTCATTGAATTTGTATGTATGCAGCATTCTGGCTAATAGTTCATATCACACAAGTGATACATAAACAAATTAAAATTGGATTCACAATGAGCTGTTGATGTGCACCATTAAAGGCCGTCGCACACACAAATATCCCTCTATGCATGAATAAACTGACTATGAATGGATATTACAGTTGAAAACAGAGCACGGAAAGGCCATAAAACCCAACTCTTATTATGATTAAGTGCATACGCCCCTCAGTATTCATATCAGCATATTTTTAAGTTCTGTTAACAATGGGCATCACAAAGGCTCGAGTCTCCACTCTGGGCCACCGGGATGCCTAACTGGATTACTGCAGACAGGATATGACACTTCCATGCTGCAACTCTCACAAACAGAATAACTGAGTATCACATATGGCGGAAACACACTAATTGACAGAAGATGCCGTCTATTTTTTTTACTCCTGACACTGCAGAGATTCTCAAGGAGATTGTTTTCGCTGTGGTGTGAAGTAGGCTAAAAGTAGGACGCAGCGGGCATGATGAGCAGAGGAGGGAAAAATAGACAAACAAACCAATTACATGATCCACTTGTACAGAAGAGGTAAGAAGAAGTACCATCTACTAACCATCATTACCCACCTTTGTTGTGCGTACTTATATTTGTGGTACATTTGATGATTTATTCTAAATACGACCCGTTTGTTTAACCTTTTCCTCTCTCTTTTTCATTGACGCATTTTTGTCTATTTTTAGGGGGGGGGGAGGTTCCATGCTCTATTATGTCTCATGAGCTGTTGCAGCAATTATTGGGTTGATATCATTTGTTACACAGATTTGGTGCCAAGTTTAACCATTTTTTAACACTCGAGAATTAATAAAAATGATCAATAATCCCTCCAAAATGACACATTAAGACACCAAGAACTTGAGGAACACCACAGAATAAGCCATGCTGTGATTTGGTATCAAAAACTTTTGACATTTGACATTTCTGCACATTTTTCGGCTATTACAATGCGATCACTTCTGTTCTGGAAACTGCTAGCGTTCTTCCCGACAAGCTAGCATGACATAGTTGGTACCAATGGATTCCTTAAGTATTCTAGTTTCATATGTTCCCAGTAACTTCATTCTAGCTCTTTTTAAAAGAGCTTTGCCTGTAATAGAGCAGCTGCAGAATGACAAGAAGGGGCCATGTTTAAGTTAATTTGATGCTATTGTATATTAAGTATATTCCAAATTAGCTATTAGCAGTTCCTGTTTGCACTGTAACCATGGACGTCCAAATGACTATCACTGGATTACTTTGATCGTGAAGAAATCTTAAAAACGTAATGATTGTCAGGCAAATTCTGGCGATAAAAGGAGTGTCTTTTTCCCATGATTTCAAAGCAGGTTTTTGGACATTTGTGTAACTATAGCCTCAGAAAGTGCGAGTCAAGCTGAATCTAAAAATATGCGTATCAAGTCTGTGTGTTTAGTTTTGACAGAGTTATGACTCCAAGAATTAGTGTTATTTCTTTATGCAAATTGCATCAATCGGGCACCAACTGTGAAACAAGTCACATTTTGACGTATGAGAACGAGAGTTTCTCACGTGTACTACAGTGTTTCAACATAATTACAACATCGGAAACATTTATTTAGATGCTGCCTGTTTACACATGGATTACAGATACTAGTGTCTTTAATGGTATAGGCCTTGCCTTTTAGATCTTTTGATCTACTGGAAAAAAAAAAAATCAATGTCTCCATAAGCTGCTGTGCATTATTGGCTGAGCTCAGACTGGCTTCATCCCCTTTTAACTCCCTCAGTCGATATGCTAACGAAAACACAACCCTCGAGCTCGGGTGTCAATCACGTAGGCACAAGCACGGATCCGCACGAGGCCATTTCCACCCGGGGATAATTTGGGCTCTCCCATCGCTATTCCAGTTGTTGACTCTGGATGCAACACCGGGTTGTCATTACCTCACCAGTGCAGCTCTCACCTGCCTCTTCCCTTCCATCTACCTGCATATAGAGCCTCGGCTAAGTGGCCACTTGGCGCTTCTTCCTCTGACAATGTTGTGTTTATGGGTACATCCATTATTTTCTGCACTTCTGAAATACAGCTATCGTCCCTGTGGGCCAAGAGATGCCTGACTGGCACTATAGCATTACGACTTCAACATACATGTCTATACAAACACACACTCACACATTATTGAAGTACTAGAATGGTGGTGTAGCCTGGTATCAACCCAATGTGCACATTTACAATGACCTGTTTTAAAAGCATAATACAGGGGTAACAATTTGATATACTGCGATATATTGCGATACTGTAAGCCATTTTGCAACACCCGAGCCTGAGACCGCATGTTAAGGCCCTCAAAAAGGCGATTCATTTGGGAGAAAAAGAAGAATAATTCCCACAGTTTCAATAGGGCCTTCGCAAATCATATTGTGATTGCAATATCAGTCAAAATAATCAAAATTTGTCAAAATCCTGCAGCCCTAAACTGCACCAATACCAGATTAACAAAAAGCAGGTTGTATATGAAATCTCCGCAAGTTGATTTTCATGAAAGTAAAAAAAAAAATGGCTGAAAATATGGAAATCTATCTAAAAATGTGCTTATTATAGGCTTTGGGAAACAGGAGAACGTAAAGCAAGCTACATGCAATTTGTAGTTAATGGACTAAAACATGTAAAACTGCTGGCATGTCCCTTTAAACAGAATGAGCACACACACAGACCGGAGTGCATCTACTACTGTATGTGGTGCCGGTTCATTTGATAGAGGAAAAAGCGAGAGCGCAAACACAAACAAAGCCCGGCAAAGGGTGAGCGTGGATACTTGTGCTCTCACGTTGCCTTTTACTGGGAGTAATCAGTGGCTCGGTAAAGCAAGCATCACCCACTGAATCCTTCTATTTTAAATAACAGCGGCGAGGCCGCTGGAGCAGTTAAGTGTGTCGGAGAAGGCCAGCGAAAGAAAGCTGAGAATATTTTAATGGATCCCACGCATCTCCGCATGGAGTTTTAGCCCATTCCAGCTGAGAGATGCCGATGTGCTTTTTCTTCTGTAGAATAAAGAGATACTGGAGCTCGGTGATCCTCAAAGCTATATAGCGGCTGAGCACATGTGGGCACAGCTGACATTTCACCTCATTTCTGCTGCATAAACCTGTCGATAACGACGCACACTTCCTCTGTGTCAAACAAGCAAAAACAACATTACAAAAATTGGAATGGCTCGAGGGGAGATGGTGAAACGGCAATCTAACCGGCAGGCTTCCCTCTCACCCGGCCTATTGAGAGCCCATTACATTGTAATCCTGGATGTGGGTTCTGACATCTCCGCTACCAGCATACGTGGGTGGAAAGGAACAAGTGAACAAAGGACAATGCGGCTTGTAATCCCGTTAAAGGATTAAGGGGCTCGGGCATACACGTGCGCATGCACACACAAAAGACGTCGACGTTTTGTTTGGGAGCATCCCTCTGACTTACACTTGTTCATTAACCCCTACACTCGGGCTTAATGCTATTACACGGGCGACCCTAAACTCCCGCAACCTTAAATCGACCTCCATTCTCAACCTGAGCACGGAGCAGACGCTTTACAGAGAGCTGACCGAGGGAAGCACTTTTTCTGAAGGGCTTTTCTCATCTCGTACATGACTCATGTCCAAAAGGATAAAACTACAAGAAAGCTCTTATTTTCTCACAAGCTGACACACACAGGCAGCACAAACACAGTGATTCTTACACTGGCTACACACTTGACTTATGGGTGATCTTTTTTCAAAGCGTTTAAAGGGATAGTTTGGGTGTTTTGAAGTGGGGTTACATGAGCTACTTATCCATTGTCAGTGTATTACTTGGAGAAACAGACAGGAGTACCGGCACATGTACTGCTGTGGACGGGGGCAGCAGCAACATGTATTTTAAACACTTCAAAAAATCTATATCAGTTTGTGTTATTGTGCGACTTCGGTGAATCCGAACTATCCCTTTTCAAACACCAAAGTCACACAATGACATTTACAAAGTAACCGATGGAGGCAGCGGTGGAACGGTTCCCCGTCGGAAGGGAGAAGGAACAACACAGTCTCGCGGCAGTTCCTGAAATAATCACGAAATGTTATCTATTTGATTCGTGTACATAGACACAAATTTCATTTATTTTTCCGTGACGCTCAGCACGACTTTCAACAGTATAGTTTTTGTGCATTTTCCTACGAATGTCCAGCAACACGTGACGCACGTGTCTATTTACACTCCAGTTTTTTCAAAATAAAAGTACTTAGTTAGGTTTAGGAATAGATCGACTTGGTTAGGTTTAGGCAACAAAACGACTAAGTTAGGTTTAGGAAAAAGTTTCACACGGGACACCAAAAGTGCTCTCCTGGGTGAAAGTCTGGTGTTTTTTGACCCTCCCATCCACCCCGACCTCCTCCCTATACGGCATTCGCCGCTCTTTATCCTTCCCGGTTCACAGTTACGTGGATTACATATGAATTGATTTCGTGCTGACCATCACGAAATGTTTTTTAAATTTGTGTCTATGTACACGAATCAATGGATTAAACTTCATGAATATTTCACAAACTGCTGCATGACTGGGCTGGAAGGCGACGAGATAAAGCGGTGAAAATATTCTAAATATAGTGTACACTTATACGGATATTGATTTTTTTAGGTGACCCTTTCTTTTAGGTGTCTAAAATATGTTTTTCTGCCATCCCTGTCCACACTTTGCTCCCGTGCTGGTACTCCTGTGTGCTTCTCCAAACCGGGGGCGTGTTGACCGTCATCTACGGGAGGTAATATACTGACTATGGATAAGTACTTCATACAAGCCCACTTCAAAACACCCAAACGATCCCTTTAATCAATTTCGTAGCGGATTATTGCACCAAAAGCAAACAGATAATATGCAGAGACTTTTGTTCTCCCAGAAACAAACCAATGCAAACGAGACAGCTTCCCTGCCGAAGAGCATTAAGCCACTCTGCTCGCGATGTGGTCACATTGATTGTCACGATGTCACGGACGCCATGAACAAAATCTAGGTGGGATCGATACCTTAATCCGCACGCTGCTTTCCTGTGGTGCTAATGATCGACTTGATGCAAATAACAGAGCAGAAGGGAGCTCCTGACGCCTAAGGCGACAAAAAAAATGAACCTTTGGAAGGTGCCGTTTTGACTGGAGGAGCGTATAGTGGCTTGTGACATTGCCGGGGGCGGCACTTCTGAAACTTCCACTTGAACTCCGGGTCCCATCAGGGCCAACACGTAGGATTCAGTTTAGCTGTTCCTAAAGATTTCCCATTTTCCAAAGATGTTTAGATCACGCCTGCTCGTGTTATACCTCCAAGCCATGCGCTGAAGCTCTTTGTTGGGTTTGTAAATGCAGACGGAAGTCAGATTTTCACTTATTTATGATCTCGACATGTTAAAGAAAGCAGCTTATCAATGCAGCCAAGAGCAGAACAAACTATGAATTATTAAAAGGCTATTTAGCCTCCTTGTAGCCTTGATTTTGCTTCACTATTTACTGCGCTGAGTATTCAGGTCAGTGCAGTCATCCTGAGGTTTTGGCTCATCATCTTGACTTCTTTTGAGGTCAGATTGTTTTTAAGAAACTTCTTTTCATCTCAGCTGAATCATCGGTTGTTGTTTTCTTTCCTTTTTATGATTCTAATTTGTAAAAATAACACAAGACGCTGACAATTTCTAGAAGAACCAACACAACATGATTGACTAAAATACTCATAATCATCAAGCATATGCTGAAAAATTTAAAAGTTCCAGCAATAAACCATAAATATGCCAACCTTTGGTATAATCCAACCAACAACAGCAGCACAGTTAAGCAATGCTTAGTAGCAACTCAGGTTTGTTTGTCTTACCTGATGATGTCAGCAGAAATGAAGCATCACCATTGGCCAACAGAAGAGAAGTGAGAAGATGCGTAGAGGAGATCCCATTGGTCACACGGAGAGCATAGAGGGTAAAAAGAGAGAAATGAAAAGATCATTAGCAAAAGACGTTTTGTAGGTGTCATGTCAAACAAACGTCCCAATATTCAAATAACTTCTTTAATAATATAATAAAAAAGGTGTAATCACTGGAGCTGCAACGATAAGTCAACTAATCAATTAATCGATCAACAGAAAAATAATTGGCAACTATTTTGATAATCAATCAATCTTTAAAGTGATTTTTAATGCAAAAATGCTGCGTTCAGCCTCTCAGATATGGATATTTCCTGCTTTTCTCTGTTTGATATCATGTTGAAGTGAACATCTTTGGGTTTTGGACTGACAACAAGGCATTAAAAAACCTTGGACTTTGAGAAACTGGGATTTCTACGACGGCGTATTAGGGCCATTGTAGATTTAAAAAAAATTACAAACCCGGGGGAGGGGGTAGTATTCCCAGAAAAAACTCAGAATTTCCAATATTAAAGTCATAACAAGAAAAATGTATGAGAAAAAACTTGGATATTCTCTGAGATTATAAAGTCATAAATTTGCGAGAAACAACTCAGAAATTTGCGACATTATAAAGTCATACATTTACGAGAAAAAACGTGGATATTCTCTGAGACTATAAAGTCATAAATTTGTAGGAAAAAACTAAGAAATTTGCAAGATTATAAAGTCGTAAATTTCCAAGAAAAAAACTCAGAAAATAGTGGAGAAAGTTTTTTAATATTCTCTGAGATTATAAAGTCATAAATTTCCAGGAAAAAACTCAGAAATTTGCGAGATTATAAAGTCATAAATTTACGAGAAAAAAACTCGGAAAATAGTGGAGAATAAACTTGGTTAAAGTCATAAATTTACCAGAAAAAAAACTTAGTGTGGAGTACAAAACCCTGGTCATGAAAAATAGTGGTGTATTTTTGTTTGAGACCACATGGCTTCATTTTGCAAGGTTGGATCAACCTCATCACACTTATGCCACCTTTACACACTGCGGTAACAAGTTAATCAATGCTTGTAGAGCATTATTCTGAGAGAAATAATATGAAATTGTAGAGTTGACAAGTTCAGCCAAGAGCTGATAGCTCTCTTGTGTTTCCTCCACCAAAGTATGAAGGCAATATTTGGAAAAATTTACCAAATATGTAAATAAAATAATATATTTTGTCCTAATTCTGTAGTTAAGAAGTAAAAAGACAAAAGTCTTTAATAATAATACATTTTATTTAGTGACTTAGCTTTGTTATAATATAAGCATTAAATTCCAGGCAACTGTGGAGCAAATCATATACCACAGTAAAGTGAGTAGAACGGTGTTGTTGCCAACTGTCACTGACATTTTCCATTTCCCTCCATTGAAATAGAACATTCAGTCTACCATCTACTGAAATGTAAATGCATCATTAAAGCTGCCTAAATGTCAGCGAATGACAATGGAAACAGTAAGTCGGGTAATTTCATAGAGATCTGGCTGCACGCTCACACCACTACAATAAAACAAAGTTCAGTTCAATGTTCAGACAGTTCAGGCAAACATTACATTAATCGTCTGCAGAGGCAATTTCAAATTCACTGTCACTGGAGAGCGTCCAACTTGTGTCTCCTCTTACAAATCAGAGCCTCAGTCCTCCTGTTTACTGATTTAATACAGAGTTTTCTGAAATACTGATAGAAAAGTCCTCCATACATGTGATTCTGTTTCCACTCTGAGTGCTTTAAGACATTATAAAACTGATATTTGTCATATTTTGTCCTTAAGTCTTTTGATATGACGTGACTCTCCCAAAAAGGTTCAGCGTTTTCGAAAAGAATTGGCCAGTTTTAAAATAACATTTCCTGTGAATTATCCCGCCGAGGCCTCGCGGCACGGCTCTTTTTCATTTCCATCACCATTATTTCACTGAGCTGTGCTTAAGTGTTCTCAAAACGACATCAATCATGGGACAAATTCAACTTTCCAATAACCTCAAAGCAGACGCCGACGTCGAACACGGATTCTTGAGGGACGGACGTTATTACTTCGTGTCGTCTGGGTCGGGATCGGGACGGGTAAAATCAAGCCTCGGGGTCGGAGGGGAGTCAGGAGGAATTTATGCAGGTTGCTTTATATGCCACAGATGTCTCAGAGCAGGGCCATGATGTCTGATTATCTCCTCAACATAAATCCAGGAAATCAGTTCAACACAGGCCTGTTTTCCGATCTGGTGCTGCTTCAGTGTTAGTATATTATTTAAATATTAAAAGTGTTAAGTTTGGTGAAACTGATGCAACAAGATGAAGACTAAAGTCGACCAATATCCAAACTGTGTGGAGTTTGCATGTTCTCCACGTGTTCGCGTGGGTTTTCTCCGGGTGCTCAGGTTTCCCCCCACAGCCCAAAGACATGCAGGTTAGGTTAACCCGAATGGGATAAGCGGTTACAGATAATTGATGGATGGACGTCTACATATACTATGCTGGAAAGCCGTGTCAAGGACTTGAGCTCAATATGGTGATGTGTAAAATTATGCACATATGAAATCAGTCTTATTAAGAGAATATCGTCCTGCTCTCCTGCCTCCTCTTCTCGTCTCATTTAGCTTTTCTCTGCAACCCCTGGATGTCTTTGTTCAAATCCACACATCTGTCAAAATAATTTAACCTTAGAGACGATAACTTCTTAAACACCCAAAAGGGGAATTAGCTTTATAACTATATTAAGTTTAAAGGGTCACTCAAGTTCATTACATTAGAAAAGAAACCAGTTACATCAAAATACAGTTGATATAGTACTTTTTGGACTTCTCGGCCGTGTTGGAATATAAATTGATCATTTTGACTGGGCACCTGCTCAAGAAGATCATGTTATATGATCAAAACCTCCAGAACAGCTGCTAATGGGACCTTGCGGTGAGACTTGTTTTGTCTCAAAATCTATATAAATGTTGCCAACTGGACCAAATTTAAATTTAAATTCAGGAAACAGAAGGGAATTCATTCATCTGACCTGCTTCTCTTTGTTTTCTAACCCTGCTAAAATATTTTGATTGCACTTTCACTTTTAAATAATCAGAGCACTGCTTTTACTTCCATGTTGTGCTACATTCCTGCTAATTAACAAATATTTGCTTCAAAATAAGACTTAAAGGCAGGGTGGGCGATCTTGAAATACTAGCAGGAGTACAAAAGATTTTTAAAAATGATCCGGCCGAAAAAACGAGCCCAGTGTTGCTGACTATTTTACAATAAAAGTAGCCAGCAGCACCAGCTCTAAAAGTCACTAAAGCTGCTGCAGGGTGCGCACACAGCTCCCCCAAAGTGAAGCCAAAACATCTGGATCGCCCCCCCCGGCAGCTGGCTGTTAGTTTAGGAAGCGCTTGACTTGATATGCAGCAGAGTTTTCTATGAGCGGAGCACGCATTTTAAACGTCAATATCGCTATCGGCCATGTTCATTTAATTGTGGGAAGCCAAAATCGTGACTAACATTCGATTCATTGGTCATGGACCCCAGGAAAAGGAGCTGTTACCTTGGTTACAACTGATGGGGATCCAAATTCACAATATGAGTGTTTCTAGTGGGGTTAAAGGTGTACTAGAGAACTAATGAACAAGCAGAAAAGGAATGACTTCTCTCTCTCAGCTAAAGACTCGCCTACTCTCAGTGACAGCTGGAGTCCCGACCGGGACACCGCCAGCTCCTACTTACTGCTGTGATCCTTCATTGCTCGTCACCCAGAGCAAACCCAAGAATTGTGTCAAATACAAAAAAAAAAAAAATGATGCTTCCTTTCACCATTGACTCCACTTCTTGACAGGATAAAGCCGAGGATGTAAGCCCCACTTCAAAGTGCGGTGTAAGGGGTGCGAGCTTTACATTCCGCTAATCTGACCTGTGGGCACCGCTTTAGCCACTAGCTCTAATGTTAATCCTCCGACTGTGCTGCTCTTCTATCTGGCTCCCGCTCTGCACTGCACAGTCCACAGATCCTGGTGTCAAAGGGATGCTGAACCCCGGAGACACTCTAAGTCGGCTTGTTGTTGTCTGAAAACAAAGTCAAACACGGACCCGCTTGTCTCTTGGAGATGTAATCAGGGTAACTATTCGCCACAGAGCATTTATTTTGAAGATAGATTGCCCTGGAGATGTGTAGGTTTAGCAAAACCTACATGCACCAGTGGGGGGGCAGCTGCTTGCACTCTGTCACAACTACCATAATGACACTTCCTGCTAATCGTTGAGTGTTGGAAGGCAGCCCTGGGACGCCACATGGAGAACGTCTGGCTGGGATGACCTTACAGCCTCCACTTTCTTCACACCAAGAATTGATTTCTAATAAGCTTCCTGTCCGCCGCAAATGGGTTATTTGTTCTCTTTACATAGCAACGGAAAAGACGCTCACAGTGTGGTCAGAGTCTGGAGCAAAACAGCTCAATGTCGGACCTTAAAGGTGCTTTTCGGTTGCAGTAAACAAGTGCCGAATGACCCCTTGGCGTCACTTCTCGGTCGCAGTTATCACGTGCTTAATATTGCGAATTAAACAAAAACACTTAGTTAGGTTGAGGAAAAACTAACATGGTTGGGCTTAAAATGACTACGTTTGTACCGGGAAAATGAGACTTTACCATGTGAAGAGGGACACGAACCAACAGCTGAAGTGTGAAGTGAAAGCGAAACATAACGCAGGGGACATGAACAGGGGTCTCCAGGATGAAAGCCTTGTATTCGTTGGTTGAGAGTTAGACAGAAAGATGGATACCACTCTCATATCTGTACAATCAATGAGAAGCTATATCCAGATGTTTAGCTTAGCTTAGCTTGGCGTAAAAACTGGAAACAGGGGGAAACAGCTAGCCACCAAGCCAAACAATTGCCAAGTGACAAGTGTCCACCTCATCTATCTTCTTGCCAAAACTATTACTTTAAGGATGATGAACAGTTTCTTGAATCCATTCATTCATTCATTTATTATTAACCTGCATGTCTTTGGACTGTTGGGGAAAACCGGAGCACCTGGAGTAAACCCACGCTAACACAGGGAGAACATGCAAACTCCACACAGAAGGGCCCCAAGCCAGATTTCGAACCCTCTTGTGTAAGGCGACAGTGCTAACTACTGCACCACCAATATTTCTTTTTAAAAATATGCCTAAAAAAAGTCTCCATCATAATAGCAAATTACAAACCAGCCAGTCCACTGAAGTACACGGAAACCCCCATGCAGTGATGCTGACATGTTCCAACAGTCTATTTGTGCATAATCCCTCAAG